>NC_142509.1:31205000-31517500 GCF_057876585.1 Rhinolophus sinicus | reverse complement strand
CCCTCTGGAAGTCACATCCTTGGCAGCTACTCGAAATGGTCATGTCGAGACAGAAAATGCCAGAACCCCAGCCATAGCCCCACACCATATGGTCCATCTACAAGGGGCGTTAGGCAGATCCTAGGGAGGGTTTCCTCCCCGTAGCTGCCCTGGGACTGGAGCCAACAACTTCCAAGGCTCACACCCCAGTTGCATCATTGGTGACGTCCGGGGCCAGAGCACCCTAATTAGCAGCCCTCTGCTGCCCAGATGTTTGGGGGACACCGGAAGACAGAGGGGTCAGCAGCTTGGGTGGCTTTCCTGGAGTCCAGCCTTTCTCTCTGCTCCGCGGGCCTCAGAGTAAGTGCTTCCCTCCCCAGTTACTTCCCTCTACAACTCACCACCTTCCAGAAGCTGGGAATTCCCTTACAGACCAAAGGTCTGAGATGTGCAGAAAAGGGTAATTTCATGGCATGTGCCCCTGCCTCATGCTAATTCTCCATTGTGAGCACTCCAAGGGGCTCGGGGCCCAGAATCTTGGGAATATGTTCAGTGCGAGCTGAGCAGCTGCGTCCCTAAGTCATGTCCAGTTAGGGACTCTTCAGGATACCTTCGCACAGTGACAGAGCTCAGTGTCCTGAGCATTGCAAAGCGCTGGCCCCTGTGCTGAGTTCTTTACATACAGGGTTTCGTGGCTGTATTCAAGTAAAACTTTATTTACAGAGACACGCAGGAGGCTGGGTTTGGCCCGTGGGCCTTGGTTTGCCAAGGCCTGATGTAGAGGGTCAGCCCCTATGCCTTCCGTGGAGCTTGTCATGACACCCTTCATTGGGAGGCAGTTCCAGGGCTGACTCCGTGTCTTAACAAGATGACCAAGGACCCAGGTGCCTTTCCCACTTTGCTCAGCCGACCCTAGTAATTTTGGTTTTCTATGATCGTGTTTGTTGCCTCGTGGTCACAAGAAGGCTGCAGCAGCTGCAGGTATAATATCCTAAATCTGCAGGAAGCAGGGGTAGGATACACAACCAGTTCATAAGGTTTTGTCTTTTCTTTTTATTCCTAGGAGAGGGAAGCCTGCTTCTCTGCACCAGGCTTCCTCTTTCATTTCATTGGTCAGCACTGAGTTCCATATTCACCCTAAAATCAATCACTGGACAAGGAACCTATTATGCTCATTCCTGAAGCTCAGGGAAGGTCCCACATTCCTTCCGAATCTAGGGACCACCAACCATTACAAAATCAGGTTATGTTGGCATGGAAGAGGGGAATGGAAGTTTGGGGGTAGGAGACAATAACATCAACTATACGCAAAATCATCATTTTTAGGAGAGACTCAGCGTGGGGGTCCAGACTGCACAAACACCTGGGAACTTGTGCTAAGCGTCTGAGGTATGAGGCGTGGTAAGAGCCTGGAGGTGAGACCTCCGTCAGAAACCTGTCACTCACCCTTAATACCCAGCTTCAGAGGAGCAGGCGTCAGCCCCAGAGCTGAGGCAGGAGGGGCGCTTGGGAGGTGGAGGTGAGGGGACAGGTATGAAAGGGAAGGAGGATTTAGCCAACAGGTCTGGCCCCTCCCAGGCTCAGGCAGTGAGATTCCTGAAGTTTCAAAGAACTGGGATCTCTCACACTGAAACCACAGAGGATGGCTGAGGCTTTTCAGAGCTGGCCCCCAAAGTCATTCTGGGGCATGATCTGCCAAACTCTGAATTGCCTCACCCTCCATATCCAAACTGGGTCTTCTGCTGCAAGAAACTGAGTGTGGAGAAATCAGAAGGGCTTGTGAGCTCAATCAAACCTGTGGCGCTCACACATTCCCTGTGGGGGGACAGGAGCATAAGACTGTGTCCTAGTATGGGAATCCTGAGGGGAGACATTTGCTCTCTGTCTAGAAAAAGGTGTTTTGAGATTAAAAAAACAAAACAAAAACCAGATGTGAGTCAGACACTTGCCATTCATTCATTCATTCATTCATTCATTCAATAGTTGCTTATTGAATGTCTACTATGAGCCAGCCACTATTCTAATTGATAGGGATTCAGTAGTGAAAAAAAAATAGGTAAAAACCTCATTCCTCGTGAAGCCTACTTCTGGTGGGGGAGAGAAGCAGTAAGATAAGAAAATTTTATAGCTATTTCCTTGAATGAGCCATTTAACTTCTCTTAACCTATGTCCTACTGATAAGTTCTTTGTTACTATTTATTGTGGGCCAGGTTGTGACCGTTAATTTTATGTCAACTTGGCTGGGTCACAGTGTCCGGATATTTCATCAAAGACGATTCTGAATATTTTTGTGAGGGTGATTTTGGGATGAGATTAACATTTTAATCAGTGAGTAAAGTACAGCACGCTCTGTAATATGGGTGGGCCTCATCCAATCAGTTGAAGGCCTTACTAGAACCCAGACTGACCACTCCTGACCAAGATGGAATTCTGCCAGCAGACGCCTTTGAACTTGAACCCCATCAGCTCTTCCCTGAGCCTCGAGCTTGCAGGCCCATCCTGCAGATTTTGGACTCGCCAGCCTCCTCCATCACCTGAGCCAATTCCTTAAAATAACACTGTCTCTGTCTCTCTTTTTACCCATTCTACTGGTTCTGTTTCTCCTGAGAACCCTGGCTAATACGCACCCATTATGCGAAGGGCTTCACAGTTATATTCCCATTTAATTCTCACATAATCCTGTAAGGTAAATCTTTTCACCCCCACTTTACAGATGAGCAAAAGTGAGGCTCCAAGAGGAAATCACCAACTGTGTATAGTGGGTAAGCAGGAAAGTCAGAATTTGAACCCAGGGCTGTGTGAGATCAAGCTCGACACCCCAAACCCAACAGACCCACTCAATCCCAGCAGCCATGATATGCAGTATGTCACATGTTCACCAAGGAGTCCCATGTGTGAAAATGGAGGGTCTCCTACCCAGTCAGCAGGGGCCCAGTGATAATGTCCCTTACCGTTTCTAATGCCAGACAAGTAGTATAGCTTGACTTGGGTCCCTTATAACAAGCTACAAGGGACTGCCTTGCTAAAGACCCCTCTCCCTGACCCGTTGGGCCCTAAGAGTCAGGCCGAACAGAAAGTCAGTGCGTCAAAGCTGCTCTGATCTACTTTGGAGAAACAGACCTGTGGTGAGCGTCTACTGAAGGTATATACCAAGCCGTGCTTTAAATAACTGTGGTGAAAAGCGTCACCCTAGGGCTTGTACTGCCTGGGTTCAAATCCTAGCTTCCTTGCTGACTGGCTGTGTGATTGCAGCCAATTTCCTTAACCACTCTAAGCTTTGTCTCCTCGTGGTAACTCTATTAATAAAAATCCGCCTGTCAAGAAGCATGATAAAGCTTAAATACAGTAGGAGCTCTACATTCAGTTCCTGGCAAGATGTAAGTATTTAATGAACACAGTCTCGTTTTAGGGGTAACAGGAACGGGTCCAGGTTTTATGGTGTGACGCTTATACTGTGTGTGTGTGTGTGTGTGTGTGTGTGTGTGTGTGTGTGTGTGTGTGTGTGTGTGGCGGGGCGGGGATGCTATTTAAGGAACAAACAAAAATAACTAAGGAAACTGGTGGTCCAGTGTAGTCGAGGGGCTCTGGAGCTTAAGGTCTGTAGCTGTTCTAGCTATTCAAGCAGCAATATTTTTTCTGCAACATCTCTGAGTCCCCAAAGAAATCGCTGTCTTATTATAGGGCCCCTTTCATTTCCAAATCCCACTTGGTTATTTTCCTGACAGTGGAAAGTCTCGGGGATTAGGCCACGTGTCTTGCAGCGCAGTGTGACGCTCCGAGAATGAAATTGCTGCAAGCACCTTCTCTGAAATGAGGCGTCTGTGGCCCCCGCTCGCTAGGCCCCCCAAAGCAAACACACCTGGGATCTCCTTTCTCAACCCTCAGGGTTCTCCCACCCAGGAATTAGATAGGCTTACAAAAGAATTTCTGAAGGGGCAGGGTTGGGCTGGGGGCTGGTGGTTGTAGCTGAGAGTGGATTTCTTTCGAAGAGCTGGTTTCAATTTTGTAATATTGTTCTCTTGGGCAATGGAAGTGTGTCCCTCTTCATGGGATTCTCAACAGGGAGTGGGGCAGAGGAAAAAACAACAACAAAAAAAGAAATGGAACACGTTCAACTCCTTGTATAAATGATGACATAGTTATTACGGGATCATTTTCACTTTGTGGCGTTTTCCTTCCTACCTTCCTATGTGATCCTGGTCATAGATCCATGACATAAACTAAGCTGGGGTGAGTAGTCCTGTGTTACAGATGGGGAAACGGAGGTCCACAGGGCTTAGGGGGCTTCCTTTGGTTCCACAGAATGAGAAGCCTGTGTTCACTCTGTGTGTGTCTGTGTTCTCATCTCCGTTTATGAAGACACGACACGAGTGACTGAGACTTTCTTCTCTACTCAGTCAGAAGGATGGATGTAAAATGCTAAGGGAATACGAGTAACTTTCTCTCTGTGTAATTCAGTGTGATTTTATTACCTTCTAAATAAAACCTTCTCCCATTCCACTGGTGGCTTGCATTCCACACCTGAAGAAACATGGGCCCGCCCACAGGACAAAGCCATACTCTTACTGGAGCAGACTCTTCCTGATGTTTCTCCTACCTCCCTCTCGAGCCTCATTCTCTGCCTGTTGTTGCACCACCGAACACTCCAGCTGGCTCACGCATGACAAGTTGGCACATACTTCTTCACATCTTCACACATTCCCCTACTTCTGTCAGAAGCATCTGCCTCTACTCTGCCAGCCTGGTGAACTCCTCTTTATCCCACCGTACCCATCCAAGGATGCCCCTGGGAGATGGGTTACGTTGAAAAAGTAGAATACAAGCTAGCATTTGTCGTACAATTTCATTTTAAAGGGAAAAACATACAAATATATTTCTGGAAACCATACATATAAACATAGTCAAAAGTGACGGGAATATGGTGATTTATTTTCTTTGTGCTTATCTGTGGTTTCTGATATTTTTGACAGCCTACATGTATTCTTCTGTAATCGTAATAAAAGTTACTTTTGATGTTTTAAAGGAGCAAGCGTCTACATGTTTTCTTTTGGGAACTCTTCTTGAATATTATCCTGCTCTATAAAGTGTGCACACACACATGCCCCAGGCAGGTAAAGACGATCACATTCTTCTAATGGTACATTTTGCACATAACTCTGTGATTTCATTAATCATATTGAGATGATCTATTTACCTTTCTCCTTCCCACCCAGTCTGCGAGGCAGGATCATGTAGATGTTATTTAAGACTGTGGAACCCAGAGCCAGAGCCACGCTCCCTGTCAGCGACTCCTGGACCCACCACCTCTCCCATTCCTTCACTTGTTAAGTGTTTACCGCATGTCAGGCAGGATACACTGTATTGAGACCAGACAATGGCCCACGTCTTCACGGAACTGCCCACGGAGACAGTAACCAGTGAGTATAATAAATGAGTAAACTCAATAGACAGTGTAAGTGCTGAGCAAAATTGAAAATGGAGAACATAGGCAGGGGGACTGACGGGGGCAGGGGCAGACACGAGAGGGGACGGGTACTCTGGGCATTGCAGACAAGGGAGAAGGAAAAATCAGTAGTTCGGTTGTGACATATTAATTTTCCTCACTGACTCTCTGGATGCGGGTTGTGTGTTATCGGGGAATCATCTTCGCTCTCTGGACCTCAGTTTTCTCATCTGTAAAATGAGGATAAATGATTCTCCCTATATCACGAGGTAGCACTTGCGATGGTGCCTAACACAGAGCACGCAGTCAATACGTGTTAGCCATGACCGTGGCAGGCAGGGGAAGGTGTGCCTCCTGCATCGTATATATAGTCCAAGCACCAAGAACAAGGCCTGGCACGTAGTAGGTACTCAACGAATGCTTACTGATGGAAGCACCACACTGATTATAGGTTTTCTGCCTGACTATATATACATGGGTTTTCTCCAGAGCCCTCCCAAGGTGAAGGTTAAACGTGAATGTGGGAAATCACCTTCGTCAGCCTGTTTCCTGGAGCCTGGGTAAGGATGAGCTTAGTGAGGGTTCAGTTGAAACCCACTAGCAGGAAAGCGGAGAGAACAAGGGGCCGGTGTAACAAGACCCTCACGGTCAGCGCAGACAGGCCTTCCAAGAACCTCCCACAAGCTCTGCCTGAAGCCTGGGCTTTCTTTCTTTTTTTCTTTTTAAGGCAACTGTATTTATTTATGGTTTTATAGTTCATAATCCCAACGGCTTTGCACATCAAATGTTGTTCACTTATTAGTTAATAGACCAAAGTATTATTAGGTTCACCCAAGAAAGAGATCACATGTTCTTTCGATCACGACATAGAGGACGTTAAGGAAGCCGTCCTCTGTAACCGGAGCTCATGGAGTTGTTTCTGTCCAGGGAGTTTCTGCTGGACTCTCCTGCCTCGTGCGCAGGCATCTTCTGGAGCCTGTTGTGAGTGGTTTCACAGCCCTGCAGTCCCTTCACCTTGTAAACCGTAGGGACGCACCAAGCTTCGACTTGCCGACGTGCAGCTGGGTGCCAGACACATGGAGGGGGGGTGGCGGCCTCCCCATGAGCCAAGCAAACAAAGCCGCGGTCCTTACACCACTTGCATCCTACAGGCTCGTGTCTGTTAGCACAACCTCATTTGCAAGCAGCAAAGTCAACTCAAGCTTGACGTCTGATATGAGATCGTTCACATACGTATGCATCAATAAAACATAAAATCTGGCGTAACCGGTCATCCAGAGGTAGCACAACCCCAGGGATGGTTCATTCAGGGGCTCAAACGTGTCATGAAAAGCCCCGACATCACCCATCATCGTAGACTTGACAGCCAGCACCATGCTGAGCAACAGGAACTCAAAGAATGTTCACTCAAAGAGTGAGAAGAACTGATTCCAGCTGAGCGCTCGCTTCAACTTGCAAGATGGTTCATGCCTCAGCATCTCATCCCATCCGGACACAATAATGTCCAGGTAAAACAGTTTATTTTTTTCCTGTGTTTGGGATTTTCTCATATTTTTTGAAGTATTGCATATACACAAGTATAGATATAGACCCACACATATGCAAACCTATGATTTTATTTAATTATATATAATTTATATATAATGTATATACCGGGGGTGACAAAAAAAAAAGGATACAAGTGGACACTGTGGTCAATGTTGCTCAAGCAATAGTTCGCCGTCATCAGAAGTGTTTGGACGCTGATGGGAACCGCTTTGAGCACCTCTTGTCATTGCAGAAGTCAAACGTGACTTGTATTCATTGTTTGTTATGAGTATATATTGAGTATGACAATTTTAGTAGTTTTTTCCTTTCTTAAAATGTTTATACATTTTTTGGCACCCTCTGTATTCGGTTTAAAGACTAAAACAAATATTCATAAAATGTACTAATCAGTGTAAGAAACAGGACTTCACATAACTGCTGAATCTCTCTGTGCGTCCAGCACCAATCACGTCTTTCCCTTCCCACTCTCTGCAGAGAACTAACCACTAACCTGAGTGTTGTATCATTACTTCAATAGTATCCTTTCTGTATTCCTTTTTAAGAGCAAGACGCCCTGAAGACTTTCCCTCGTGGTCATTGGCCAGAAGAGGGCCATAGGCCCATCCACTAACCAATCACAGGCAAGGGATCGGGTTGCAATGAATTGTGATCTGCTTGAGCTGATCCGTATTTTCAGTTTCTTAATCTTGAGAAAGAAAAATTAGAACATCCCAAAGGGTGTCATGAAGATTAAATCAGAACGCGTATGTTACCCTATCACAGTGTTGTTACTCAATCAAAATCAATAGTTGTTTCTTCCAGTCTGTGGTCCAGCTTACCTGTGCAACTGCCATCCTGATGTACACAGACACACACAGACACACACACACACACACAGACACACACACACACACACACACACACACACACCCTCTCTGGAATTGGCTAGTCCTGCGTGTGTGTCCCAGCTCATGACCCAGCACATGTCCCAGCTCCGTCACCAGGCATGGGTCCTTACCTGTCCTTGCCCTCATTCTGTAGACAATGCTTTTATACAACTGTGATGTATAATTTGAGGTGCCAAGATTATAATAATGAGGAAAACACAAATCCAGCATCCTGCCCAGTGGGGAGAACAGACATTACTCAAAGACTCATGCAATATACATGCAATCATAACCCCAATAAACCCCATTAAAGCGAGCTATGTGTCGTGAGAACGCATGATGAAGGCTCTAATGGAGGTTTTCCCTAGAAAGTGACTGAGGCGGGATCTGGGTGACAAATAAGCACCAACCGGGCAGCAGGTCTGCTGTGCTGGCGCTGGCCCATATGCCACGCGGGCACGGACACTTCAATTTTCAGGAATTCTGCAGGCTGGTTACCGAGCACAGTCATTATTAAGAATTAAATTATACGAACATAAAATTCAGTATGTGAAAATAAAAAAGTAATAAATTCTCAGAACTCGTCACTTCCTAGTGCTCAGACTGCATTTTCCCATGACCTGTGCTCTCAAGGTTATTTGTGAGTTATGAGAGCTGTGCGGTGGAAATACTGGACAATGACGTGCTACATCACTCCTCTTCCCGAAGACACGTGTTCAGTGGCATCAATGTGAGCAGCTCGAAACTGGCCATGTGGGAGGGTTTCTATCACAGAAACTGGCAAATGCTACCTACCAGGTTTTGGTTTCTGTGCCCCTTCCCCCACCGTCTTGGTTTTTGTATTTCTCCCCCAAGAGAGCCAGTTGTGAAACACTTGGCTGCACACTGCTAGGCAAAGGGGCTCAAAGAAGAACATTCCAGGCTATAGGGACAGCCTGCGAAAGACCCCACAGTGGAGAATCATGTGACGTGTTTGAGAAATTGAAATAAGCTCACCGAGGATATTAAGAATTTCTACCATGTCTTGGCCACTGTAATACAGAATTGTACACCTGAAATCTATGTAATTTTACTAACAATTGTCACCCCAATAAATTTAATAAAATAAAATTAAAAAAAAAAAAAGAATTTCTACCTCAAAAGGTTTTATGGCCTAAATGGAATAATGTGTGTAAAAATCCATCCAACACAGTTCCTAGCACATACGAAGTCCTCAACAATGACACTTAACTTTTTAAACATATTCAACAGTGCGCCATGTCTTCCGACGGTGGCTGTACGTGTTTTGGGCCCAGTGGCTTACGCAGGAGGGTAGCATATGCTGCCTACCCACTATCCACCCCACCCCTCCTTCCTCAGTTCAACAAAACTGCAGTATCGTTCAGGGCGGCCAGGTGCTCGGTGAAGCACATATGTGATCTCAGCTCCATGGAACGAGAGTCAGCCATTTTGCTCAGTGTTGACCAATGTGGCATAAGCTGACAGCCTCTGGAGAAGCTTGCTGTTTGCTCCCACTTTCCAGATGTTCCCTCACACTGGGACTGTGGACATGCGGCTAGAAAGTAGGCAGCCGTTTTTGCATTCGTGGGATGACAAGCGTGCAAATGAATGGAGGAGAAGAGAAAATGAAAGACTCTGGAGCACGGATGCTAAGAGAGCGCTACTGGAATTGCCTTCCTCTGGACTTTGTGTCTACATTAGCTTTGAAATCCCCTGTCTATCTAAGCTACTGAGGCTATGGGTTCTGTTACTTGCAGCTGAATGCATTCCTCACTGATCCTAACGAATCTCCCAGCCATATAGTATAATAACTTATATGGCTATCTGAGGTCTGTCAGAAGATGCCAGACACTTGCTACTGAAAATATGGGCATGGAGCTACACAAGCAGTACTACGTGAAAGTGTGTTACAGACGTACAGTCAGGGGTCACCCCCAGTCTCCAAATCAAATCTACCTTTTAACGAGATCTCCGAATATTCATCCCGTGACCATGACAAGTGGAGAAGCATTTCATTAGGAGAGTCTCATGGCACAGGTAAGACTTTCTAAGCTTGTGTTTTGATGACTCCTGCCTGAAGATGCCTCAAGGATGCCAAGCCAGAACCTACCCACGTAAGCCGAGTTTTTGGATGCTGCACTGGACCCCATCCCAGACCTCAGAAGGCCATCAGCATTTGCTCTGAGCCACCATCCAGAGTGACTGCGAGATGACCCAACACCCAGAAATGCAGCTGAAACATCCATCCCTCGATAAACACAACTCAGACCCTTAAAAGTTCAAACTCTGGGTTGGGTCCTGACCTCTGAAATATTTATACACAGCAATGCACCTTCCAGATAACATCTCCTGGAATCTGCTTAGCAGCCAAGCTACAACTGGGAGGGAGGTAATGAATGCTCTGTTGTCTACAGTTCAGCAAGAGAGTTTTCACTCAGCCCCCAGACGCAGCTAAGAATAGCCAGGTTCCTTCTTGTCTCTGAGAGCTCCCAGATCAAAAACAAGTTTCCCGCTTCTCTCCTTTTTCCTCTAGATTATGCTTTAGTGGCTCTCAGGGTTGGTGCCACCCTGGCCCATGCCCAACAAATACCCTGGTTTGTTGGAATGGATTCAGCTCTTGGCTGATTTCTTCCTTGTACTTCTCCTTGCCAGACTAGTTCAACCATGGGTCATCCCTGTTTGGGTTTCTTGATGAATTCTCCCAAGGAAAGGAAGAGACAAAACGCTTTGTTAGAGCGACAAGATCGTGGGCCAAGCCAGCCTAAGCTTGTCTTTCTCCCCAATCAGACTCTTCTGAACAACTACTCTCTTCCCTCTAGGTTGAGAGCTCCACTTGTCTGCCCAAGTTCCAGAGCTGGGTTTCCCCATCTGTCCCCAGACTGAAGCAGAGACTGGTGACCAGAAGCGTTAGAATGCAGCAGATCCAAATCAGGTCCCAGCTCGACCTCCCAACAGCTGTGTGACCAGGAGCAAATGACTCAACCTTCCTGAGCTTCTGTCACATGGAGATGAGGATGGCAAGAACTTAGCACACACTGACCTTCTAGAATATCAGTCCTGAGAGGGCAGGAGTTTTGCTTGTCTTGGCTACTGTTGTGTTTCCAGAACCTAGAACAATGCCTGGCCCTTTGAAGTTACTCAGTAAATGTTTTTTTGTTTGTTTGTTTGGGTTTTTTTTTTGATTATCAATCCTTGGAGAACAACATCAGGACAGGAGGAAAGAAAGCTCCCTTGGCTGGGCCTCTCGCAATCCCACCAGCTGATAGAAAGGAGGCCTTTCAACCCAAGGGAAGATAGGAAAGGTGCATACTCATCTCCAGGACACCCCAATGATACCGGGCATTTCTGCCAAGACCTTAGCCTTCTTCTTCTTACCCTTCATTTTTCCATCACAGGTGAGTTGTGGCTACATGTCAGCCACATGTTATTTCTGTAAGTGTGATCTGTAAACGACCTGTTTGTTAAAATTCAGATTCCTGGGCCCCACCCCCAATCTACTGAACCCCAAACTCTGGGGCTGGACCCTGGAGTGTGCATCTTAAACAGCCTCCCTGAGTGGTCCCCACGCACACAGGAAAGTCTGGAAATCCCTGACACAGAACCTTGGGAAGTGGCAAGAAGAAAAGCAAGACTTTCCTAAGCCTGACGGTACAGAACGTGGCATTCCAAGCTGAGTTTGGGGAAAACGAGTCACTAACGAGGTTGCTCTCCTGTGTCAATCACACACCAGGTCCCTTGGGGCCTCTCCATCATCTGCCACTGCAAACAGGCAGGTCTGCTCGGCTGCTTCACGCCTGCGTTTCTGCATGTCCCCCATCGTGTCCAGCTCTGTCCCATTTGCCTTGGGTGTAGCTTTGTTTAGAGGACACAGTACCGCCTCCACTTTCAATGATGAGGAACAAAAAACACTTCTACCAAGCAGGAGAATAGGGAGGGAGAAGTTAACATATTAGTCAATAAGATAAACAAACAAAGAATGTAAAAAAGAAAAAAGGGAGGAAAGAAGGCCAGGAGGGAGGACAGGGAGAGAGACAGAGACAAAGAGAGAGACAGAGAGAGATCAGTAGACAGAGAGAGAGAGAGATTAGAGCATTGGATCAGGGGTGAAAGCCAGTTTTTCTGGGTCTCCAGCTTGCAGACAGATGGACTTCTCAGCCTCCATAATTGCATGAGCCAATCCCTATAGTAAGTCTCCTCTTATATACATCTCTTATCTATCTATCTATCCTATTGGTTCTGTTTCTCTGGTGAACCCTGACTAACACACACACACACACTCGTACACTCACACACACACACGTTTATGTTGATCGTTTACTCTAACTCTTCCATACACTTTTCCAAGTCCTTTCAAAATCAACGTTATCTCAGTTTTCCTTTGTGGCTATGGGCATGTCCCTGAACCTCTCTGAGCCTCTGGGGCCATAAAATTGGGATAATAACCCTGCTTTATCTGCACCAGAAGGTGGTGAGATAATTGAGGGGCGGCTACTTTCTTTGAAAAGACTTGAGGGTTATACAAATATCAGGGGTTATTATAATCATTATCCCAGGCAAGCAGCAGTTTTCCGGGGCCCCTGAGACAACCATGCCAAGCTGTCCCAGGCCCCTCTAATAAATATGCATGAACCCATTCTACAGCTGGACAAACTGACTCACTCACTCTGAGCTTCGGCAACATGAGAGGGTAACAAAGGGCAGAATCAGTTGAAGACATCAAACAAGATCCCTGCTGCCTGTCCGAGGACCCTGTTAAGTTTTTCATGTAAATCAACATGCCTGTGCTGAGGGAACAAAGGGAAGTGGATTAGAAGAGTCCAGGACCTTTTCCGCCAGAAGCTCTGAGTACTGCTGCTTCCTGAAATGTACTTTGCTGCTTCTAGGCTGCTTCTAGAAGGAGCAAATGAGCTACTGGTCCTGGATTCTGGACAGTAAGATCCCACTGGGTCAAGCTTCTCCACTTCCCCCAGTTCAGAAACAGTGCCTGTTGCTTTAAATACCCTATCCGCAGAGCTTTGCCCAGAGACCTGACACATAGTAAGTGATCTATAAATACTTGTTGAATAAATGAATAAGTGATTAAACTGATGACTGAACAAAAGAATGAGAAAATGTCTCCATGGGACACCAGGTAAGCAATAGGTGCCCAGTCTGTCCCCATTCCACACTAACCCTAACTGAACCCTCTACTCTTTGCCTAGGAGTCCAGATGCAGCCCCAGTCCTTGGGACAGCCACCTCCAATCTTCCATTCATCAGCTATCAATCAAGGGCCTGAAATGAGCCAAGCGCTGTTCTAGGTACTGTGGAGAACAGCGTGGAATAAAAAGGAAAATCTCTACCTTCTAGCTGCTTACATTCTGTTGGAGTTGGCAGAAGAAATGAAACCCACTTGCCAGCCGGGTTCTCCTGGAGAGGCCAGAGTAGAGGTCGTGACAGAGATACATGCACCGCAGGGGTCAAGTACTGTTTCTCATATCTTTACAATGCGCGTGTCCTTCTCTGCTCACATCCTGCGTCTGAGTCTAGTCAGTAAGTCCTATCACGTTTACGTCCTACTGTATTTTGAAGCTGGTCACCTCTCCTCATTGCCCAAGTTCAGAAGGCCACTGGCGATCACGGGGCAACTGCAACAGTCACCGCTTCACCCATTATCCACACCGAGGCTTTCATGGACACACTAACCCACTGCCTGACACACAGTAAGCACTGCTTAGTGTTTGTGTCTCGACAGCAGGGGGTCACTACAAGGCACCCTGATACTACAGTTTCTCCAATTACGACTGCGGCTCTGTGTATAGAGAGGGAGGCGAAACACCCAGACTCTGGGGTCAGATTTCCAACATCCAAACTCCCTTGTGCGTTCTTAACCTTAACCTCTCTGTGCCTCAGTTTCCTCATCTGCAAAATAAAAATAAAAATGATACTTACAGGCTTATTCTAAGTTCCTGCACTTTACTATATGGAAAAGGCTTAGAACAGTGTGAAGCATGGAGTAGGTAAACATTATAGAAGTGTTATTCGTTATTGATTTTCTTTGTTTTTAATCTGGCAGAGTGTAGTGAGGGCAATTAAATAAGCCAAAGTCCATTAAGTGCGCTACCTGGCATTCTTGCTTCTAAACAAATATAATTGTTATTTTTCCTGGTTAGGCCAGTTAATTTTTTTTTTTTAATGAATTACTCACACATAGAACGTTTTGAGTCCTGGGCACAATGGGAACATTCCACAGAGACGTGGTCCCCAAGACGCATTCTCTTCCTGGCTGGACACCCAAGCGAACGCATGTCCCCAGAGCTTCTGCCTATTAATTACAGGAAGGACGTTGCGTCCTGCTCACTTGCCCCAAGTGTGCCAAATATTGAAGCTCCCTCTTTGTCCACACACATCATCAGCCCTGACAATCCTCCTTGGAAGTGCAGGGGAGCCCTGGCTGGTCTCCACCTGCCACTGCTGGCCGATGAATTCTGGTACCGCTCCTGCCCCCGCCACAACCACTTTTTTTTTCTTTCCCCTCTTTGCCGAAGCCCAAGTCCTCTGTCAGTGTCTGTTAGATTTTCACTGGAGGAAAAAAAAATTACTTCCTAAAATGTTCAAAAGTCTTTCCTCAGTTTGTTATTAAAGCAATTATCTAGCATAACACACCGAAATCGCCAAAGGTATTCTAATGGGAAACAAATGCTCCAGACAAGCGACCGACTGGACTCAGAATCTTTATTGAAAAATGAGGGGAAGGTGATTAGTGGGGAGAGGCCGGGGAGGAAAGATTTTCCACCTGGCCTTGGACACTACATCAAACGGCCGTCAAAAGGATGCTATTTATAATCATTATTGCTCTGTCTTTGGAGCACTGTTGGCCTGACCAGTCCTCCCGCCTTTTTCTTTCTTCCCTATTCACACTCGCCTTCCCATCTCTGCATGTAACCTGGTTCACATGGCTGCCATCTTTTCGTCTCGGTCACCAGGGGCTGTGTCCTGGAGAAAGCTTGCATGGTTTGAGGTCCATGTGCCAGCCAGACAGGTTCTCATGTGTCTTCATGGTGACCCTAACATCCTTACAAACTCATTTCAACTTTCCAATAGGTGACTGCCAACGCTAAAACTCAACACCTTGAGGAGATGCTGGACTACCAGAATGTCTCATGGCAACTGCAGTTTTCTGGGGATGTGGGCTGGGGGAGAGTGAATGCCACAGGAAGAAAAGCCAAGGGGAAGATTATTTCCACAAACATTTATCAGGCACCGGTGCCATGTCCATTGTTATGCTCAGCACTGGGAAGATATTGGTGAAAATAAAAGTGCCACAGCGCTCTCCTTGCATGTTGACATTAGTGTAGAAGGTAGATTTAATCTTGGGCCAACTCCCACTGATTGGCCAGTGCTACCTGGAACCATGACTACTTGAGGAGATTCTGAGCTCAGAGAAAAGCTCTGTGATGGATTATTGATGTCTGCTGCAGACACAGTATGGAAGAATGGCAGCACTTTGCATATTTGACAAAGCTTGTCTAGTGCTGCTCTTTAATTTAATGCAAATTAAGGCACATGCAAATTAACTGGGATCTTGTTAACTTGCAGATTCTGATTCAGTAGATCTGGGGTGGGGCTGGAGATTCTGCATTTCTAACACAATCTGAGGTGATGCTGATACTTCTGGTTCATGCATCTCACTTTGAGTAGCGAATGTTTAATAGAACCTACCAATGAAACCACCACATTCCCCAGACCCGGCATTCACATGGTCAAATAACTGTGTCTAAATCATTGCACTGGAGAATAAGATATTCACGACAATTCAGCCTATGGTCTCTGAGGTTCGCACAATTAAAGGTGGTGGTCCCCGCTCAGACCATGATAAGTGACTTCTATTGATGGCTTGAGAGCAAATGAAAGCTCCCAGAGGGCTGCAGCCTCAGCTCAGAGCCCCAACCAGAAATTCAGATGTTTTGTTTCCAAATCAACTCCAAAGCTTCCATGTGTCTCCGGGGGCCTCCTACCCACTCGAGAATGCAACTAGAAGGTTACATTCCTGGGTGAGCCTTTGGGCAGCACCAACTCCCCCTCAGTTGAACAGATGATCACTTGAAAGGTCCCCTTTCTTGTGGTATTTCAGTACCTCTAATCTTGGCCAAGAACCATCAGCCAAGAGGCATGTGAAAGTGAAAAAGCAAAGTCGTTCATCGACTCCCCCTCTTCTACCCACACGAACTTTGCCAAAGCTCTTTGCTTGGGCTAAGTTTGAGTTGGGATGAGGACCTTACAGAGTCAGTTAACCCTTGCTTTAACGCCACACCTGCATCATATTATTCTCGGAGGAGCAGAAGGCACTCACCAAGTAGGTGATGTGGTATTTTAAATATTGCAATAACTCAAAGAACATCTTCCAGCCAGGCAGTGAGAGGCGTGACAGTGTACAGATCGGTTCTCGGTGCTGAGACACACCTCTCCTGAACAAGGGTGGCTGGGGAAGTAAGGAGCAGAGGACTTGGAAATCAGACTTTTGGGGTTGAGGGTCCTTGGTTTCACTACTAACATGGGATTCCTGCATCTCGCTTTCTCCTGCTCCTGTGCTGCAGTCTTGCTGGACTGCCCATCTTTCTGCCCTCTGAGCCTATTCCTGCCCCAGTGCCTTTGCACCTGCTATTCCGTCTACTTGGAAGGATCTTCCACAAATCTTCATATGGCTGCTTCCCTCTCATCATTTCCATTACACCTCATACATCACCTCTTCAGAGAGGCTTGAACTGATCCTACTGGTCGAAGGAGCCCTTACCCTCTCCGGCTGTTCTTCAGCACGTTGCCCCAATGAATTTGTTCCATAGCACGTATCTCTACCTGAAACTGAATTGTAGCTTATTTGTTTATATGTTTTCAGCTATGTTTTCCTCTAGACTATAAGCTCCATGAGAGTAGGAATTTGTCTTCCGTTCACTGGTGTATTTCCATATACCGTGAACAGTTCCTGACATATAGAATGTACTCCATGTACATTTGTTGTTACTACTGACTAACTGATGTCTCTGGCCATAGTGAGTGGTTCAGGGATGGCCACGTGATTAAGACAAAATCAATAAGCGTGTTCTCAGGGTTGTTTCTCCAGAGTTAATGGGAAGGGGAGTCACTTCCTACTGACTGAATGAGAAGGATGCGGGTGTTGGGCTGCAGAAATCATTTTGCCTTCTGGGTGGAGAAAGCCTCTCCACAAGATGGACTGAACGCTGACCACCAAATGTGAGCCACGCCTGAAACCAGGAAGAGGTACCTGTGGCCTTTAGAGTGACAAGGACAATGCATTACCAACCTCCTCCCTTCTCCCACCCACAGTCACCCACAAAGCTTAAACTCAGCGTGGTTTCTGTTGTTCAGAAGTGACACAGTCCTGACCGATACATACAGGACAGTGACAAGATCTGTGTTAAGTCCCCCTTCTAACCACTCCCTCTTTACAGTGGGTGTCTGGAGTAGGATAGAATTAGTTGTCACTCTTTTTATACTTGTGTACAAGGCAAATATATACTTCACTTTGAACTGCTGCATAAACTGTCAAATTCCAAATGAAAAAAAGTTTTACATTTTTGTAAAATAATTGAAATGTTGACTAATTGTATACCTGTTATGTGTGCCCAATATATTTCTGTCATTGCAGTAAAGAAACTGGGGTGTTTAAAAATAATAATAATAATAAAAGAAAAAATAAAAGAATGACTCCCACATGCAATGCTGCGTATTGAAAATCCAGGTTCAACTTCCTGAATTCTCAATGAACGAGTGAAATCGTGATGAGATCAATGAAAAAGTGGAAAAAGTCCTCTGATTAATTAGAGTTAGTTCTAAATGTTATCAGACTGCATGACTGTAAGTAACCTTCTAATCATAATTTTCTATTTTTGAAATACTGGTTCATCAAAAATCAAATCTCCACGAATCAAAATACTATCTACCGGCAGCGTGGCAGTGAATTACCCTGAAAATCAGGTCTACAAAGAACACTTTTGACTATCATTGTTTCACGGCTTTAATACCGCATTCAAAGGTCTGTTACTCTTCAACTATGTCGGTGTACTTTGAAACATAATTACAGTTGGAACAGTTATTCTAATTTTAAGGAGCTAAGTCCTATGGCAATATTTGTTTACTCAGAACATATTTCATTTCAAGTATATGTAAAAATGTATCGCAAAGTCAGAACACAATTCACAGTTTGAACTGAAACCTCAGTGTTTAAATGTCAACATTCAGGAACATCAACACTACATATTATGTTGCTTTTGAATACAAATTCCTCATTTAAGCACATGGGATATAAATTCTAACTTGTGTTAAAGGTGAAGAAATCTTAAAAAAAAAAAAAAAAGTGAAGAAATCATTTTTTATGTGAAGCCTTGACCCACATCAATTAGTCAAGTTCAAGACTAACAATTGTCACCCCAATAAATTTAATTTAAAAAAAAAAAAAGATTACCACATTACGGTACAAATCAAACTCCACCGACACAACCTGTTTGTTAGAGATTTGGGTGCAAATATAACTACATTAGGGAATGGGATGTCCCTTACTTAGCTCAGGGGTAACGAGAGAAAAAGCCACACTGTGGATCAAGCCCCCATTTGTATTACTTCATTGATAATGCCAACTTTGTTTATTAAAGACTGTTTCTTCCACCGGAGGTACTCATCTAATTTTATGGTGCTAGATGGGGGGGGGGCTCATTTAAAGTTACTTAACCATATTAATTAGACATGGAATGATTTCATTTTCTGCTCCGAAGACAAGCAATCATTTTTTAAAGTACTGACGTGCCAACTTATCTTTGACAAGCGATTAAGAAAGATCAGTGAATCTCTTCACTTGACAAATAAGAATGTGTGAATAAGATTATACGTATACAGAGGGTGCCCAAAAATGTATACATGTTTTAAGAAAGGAAAAAAACGGCATTAAAATTGTAATACTTAATATATACCAGTAACAAAAGACAAATACAAGTCATGTGTATACATTTTTTTGGCACCCCGGTATATTCTGAGAAGTCAAGTCCCATGATCTAACTATACTTGTTTTAAATATATAACTAGGTTTTCTCAATAAGCTGCATTAATTTAACATTTTAAACTTAAATCATCCTTACTGTACTACTGTTCTTATTCTCTTTCCTTCTTATTTTTACATTATTTCTATAAATAGTCAAATTAAAACAAACAAACAAAAAAACCCAGCCTTGAAACTAACTTACACTGGTGCTCTGAGGTTAATTGATAACTTTTAAAATATTTTGTTAACATGTAAAAACTCTGAAATCACAAAGAAAAAATTAACCACTTTATAGTATATATCTAATTTATTTTTTAAATATTCTGACTTGTTTTTACACAAGTAATCCAGTTTTTCGTTTTTTTTTTTTTTTTTTTCCAAATGAAACTCCTTTATAGGTTAGAAGAGGAAATGTGGTATTGCGCCATTAAAAACCAATACAAATTTCATTTTTTAATGCTGCTACGTCAACTATTTCAAAGTAGTCGTTTGGTTGGTAGAATCACATAACCTCTCTCTGACATGTCGTCCCTCTCTTTCTGGAAGTGTACAGCCTCCTTGAATTTTTCAAGCTGTCTTCTGTATCCCTGCTGTGCAGTCTTGAGCTTCTTTCTGAGTTTTTCAACTTGCTGTTCTAGCCGACAAACCCTTTTTCTCTGGTGCCTTGTACTGTCCACAGTACAGCGGTGCTCACAGAAAACTGAACGATTATCAGGGGTCCGAAGAGGAGGCATTGGGAATCCAACAGCAGCCAGCAATCTGGGAAATGGGGGTGTTAAGGGAGGTGGGGAAAGCTGTTCTCAAAGCTGGTCTTCCTTCTCTTGTCCTGTGGTTCGGTACCAAGAACCATTGTGGGACTGCATTCTTTCAGTAAGGTGTTGTTGCACTGTCTCGTAGAGCAGTCTGGAGTAAAGCAGTCTGAACAGTTACTACTCCATTTGGTGGGCTGGGCTGCCTCCCTGTTTTTTTTCTTTTTTTTTTTTTTGTTTGTTTGTTTGTTTTACAAAGACTGGGTCAAGTAAGAGGAAACTTGTGGAAAAAAATTGGCTCGTCCTTTTCGTATGGGTTCTTGTTGCAGCCGTAAGTAGAACAGGACTGCACCATCCTTCCGGTCCTCAGTCACTTCACTTCTGCGGCCCCAGCAGGCAGCAGCAGCTCAGCTTTGACACCCTCGCTTCTTCTGTAGCTTTGGCCAACAGTACAGTGATGACAGCCTCCCTCGGAGTGACTAATGTGCCCGTTTTGTTTTGTCTGTGTTAGCAGATGGACGGCAGCCATCTCCCGTCCCCCACCTCCGAGATGGCAGAGTGGGGGCCACGCTTTCAGATCCATGTCCGTGTTATGATTACTTAGAAAACCGCTGCTGCAAACGCCCCTGATACAACCTACTGACCTACCGTGGTGTGTGATCTCTGAGAGGCTGTACCTGGGTCTCCTCTCACTCCCAGCAGGGATGGCTTCTCCCTGTGGGAGAGTTCCATAGGGAACGTTTTCAGGGATTCAAGCAAGAGTTTTCTTCAACTCCCACAAACCCTGTGAGGTGGTGCTCCATCAGGCCAGGCAGGAAGAACATATGCGAGGAACAAATCGCATAAAGAGCAATGGGATCCATAAATCTCAGGCCTGTTGTCTGCTCCCATAATTCCGGTTGCAGGACAACAGCCAGGATCAAGGATCCCAGCCCCATCCAGCAGTCGCCATCTGCCTTCAGAGCTCATTTGCTGGAAGGAGAGGCTCCCGTTTGGAAAAGCTTTGTATCTATTATCATCGTCATAGCCTTTTTTTTTTTTTAAATGAAAGAGACAAGAACTTGAGAAGTTGAAAGAGAGCGTCTAACACGCTTGCTCATAGCCTTGGATGCGCAGGTCCTGAGATGCTGAATGTAGTGTTTGAAACCCCAGGTGTTTTCCAAAGGCAAGCTGTTTGGAACGGAAGCTGCTCCCTGAATTCAAATTCTGCCTCTGTGTTGTAGGTATTTTTTTTTTCTGTTTTCTGGCTTACCCAGAGCTGAATTAAGAAGAGAATATGATATTTCTGAGACCCAGGTCTCTGTTAACCAAAAAAACTTTTCTTGTCACCTCAAACTAAAAAAGAACAACTAAAGGAACACAGAATAGGTCCCCTGTCTCAGGGACAATCGAAAGTTTTCTGACTCTTCATCTGCATCACTCATTTACATACCAGGTCTCTGGAAAGTTCTGAGTTTGTAAAACCTGTTCAATTGTGCTCCACGCATCAGAACATAAAGGGGGCCAGACGGAGCTGGAGTCAAAGCCCAGCCTCAGGACTAGATTAAGGGCCTGGATTCTGGTGCTGACAGAGTGACTCTGAATCCTGGCTCTACCCCTTCCTGGATAACTGCCCCTCAGGTGTGCAATCTGTAAAATGGGCACAGTGATAGGACCTCTGACTTTGGATCATCGTGAGAATGACAGGTCAGCCCAGAAAAGCATTTTGAAAAGGGCCAGTCTCACATGCAGTAAGTTCTCAGTGTGCATTAGCTAGTAGTATTATCTTGAGAAGTTTTCCTAATTTCTTTGAGGTGAAAAACAGGGCTAATTCTTCCTGATTCACAGGAGTGTGGCCAGGTGTAGATGCGACAACACACATTCCCAGTGGAGCATGCCTGGGACACACTGCAGGAGTTTCGCCAAAGTCTGGTGTATGTTTTCCCATGAGTGCGGAGAAGCTTCACTGCAAATGCTTTTTGCAAGGAGCACTGCTTATCCCTGAGCTGCTGGTGAGCAGAAGGGCAAGGAAGCTTCGTCCCTGGGTATGGACACTACATGCCGTAATCAATGATTGTGGGGAGCCGTACGGCTGTGATGGTAGGAGGGGTACATGACAGAATGAAATCTGCAGCCAGCCCAGCAATCCAGACCCTCAGGCCACACTTTGCATGCCAGGCGCTGTGCTCCCAGCCGCGGGAACACAATAAGATGCTGTTCTCACGGTACCAGATCGCAACTCTCGCCGGACAGAGGGTCCATTAGTGCTGTGTACTTGTTCTCTTCTAACAGGCTGTCCTCAGTCTTCTCCAGCGATGATTTCATGCTTCAAGCCTCCGAGACTAGGGCCTCAAATGGCAGGGGAATCACACAGGACTAGACACTAGCGATGCACTTAGGGAGCGGGAGCATTTGTTCTGCCCGTTTCAAGGGCTTCCATGGTTTCTTTAGGGGCCGTGTGCCAGCAACTGGCTGAGAAATGGAAGCTTCTCAGTGTTTCCAGGGTGGAAAGGAGGTGTTTCCGTGAGTCACGCTACGAATGATTCCTTTTGCCTATTGAGCGCGTACTATGGAACAGTGGGAACACAGCAGGGAATAAAACAGACAGGCCACCCTCCCTACTGCCTTTCTTGGAGCTGGCATTCCTGTGGGATGCTGGGATTGGACAGGAAGATGATGAAAGAGGAAATGGCATTTGTTACTCCTCCTGGTTTTTCTCTAATTAGAGGCACCGAGCAGAGGGTCTGCCTCATCCCCGAAATTCTCAAAAGGGAGGGTCTGCATTTCTCTCATCTTTGGATTTTTGTAACATTGCTCAAGACACTTGACACCCAGCGATCGGGACTCTTCTTAGTTTGAGAGCAGAACAAACAGAGAAAGCTGTTCGGGACATCTCCCTCATCTACATCTCTTTCAAAGACCCATGACTTTGCATTATGATTCTAAATTCTAATATTTAAAAAGACAATGGTTCCTCGTCTTGTGTATCCTTTAGAGGTCAGTGCGGTTGTGAGGTACAGAGTTCACCCTAAGAGAGGCTCACAGAAAGTACACACGCACTTCTCTTTCACACATGAATCTGAGGGTAAGAAGACCAGAGCTGACCTGAAGTTTCTGCATGCCAATGTCCCCAGACGCTACTGTCAGATTTTCACTCTGCCTCTTTTAGGCTGTGGCCCGTGTTTGCATAATCCAAGTGGGCTGCCAGCACGGCAGCTGTTTTATTCACATTCCATTGCAGCAGAAAGGGAAAGGGGACAAAAAGGGAAAACAGGCAAGGGTCTGGGCTGGCTGTCTTTTTAGGAAGGTTCTTATAACCTGCTGGCCACAACTTAGACATGTGGCCAAAGCTAGTGGCGAGAGAGGATGGAGTCTTTCTTCTTGGCGACTCTATAGCCGACGAAAATGGAGTTTGTGTGTGCTTGGGGGTGGGGAGCTGTAGGGGATGTGACGATTAGAGTCAACGGAAATGAGAATGGATGTTGGAGGAAAGTAGCAGCCCTTGGACACCTGCCTTGCTGGTCTTAATAGGAGAAGCCACCTTCTCTTTGCAGGTGTGTTTCTCTGACTATTCTCAGTGCAGGAGCCCCCACCATTCCAGGCTTCTTACCCTCACTAACTCCTCTGTTGCACTCACCTAACCTATATGCATGCATTTCTAATCTAAGGAACCTACCGCCAGACCTTTTCATTAGGTGATACTTTACTAGTGTATGGCGTTACTCCACCCACCTGGGCTTCTTGTACTCCCTGTGCCCATATGGTAAGAAGACATATGATAAGACAGGCGGTGCACTATGGGGTGGCCTGAGCTACATCGCTTCCTTTAGTTTTTATTTATTTATCTTTATTTTTATTTATTTTTTTCTTTTCTTCTCTGATTCTTCCTTACGCAAAACAAGGAAGCAAGTCTGGCTGGGAAACTTGTCATTACGGTATAAAGTTGGAAGATCGTTTATGTCCTAAGCCCAAGTAGAGCTCTACCAGAGAGCTCAGTGTTTGGTGTCATTGAGTGTTAGATGGGTTATTAATTACTATTGGGTATTAATGAGGCAATGGCCCCGTTTCCTACTTGCTGTGTGAACAGCTTCCTCTGTCGGGAACCTTTTTGGGAGAAGAGGGGAATCTCAATGCATTGTGGTCTCAGGCTTGGTACCACTGGCCTTCTGTGGAAGCCTTACCACATCTCTAATAAACACCTACAATGTGTAATGGGCTTCGTTGCATTACTCTTACTCATTTATCGCAAAATCCCCACGCAATCCCCTCTCCATTGTGCACATGAGGAAGCTGGCACAGAGAAATACACTATGTTTCTCAAAATCACAACGCTTAGGAGAGGCAGACCCAGGGCTCCAAAGCCAGTCTCTTGATTCCGGCCACTCATTTCACCTGCAGCTACATTTTATCCCCTATTCGCTCTTTGTCTCCTTATTTCACCCTTTTCATGCATTTGCATATTTTTACTTTTACATTTCATTTCATCTTAATTGTTCTTGTTTCTATTGTGTGTGTTTTTTTTATAACCCCATGAAATTCTTACCAGAATGAAAAACAGATGAACTGTCCCATTAATTGTCTGTGGATTGTCATGTCTCTGCACAATGCATATCAAGTTCATTGAATTCCGTGACTGGGTCTTCATTTCTTCAATCTTAGTCCCTCCTCCCGGCCTTGGTACAATGTCACTCCTTAACCCACGTTGGAGGAAAACAATGCACACTCCTCCCTCTCCAGAGCGAACCATCACATGGGAATTCTGTCCTCTGGTGGAACAGTCTCTGGCCTCTTGAGCAATCTCTGGATGGCCAAGGACGGGCTTGCTTTGATCTTTCTGGGTGATCTTGGGGCACTAATGAAGCCAAGCTGGGCCAGCAGATTAAGTCAACATCTGGGTCCATGATCCCATGTGGTATTTGCAACGTGATTCCAAAAGAACGGTGTGTACCATTCATGACGGTAACTGAGCTTCCAGAAAATCACAGGCCCTGACATCTCACACCATCCCTCGTGTGGGATGGTCTCACGTCATCGTCTCTTCCAGGATTGGTCTGGGTGACTCAAAATAACTTAAATTTATTGAACGTTGTTCCATAAGTCCTTAATATGTATGGACGCATTTGACCTTCACCATAACCCCACGAACTAGAAACAAATAGCGTCTGTATGTTCCAGAGGGGAAAAGCCACGCACTTGACTGGGGTAGTTGGCTTTCTCACGGCCACACCCTGATAGGGCTGGAGCCCAAATCTACATATTCTGACTTGAGAGCCCATCCTCTTAACCACTGCACTATATGGAGACAACCAAAACGTGGCAGCCACCTGTGTACCCACCCCCTGCTTAGCAGGCTTCCTGGAAATGTAGAGCTGACCATATGGAAGGAACTGATGACCAAGGCCAGGGGCTTCTTGGGCCAGTCTTGTGCTGCTCTGAAATGATACAAAGTGAGACACTGGTTGTCTACTGCTGTTTTGAGTTAGGCGCACTCAGGTCTGATTTCCTGCTCTGTCTGCTCCTGGGTGGGGCAGCACCCTCCAAGCTACCTACCCCCTTTCTAGGGGCCACCTAATCTGGGTCCTTCACCCACACTGATGGGCCTCGGAAGCCAGATTGTATAATATGAGGCCCTCCACCCGAGCCCCTGACGTCTGACCAGAAATGAAACACGTTACATCAAACTAAGCCAATAACATTTCTTGCCCAGGAATCTGAAGCTGGCGCTGAGAAAGAGAGAGAGATGCTCTATTTCAGTGTCTTAATCTGTATAGAAGAGTTTGGTGGTGGTTCTCTTTGATCACCACATAGAGGCGGAAAAGAGAGCCAAGATGTAAGGGGCGGGGAAAAGAACAAATAGAAGCTGTATTTCTCTAGCTCCTCATTCCCCCTCCTTTCCCCAAACCCACCTGCACCGCTGCCTTGAGGAGACAATGTAGAACTTCATTTTTCCCTTAAGGTAGCTTGTGGATTGCATGCCTTGTGACCCAAAAGACACATGCCCTGTCCCCTCTACCTGGAACATAATTCTCCCGACTTTTGGCACTGCTGGCTCCTTCTGGAACTCACCTTTTAAAATGTTGTCTTTCATTGACCATTTATGTGGCATTCTTGGCCACCAGAATGGCATAATGATATTTAATAAGCAAATGAATACATCAAATCTAATACCTCGTATTCCTTTGAAAATATTCATTCACGTCTCTGAGCCTCAGTTTCCCCAACTGTGAAGTGGAAGCACAGAAAGCCAACCTCACAAGGAGGCTGTGAAGACTCAAGAGACGTGCAGGCTGCCTGGCACACAGGAGGCACGTGATGAAGGGTCGCAGTACAGGCACGCACAGTCCGAGCATCGCTAATGGTAGGCATTCGATTTCTGCCTCAGCTGAGGTCCCCTTTCTATGTTTTGACTCAAACCCCCAGCAGGGTGAGACTGTGGAAAAGCAGTAATGTGAAATTAGATTTGCCCCTATGATTCCCTAATCAGAATCCATTTTCATTTAATGTGTCTCGATGTCCTGAGCAGTGCAGCTGTGCTGGAGATTAAAGGAAGAGAACAGATCTGTCCTCTAAAGAAGGGAGAATTTCCTGTCCTGATCTGTCAAATATTTGCTTTCCCACCATTTGTCTGGGTTGGATCCCAGATGCCTCCTCACACTGGCCTCCTCCCTCGCAATAACCAGAGATCATATTAAGCATCAACTCATGGAATTGAGACGAGAGATAAAAATGCATTAATGTCAAGATCTCCAGCGTGCATCGAAAATAAGTATAATTCCTCTCTTCCCACTCCTCACACCATATGCTGGGGACGTCCATTATTTATTTGTCAGCTGTGCCAGCAGGTCTGGGAGAGGATCCCATGCAAGAAAACGGAGGAGGGCAGTGTAACAGATCACGGGGGGTGGGGGGTAGGGGGGAGTTTAGGGCCCATCACTCAACACATAACAAGTCAATAATCCCTGTCTCTCGGATGTCCCCTGTGAAAGCCCCCTCACCCTGTTTCACAATCATCTTAACTAACTGTGTAAATCCCAAAGTTCCCATGGCTTGGAAAAGACGGGTACAAAGTGGCCCACTAAAATAATTCAGGCAGTGAGGCCATTTGTAAGGGAAAAAAGAAGTGGAGGCGGCTTTAAACTAAACCTCACTGTGTCAGTCACCAGTATGTTCCATGTTGGTGGAAACCATGTAACTGAGCTCATATTGTGATCACGGGTACACACACTTTTTCTTTCATCAGCCTGCTTTTCTCTCAGGGGTGACGGGAGCTGAATCTTATGAGGTGGTGGAGAAGGCACTGGACTGGAGGTGACTAATCGCATGTTATTTAATTTGGGGCAAGTACCTTTTATTTGGGACTCAGGTTACCCATCTGGAAAAGGAGGTAATTGGTCTGTAGGTATACATTTGGCTCATAGGTCATAACTCTCTACTGTTCCACCCATAGCAGACATCACTAATCAATCCTTTTAGGCTTTCCTCTTGGTCCCAGCGGGTTCTCAGGATCCATCTCAGCCCAGAGTTTCAGGGAGCCACTACCACTCAATCAAAGATAGACTTTGAGGAGAAACTTCTCTGCCATTCATACAGCACGTAATCTTAAAGTTCTTTGTACTACACAAGAACTGTATGTGTGTAGGGCTGTTGTACGTATCACCAACCTCCTAAATAAGTTTGTAGGGGAACATTTTACTTTTGTCCCGTCAGCCAAACCCTATCAGCTGCCTTCCAAAGAATATCATTAGAGGTTAGTTACGATGTCCAAATGATAACCTCCACTCAAGTGTTTCAAAAAAAAAAAAAAAAAATGTGTCGAATCCCTCATCCCATAAAAGCTGCAGGAGGCGGATGCAACTAATTCCACAGGAGAACTAAATGGGAGGACCTCAAGGTGACCCAGAGGACCGTGCTGAGTGGTCAGCAAGATGTGCCTTAGAACCAGAGCACGAGGAAGCTTTGCGGGGCTCACAAGGGCGGTTTCCCCACAGAGCCAAATTCAGTGCGACCCACTTGGCAGGGGCTCATTTTTCTTTCAGATTATGGCTGATGAAGGCATTTGTCTGCCGCTCAGAAGTCCTTGAGAAGAGCGCGTGACATCGTGGCTAGGTCTGGGAAGTTTTTACACGATGTCATGGGAGTGATGACCCCACGTTGGGCCTGGCTTACCAGTGTAGGTGGACACGTGGCAGAGTGAGGCTTTGCTACAGCAAGTCCACTTTGGTCAGTGAGAAATTCTGATCCAGATGAGAAAAAGACTATGGGCCTGACCCCATTCACATGCTGGCATTTTAGGGCACAGCTGTCCCAGGCCTCCTGGGCATCAAACACACCTATGAGTTGTTCCTCTACCAACCCCAGCATTCAAGGTGATGAAACTAGAGTCCTCTTAAAAGGTGGGACCTGGCACTCTTCCTTGGGCACGCAGGCCATGAAACTCACAGTGGCACATCATGCAAGTTTCCACGATACGCAGACAGAATCTTTTCTGGTTTGGGCAAATGCCCGCAAAGTTAGGGAGGTCAAGGTAGTGACAGCAGCAGGTTTTTCGTGGGAGTGGGGGCGGAAATAGTTTTAATCCTGCCTGCTTTCACTTTTGTCTGATGGACACATAAGTCTCAGAGTGATATTACCTGAGATATTGCACATCAAGCACTTAGCACAGGGCCGGGCGGGGGCGGGGGCGGGGGCGGGGAGAAAGCGCTCCGTAATGGGAGGTACTGAGTGGATAATTACAATCGCATCGTCAGTAAGCTCCTGCGTCTGACTTTATCTCCTCTGGTCCTCTCTGTCCACTCTGAGCAAGAGTGATGATGATGATCGTGATGGAGACGATAAGTGTAGTAATGGTTTTTCCCATTATCTGGCACCCACTGCCTGCCAAGGACGTGTTTGCCTACATCACCTCACTCAGTCCTTTTAGTGGTCATAAATCTCCTCATGCCAATTTTAAAGTTATGGAAAATGAGGCTCAGAGAGGTTAACGTGCTAAAATCTTAACAGCTAGTAACAGGAGGAGCCAGGATTTCAGTCCCACCCCCGTCTCTTAATCACTTTGCTGTACTGTCTCATTCACTCACCCACTTAGGATTTATTGAGGACCTACTACTATATTCCAGGGGGCACCATTTCTGAATCAGGGGACACAGCCGGGAATGAGACAAAGACGGTCCCTGCTTGCATGAAACTTACATGGTAGCCAAGGAAGAGAGACAATAAAGAAGGGAAAAGAGAACTGGACGATTTCAGGTAGCAGTAAGGACTGTAGAATAAAGACAAGTGAGGGGTGGTATAGAGTAATGGAGGCAGGAAGAACAATCAAAGTGGGTGGCAAAGAAGGCCCCTCTGAGGAGGATACACTGAGATTTGAACATAGGAAGTTGTTCTTATCTAAGTATGTCAGGGCAAATCATACCAGGCACGTGCAAAGGCCCTGAGGCAGAAGTGACCTTGGCATGTTTAGGGAAGATCAAGGCAGCTAGAGGGGCTGGAGATGATAGCAATGATGGTTTCAGCAGTAGATGAGTTTCGAGAGCTAAGCAAGGATCATTGCCCTAAACCATCCCTAGCATTTGACACAGAACTTGACACCTATGAGATGGTATTGAATGGTATTGAACGGGTAACTTCTCCTTTTCATCAAATTGCTTCCTGGCCAGACTTTCTTTCTCTTTACCACGAGAAATCGTATTCCATATTTCCTTTTGTTCAAAAAGCTGTTAGTTTGGACTGGGCGAATTCAAGAAAGAGTTCGTGGTTAAGCAGAAAGGACTGGAAAGCACTTTCCAACCTCGGCTCCACAGAACCCATTCACGCTCTAAACATTTCTTGAATGTCTACTCTTTTCTTGAATTCCTGCCCTAGGTCACTACAGCTCCTTGCTCCCATTGGGAAGGTAAAACTGGTCCTGTTATTCCCCAGAGATAAGGAGGCTGAGTCCTATCCATGAGTCACCCTGAACTCAGGTCAAAAGTTCAAAGCTTCAGATGGGTTATAAACATACATGAGTCAGATGTCTGCCAAGTCACCAGATTAGTAGTAGAAGAGGCCAGCTTGAGAGTCTCCCAGACCTGGGTTTGAATTGTGGGTCTGCCATTTTGTAGCTAAATTTATCCTGGGCCAGCTACTTTACCTCTCTGTGCCTCAATGTCCTCATCTGTAATATGGGGATAATAATATCTTACTCATGAAAGGACACATGCGTATATGGATGGCTACCCTCTCAATACCCTGATATAGAGTGGGCATTGACAAGATGGTGAATGCTATGGTTACTAATTATTGTTATTATTTGGATAATTTTGTCTCATAAAGGAACCCGAAATGACTATTTGTCCTGGGAAGTGTCACCATAGTGTGAGATGAAGGGAAGAGAACTGCATTAGAAGCCACAAATCCCAGCTTCTGGTTCCAGCCCTGACCACTACGTGCTGTGTGCAGGTCACTTCCGCAATCCAGGCTCTGGGTACCACAGTTTGCCTCTTAGCTCAGATGGGACATGTCCCCTCACACCTAGAGCACAGCATTAAAGCAAGCGAAGGCTATGCGTCCCCAAACCTCCAGTGCCTTTCCTGGTGGAGCCAAAATCCATGCGACCAACCTAACACCTGGATCCTGTGTATATTGGCACATGCGCAGCTGCCACGTAGGGATGGCTATGTCAAAACAAGCTTTCTTCTGCCCCCACGGGGTCAGCCTCACTTCTGAAAATGAAGCAGCTGACTGAGTCCAGGTCCAAGCGTTGTGGGAGTCAGAGCACAGAGCAAAGCGTGTACTCACATTCCACGGTGATACTGTCCAGGGATGAACGCACCAGCTCCCGGACGGGGAGAAAGTTCCGACAGGTTGGGGGTGACCTTCCTCGCAATGCGTTTATTTGACAGCCCAAGGCAACAAATTTACAGACAGCAAGGGGAGAGAAGGTTATTTAAGCACACGGGCATCCTGTGTGGTCTGCCAAAAACGTGTAAAACTGCAGCAACAGGAGATCATAGAAGCACATGGAGAAAAAAAAAAAAGAAGAAGAAGAGGAATTGAGGCCAGGAAACCCGTGCTTTGTCTATCTTAGTACTCGTGGGGATTAATTGTTGTTGAATCCACTTGGCTCATACGAAATACTCAAGAATTATGATATAAATAACAGAAAGACAACATGGTTGGCTAGAGGTACCAGGGAAGGTGGGTTGTGGGAGACGGGTAGGATTTGAATTGCTAGAGGAAGGAAGTAATTCAGGAAAGACATCAGCATTCAGAAAGGTCCTCCAGAGAGGATGAGCCTGGCATGGTGTGTTGGGAGCTGTATGAGCCAGACCGGTCCCCTGGAACCTCGGTGACTCGATGCAATAAAGGTGGATTCCCCACGCGTGTTGCATCTGTAGGGCAGGCTGTCTAGGGGCTCTGCTCCACACAGTGATTCCAGACCCAGGCTGAGGGCAGCACTGACAACTGTCAGTTGTTATCTGCAGCTTCTCTAGGGTCACTAGAGAAGGAGAAGAGATCTCACGGAGAACTCACACCTGCTCTTTTGTGCTTGGGCATGGACATGACACGTGGCCCCTCTGCACACATCCCATTGGACAGAAATGGAGACAAGGCCCCACTTACCTTGAGGGGGCCGGGAAATGTAATGAGCACACAGTAAATGGCTCTGCTTCATGGCGATAGTTAGAGGAACAGCCTACTGGAGGGGTAAACCCATTTTAGATGAAGTAGAGAAGAATTCAGCCTCTGTAGCTTTTCTATGGACAATGTATATCTTGAAAATATCTCCATGAACATAGAAAAGCCCCTTTTACAATGTCCTAAAATTTGTCAAGATCCTAGGCAAAAAAGTCTCCATCTTTTTCACCTTTGTGATCCTTGAAGAGCCATTGGGTGGTTTTATTATATTCTCTTCCCTCTATACTATAAGGCCATTGAGATAGAGTTTATTCCATAACCCTAGGTCCCCAAACAAAGGAGTCACACAGCTAACACGCCATAAACATATAACTTGAGCAACAAATAAACCTTTGCTGTTGTAAGGCCCAGGGGTTGGGGGCATTTCTCACTGCAGCATAACTTAAGCTAAATTGATGGCTACACAATGAGTGTCTTACTATTAAGACAATACAGATGCGAATGCTAACAGCTAGTTTCCAGGAACTTCCAAAGCTGACACCTTGAAAGTGTGCCAGTATGGGCCCTTTGTTCTACCCCAAGCCAGATCCATACTGAGTTCCAGGAAAAATAAGGAGAATACCCTTCACCTCTATGCGGTATCACATCTTGTCATCTTGGACCCAAATCAGAACTGCTTGTACCTAGCAGACCACAAAACCTTCGGGATATCAGGTCCTGTGGTTGTTTTTTTGTTTCTATTCCTTTCTCCCAAGGATGTAGAAATAGATTCCAAGGAACTGTCCTGAGAAACAGGCTATCTGCCTATGTCTTCGTCATTCTGCCATCTTTTCCCTGACATGTCTCACGTCCTTCTCCAAGTTCCCTTCCTCCTATGCAAATCAAGACATGCAAAATTGCTCATGTGGGCTTCACGCCCTATCACTTTATCAGACACACCCAGATATGTCTGAGTCCCAGAGCAGTAAGACCAGACACTCTCTCTGTCCTTCAAAGGCAGTTCACAGCGCTTGACCCTAATGCCTCCATGGGCAGCTCGCTGGCTTTCTTTTTCCTGGTTCTTGCATCAAGGAGGCTGCTCTTACCGTCCTTTATAAGTCGCAATTTCCATGTCCAGTTCTGCCTATTCCAATCCCTTACTGTTATTTTTCTTCTTAGCATTTACCATCATGTGACATATTACTATTTGTCTACACACTGTATCCTCCACTAGAATGGGTTTATGTTCGTTTATTGCTCTAGTCCCAGCTCCTAGGACAGTGCTCGGTACATAGCATGCGTTCAATAGGTATTTCTGAATAAAATAATGAAAGCCCTACAGATTTAAAATAATGTTACTGGACGGAGTTGTGGGTTTTCAAAGTGGACCCCGTGGAGAACTAAGTCTCCATGTGGAGAGAGTATGAGGTCCTTTTGCTTACAGGTCAATTAGAGCAACTCTGCTTTTATGTGCTGTGTTAAGTAGGGGTTAGAGGTAAGATTTTTTTGAAAAACAGGTTCATCATCACAAGAGTTTAGAAATCACTGATAATAGGCCAAATGGCTCATTGCATGAGTGAAGGCATGCACTGAGGTCTAAGAAGGTGAAGACCAGATTACTCAGTCAATTCATGATACTGTGTTTCCCCAAAAATAAGACCTAGCCGTACAATCAGCTCTAATGCGTCTTTTGGAGCAAAAATTAATATAAGACCCGCTCTTATAGCAAAATAAGACCGGGTCTTATATTATATAACATAATATTACATTATATAACATTATATTATATATATACATACATATATATGCATATATATATATATATATATATGTATATATATAATATACTATTATATTATGTAAGACCCAGTCTTATATTAAGTTTTGCTCCAAAAGACGCATTAGAGCTGATTGTCCAGCTAGGTCTTATTTTGCGGGGAACACGATAGGCAGGCCCAGAACACAGTTTATTCACTAATTGACTTTCCTGGGATGTACAGATGGGGCAAGGTGACTTAATCAGATGCTGCTTCTTCGTGAACTATGAGTCAGAACACTGATATGAAACCAAGTTCAATGACAGAGCAGGTCCTTGCTAATAGCTCCTCCCTGGTGACCCCAAGATGGAAGAGTCCGCTATCTGACCCTCGAGAGCTGGAGCAGTTCATGAACCTGTCTGCTTTTGCACACACGTGTGTGTATTCACATGATGTCTAAGCATTGCAGACAGCAGAATCCATCCAATTATAACCAACTCTTATTAGAGAGTCAGCCACCCGTGGGTTAGGTCCTTGTAAAACGGAAGTTCCCCCTACGTCAAGTAACCATCCAAAGGACATTTATTACCGCACAGAAGAAGGGGCAGGGGATGGGAAACCCCAGGGCTGGTAGGGCTGGGAGTTCAATGGCGTTATCGAGCGCCCAGTGGCTAGTTGTCTTTCTCTGCTATCATTTCTCAGCAAACATAGTTAGATCGTCCTTGTCAGACCTCCTCCTGGCCCCAAGGTAGCTCTCAGCTCATGAAGAACTCAAGGAGCGAAGGACAAAAGGGAACATCTCCTTCATGTCCCTTTTTATGAGCAACGAACAACGACCTAGAGGCACCCCTCTGAACTTCTCCCCACATGCCCATGCTGGAACCAGTTTGCGTGACTCACACTCGAAAGGATATGGCTGCTGGAAGGAGGGTGAGCAAAACCAGAATCCTGTTGGTGTGATGCCTAGTTTTACCTGTCAACTTGGCTCTGTTATCATACCCATCCTTAAACACTCACCTGGGTATTGTTATGAAGGTATTTTGTCATTGTGAGTAAAATCTACAATCAGTTGCCTACAGGAAAGATTATCCTTTTTAATCTGGGTGGGTCTCATCTAGTCAGTTGGAAGGGCCTTAAGAACAGAAGTGAGATTTACCTGAGGAAGAAGGGATTCTATCTGTAAGCATTAGCTCCGGCCTTTGAACGTCCTGCCTGTTAGTCTGCCCTAGAGATTTCGGACCTGGTATGCATAGTCAAATACATATGTATACGTGCGTGTGTGTGATATAGAGCTGTATAGATATACATACAGATATATAGATATATAGACTCTGTTCCCTCTCTGATAGAACCCTGACTGGTCCAGTCAGATAGGAGGGAATTGGGGAATGGCTATTGGGTAGAAGACAGTAAACACTCTTTTTATTTTAAACCAAAAGATGAAATTTTCAAGAATATGCCATCCATTCATTTATCTATTCATCTAGTCAACAAATATTTTGAGCACTCACTTTCACATTTATTCATAAATATTTTTGAGTATTTTATAGGTACTTGGGACATCTTCCTGAACAAAACAAACAAAAGCCTGCCCTGTTTTAAATTAACACCCTCAAATATATGCTGTCATGTCACCCTAAAATTTACCTTTATAACACTCATCACAATACATTTATGCAGTGATATTGTGATTTTTTAAAAATGTGGACCTTCAGGTTTGTTTTGGAAAAAAGCAAACATTAAGGAGACTTCAACACTGAAGAAAAGGGTTGACGTCCAGAGCTCACAAATACCTGTCACCTGGCAAGATGACACTGTCCATCTCTTAAAGTAAGGTAGGACCTTGTGAGTGGTTCCGTCTAATAGCCTATGAATGGAAAACATGAAATCTCTTCCAGGCCAAGACTTACAGAAGGGAGTAGGAGTTATTCCTGTCTGTCTCTCTGACGTGTCAACCCATGGAGCCACGTATCAAACACCATTACCTTTGGGGTTTAGGATTTTGATACATAATTTTTTGGGGGGTGAGGGGAACACAAACATTCAGACCATAGCAATGGCTCTTTCTACCTCAGGAGCAAGTCCCAGAGAGGGCTGACAGCTGAGAGCATCTACCGATTACCATCCACGACAGCACGGCTCAGGCCACATATACCTCCCATCATTCATTCAATATCTATTTATTGAGCCCCTACTATGTGCTAGGTATTTGCTGGGTGGTGAGTATATAGATGTGACCACTAACCTCAAAGTCTGGGAAGATAGATACATCAACAGGCAATTGCAATATAGGAAATGTTTTAAAGAAGCATCTTGAACTAACAACAACAACAATAATAATAACAATAATAAGTGATACCATGTAATGGATGCTTATTCTGTGCTAGGCATTCTTTAGGTTTTACTTGCATTACTTTACTCAATCCCTACAACAATCTTATTGAAGCAAGTCCTGGTATTAGTCCCATTTTACAGGTCAGAAAAATGAGGCTCAGAGAATAAAATGATCTGCCCTAGTTGGAAAGCTAGAAAGTCAAGGCTGGGACTGACAACACATCTTTCATAGTTAAAGCTTGTGCTGCAAACAGCTGCCTAGCACTGTCTCCTACTTCATGCCTAGTACGGATGGTGAGTGCCCTCAGTAAATGATGGTTGATTGAATAAGTGACTGCTACAATAAAGTCAGTACAGAAGCTCCTGCTGGGAGCCAGTGGAGGGGCATTATTGAAGCCGCCTCGGCCAGTGGTTCTCAAAGTGTGGTTCCCTGGAATAGCAGCCAAGGTATCACCTGGGAAATTGCTAGAAAGGCAAATTCACAGACCCTTGATCCAGACCCACTGATGCAGAAATTCTGGAGCTAGAGCCCAGAAATCTGTATTTTAACATGTTTTCTGGGCGATTTTGATCCACAACAAGGTTTGAGAAGCATTCCTTCGCTTCCCAAAGTGTAGACTGGACCTGCAGCCACATCCTCACTGCTCACCTGGGAGCAGATGAGAAGTGCAGACGCTCATAGCTCACCTGGGACCTACTGAATCGGAACCTCCATTTTAACAGCATTCCCAGAGGATTTACTTGCAAGTTAAAGTCTGAAAAGCACCGGTCTACACCACTGGTTTTCAAATTTAGTCGCCCTTTGGAATCACCTGGAGAGTTTTTAAGAACGACTGATGCCTGGGTCTAGCCTCTAGAGATGGTAGCTTAGTTGGTCCGGGGTGTGGCCTAGATTTCAGGAATTTTAAAAACTCCCCAGATACAGGGAAGTTTGAGAATCACGGGTTTCCAGGGCTCTAAGAAGCCTTCCCAGAGGACATAGCATCCTAGCTCAGCCCTGGCCCCCAAGGTTGGGTGTTTCCCGGATAGGGACAGAGAAAGCCAGAGTGTTATTGGCACAGCCACCAACACTGTCTCTACCTGTCTTCAGTCAAAGAGGGAGGCCTCCCAAATCAAGGACTGTCAATCCATCGCCCTGTCAACAGCCTCAAATTCACTATAATGCTCGAGGCACAAGTTCAAAGGCAGGGCACAGTGAGGGAGAGGCTTTATTACATAAAGCCCACATTCTCTGTGCTGTGCATTAATTAATTTCAAACTAGGCTGAGTGATGGTGGAGGTTTGGGGCAGCAGCGTGGGTAAGAAAAGGACTTTCAAAAAGTCCCTCCGTGCTTCTAGAAATGCCTCCCACCCGGACCCACCCAATCACGGTTTGGGAAGTGAGGCCAGCCTGTGAGCAGGACCCTGAGAAGATAAACTCTTCCCTGTTTTGTTTGGCAAAAAGAAATAGGGGGTAGTAAAAGCACAGAGCCCAAGTGGGGAGGTAATCAGTAGGGCCAGATATAGAGGGGCAGGAGAGTTTGGAGGGGTGGGGGAGAGGGCAGCGGTGAAAAGGACGCCGAAGGAGCAGTGACTGTAGGAAACAAGGACCTAGATTCTTCAGAGCTGGCCTTGCGGTCTCCAGGGCTGGAACTGTTTCTATCGCACCCATTTCTCCACGTCCTCCTCCTCCTCCCCTCATCTCCTGTGACTAATGATTTTGACCCTTTCCCAACCTGATCTGCAATATCTCAGACTTCTGCCATAGGCGGCTTCCGGCCACTGCAGGTCAGATAGCTCTGAGCACAGGACGGCCAGCCTTGCAGAAACCAAATGGCTGCGGAACCTGACAGAGGCATGTTCCCAAAATACCTCCAAGGCTCAGTTGGTGCTGTCTTTCCTTCCGTTCTCTTTTCCCAGTCTTATTATAATGAATTACTTTTCTCTCATTCTTTTGGGTCTTCTCTTTTTCTAGGCACTAGCTCAGGGGGAACAATGAGAAAAGGGTAAAGCGATAATGTAGGTTTTTTTTAGTGACATGACCGGAATGAGTTCATCACGTGATGACTTTTCAGAAGAGACCCCACTCCACCCCCTTCAAAGAGTTATTTTTCTCAGAACAAATATGGTGCCATCAGCCCAAATGTTCTTAGAATACCTCTTTCGGAATGTCCTTTGGAAATAACTTAAGGGGCATTTAGAAGCAAAGAACCAAAAGCAAGGTTATTACACTATTCGTTCATCTTTTTAAAAAAACACACTCATTTTTGCCTCTCAGTTGTGTGATCCAAAATCAGGGTCCCCAAGTGAATCACCCATTTTATTCCTAGTGAGATGTGACTTTTGCCCCATGTTAAAAGCTGCCCTCAAAGTTTGCAGATCTGGCTCCAATAAAGAAAAGGGGGATCGAATATATGGTGATGGAAGGAGAACTGACTCTGGGTGATGAACACACAATGGGATTTATAGATGATGTAATACAGAATTGTACACCTGAAATCTATGTAATTTTACTAACAATTGTCACCCCAATAAATTTAATTAAAAAAAAAAAAGAAAGAAATTGTTTTTTAAAAAAAAAAAAAAAGCAAGCAAGAATCTGGAGATTATACTTCTCTTCTGCTTTCTGCCCCCTACAAAGAGAACTTCTAAAAATACTCTGAATAATGACAGAATCTTCAGGAGAAGAGTCCAGCCTCTGAAAAGGAACTTTGGGCAGGGCGTTACTGATCTGAGGTGATACTCTCTAAAATTACAAACTGAAAAAAAAGTTAAGGGTTTTCTTAGTCATGATAAATGAACTCAATCTCACTTCCTGTTTTATCTTCAGAATAGTACCTGGGACAATCCCAGCTCTTAGCAACTCAAATTTTTCCAGGCATTTTTTTCCTCCTCAGGATAAGCAACAAAGGAAACAAGCATGCACTTGACTCGATATTATAGGACGTGGTTTTCTCCTCTGTTTTATTTCTCCTCTTTGACTCCTCTCCTACCTTAAAAGGAAAGGCTATTTTAATGCCAAATGTAACCAAGTCAATAAGCATTTTCTGCATGCAAGGCCCTGTTTCACCTGGTATGTGGGAATTCTGGGCCACCTAAGATGTGCTTTCACGTTTACTCTCCTCTAGGGTTTCAGCATAGAAAAATGGGTTAGGGCTGCCTGAGACACTGTGTCGAGAGGATTCTGAGGTCCAGAGTTGGTGGGAAAGTACACATATGGCTTCCCGACCCCTTACACTGACTAGACATTGAAATATTTTGCATGGATATATGGGGAAAAAAAGGAGAAAGAAAGTGTGGGTAAGTGAGTGATGCATGAACAATGGGACCCACCAGTTGGTCCAGAGGAAATGAATGCTATGACGTTCACGGAGTCAAGTGAACTTTTAGTATAATATCCATCGCAGATGGCTGCCAGAGTGTGCTCCCTTCCTATTTCCACCCAGTGTTGAAAGTAACAATGTAGGTGGGATCCCCACTGAAATTGTTTATTTTGAAGTATATATTTTACCCCATTCTGCTGAGATAGATGGGACACCCATGAAAGTCAAGAAAAGACTGAGGGACGGCTGTCGACTGAAGGAGAATGAAAGAGACGTGAAAGCTGAACGGAACAAGGGATTCTGAACTGGACACTTTGGCTACAAACACATCATTGGGTGAAGCTTGAATGGGATCTGAGAACTATGGTAACAATGTTAGTTTCCTGATATTGACGGTTATATTTTGGTTATATTGGGAAAGGCCTTCAATGTTAGGAAATAAAGATTAAGTAGCCAGGGTGAAAAAAATAACTACCTGGTCCACAAACATAAATGTACATCTTCCCTTATTGTTCCCAATATGAAAATGGGATTTGCCTCCAGCAAATATACTCAGTTTCCTAATAAACACGCTGGCTTAAATAATAATAATAACAACAACAAATCGAAAGACAGAGGGTGCCAAAAATATGTATACACATTTTAAGGAAAGAAAACACTATTAAAATTGTAATATTCAATATATACTGATAACAAAAGATGAATACAAGTCATGTGTATACATTTTTTTGGCACCCCCGGTAGGTAGGAGAGTTGAACTAATATATTTAGGTTCAGTTTGATCTTCTTTGTGGCTTGTGCTAAAGGGGAACCTTTTCAACTCACTGAAATATGCTCCACAAGGAGAGTGTACTTGTCAGATTGTCATCAAACTTTGCAGCCAAAGAAACTATTTAGACTTTGGTGAGGTCTTAGGTCTTATAATATTACGAGTTGTCACATTCTGGACAGTCATAGAGTTGTCATGGCTTTTACCCGGAAAGAGCAAGAAGTCCATGACCGTTTCTAAAGCAGTACCTTACCATGGAATACACCTGCCAAACTTCTTTGAAAGACGTGCTTTAAAAAAAAAATACCGTTTGCAAAAATCTTCTCCCATTCAGTTGGTGGCCTCTTTATTTTGTCAATGGTTTCTTTCGCTGTGCAGAAGCTTTTAAGTTTCATATAGTCCCATTCGTTTATTTTAGCTTTTACTTCCATTGCCTTTGGAGTCAAGTTCATAAAATGCTCTTTGAACCCAAGGTCCATAAGTTTAGTACCTATGTTTTCTTCTATGCAGTTTATTGTGTCAGGTCTTATGCTTAAGTCTTTGATCCATTTTGAATTAACTTTGGTACAGAGGATAAGGGGGATCGAATATATGGTGATGGAAGAAGTGACTCTGGGTGATGAACACACAATGGGATTTATAGATGATGTAATACAGAATTGTACACCTGAAATCTATGTAATTTTACTAACAATTGTCACCCCAATAAATTTAATTTAAAAAAAAAAAATACCCCTCTGGAAGAAACATTCTCAACTCATAGTGCTCAGGGTCAGGTTTGTGTAAGAAAGTTTTGGGGACCAAATAACCAAACAGATGCCACAAAACCTAAGACTTTCATTTGAGTAGAGAAGAGGGATTTATTAGACCAGTAGATTAAAATTCCTGTATTTAAGACATATTTCACAAACACTTAATGGGGTTTTCCCACCCGTTAAGAGTAAACTAAGGGCACAATGTTCCATTTTATTAGGGGCAGTAACTTCATTTCATTTATAGACTAAACTGGCAGGGAAAAGAAAAAAAAAATACCAGGGTAGTTCTCGCCAGAGAAAACATGACTTAATGCAAGTACTCAGGCCACATCTTAGAATAAAGGTCTGTCTGTAGCCTTGGCAATTTCTTTTCCTTTTTCTATGTTTTTGGGAGGGGATGGTGATTTGGAAGAAAAAAAAAAAATCCTGTGGTTGGCATTCAATGAAGTTAACACTTCTGGGGCAGGACCTCTATTACATGCAAACATCATGAATTAAAATCAGAGAACAGTCTATTTACACATGAAGGTATACAGGGTCAAACAGAAAACCCTGCCAAGAATCTCAGCCTTTGGCTGGGAAATACTGGCAATTGGCCTAAAGCAAATGGTCCATGGGATGGGCAAAGCCAGGAGAAGCCACGAGATCTACTTTTAAATCCACATGACGTTTAGTAAACACACATCAAGAGATTCATCTTGGAGACCCATGAAGAATTTCCATTCTGATATAGAGGCCTCATAAGAAAGGGAGGTGTCCCCACATCCCCCCCACAGAATTTGGCACACTGACACGGCTGGTACAGATACAGAGCAGGCAGAACACTTTCTCGGGGAAATTTGGAAAAATCTGTATTAAAACCTTTAAATAAGTGAGTACTCACCTCTACTAGTACATCCTAAAGAAATAACTGGACAATATTCACAAACAGTATATATTTAAGTGCAAGGATGTTTATTGTAGAACTGTCTCCCAAGTGTGGATTATTAGAAACGATCTGAATATTCATTGATAGGAAATTGGTTAAATCAACGAAAGCAAATCCATCAATGGGCTACCATACAGCCTTTGAGGAGGATAAAATATATTTATACGTGTTGACATGGAACTATGTCCCTAATATATTAGGTTGAAATGGCAGGATGTTAAGAAATGTAAAGTATGATTTCAATTTTTGTGGGGGGGAAAAAAAAAAAGGACCGTGTGTGGCTCAGACTAATACCCACAGAACTACCAAAAGCAGTTATTCTTGGTGGGCAAAATGACTAGAAAATGTCCACTTGCTCTATGTGTCACATTTCTATGGTGTTTGGACTCGTAAACAAACATCCTCGTAGATCATGTTATAATTAGAAAAGACGATGATAGCTATGAAGAAAAGGCTATTTCTGGTAAAGGAAAAGACAGTCTATCTCCGAGAGGTGATCGCCTCATCTCTAAAGGAAATCTGAATGTTGAATTTGGACACACCTGCTTTCTAATCCTGGTTCTGCCATTTGCCAACTGTTGACACTGGGGAAAGTCAACTGAACGCCTCGGAGTCTATCCTTCCCTCCGTTACGTAAGGACATTCCTTTCTTCCTAGGCTGGTGATGAGGATTAGGTGAGGTAATGTTTGTACAAGACCTGGCCGAGTGCCGGGCACACATAAGTATTCAGTTAAAGAAAAAGCAAGTGCCTTATCCATTTAAACAGGTGCAATGCACATGATCTAAACACGAGCCGCCAATGGCCGTAGTCAAGGGGACGTAGTGGGATGTGTACTTGGTATCTTGCCTGCAGCTCGGCACTGTCTGGAAAATAAACAGCCTAGATGGCAGGTTATCTCTACCGAAAACACTAGCCCTAGAGCTGGGAGACGAAAACCCTGGTTAGTAACATGTCCAGAGCACCTACTATGTGCCAAGCTCTGTGCAGGCTATTTAATGTGATAAGTCATTTAATCATTGCGACCTCTATTATAGATAGACGCTTAATATTATCCCCATTTTACAGGTTAAGAAGTCAAGGTACAAACAAGTTATGGGGCTTGGATACAGTCACCTGGCTGCTTGGGGTAGAGTTGAAACTAGAACCCAGAACTCTGGCTTCTGAGCCTGCGTTCTTGCCCAACAAGGCCTACTGGTGTCAAATAATTTAGGGTGAGGTCAAGGCTAGAGTGTGGAATTCAGACAAAAGGGGGGGAGGGGTCTGTGGCAGAGGGTCAGCCCCCAAAACCTTAGAAAAGTCCACTGATGCTCAAAATTAAATGAGCATTGAGATGCCTTGCGGGGCTTGTGATGAGTGCCGGGCCCCCTTCCCCCACCACAGAGCTGATTCAGTAGGTCCAGGGGGGCCCGAGGACCTGCATTTATAACAAGCTCCCAGGTGACACTGACCATCTGGCGACCCCACTGGGAGAATCATTAGGTCCTCAGAGCTGCACAACATTCAGCAAACAGGGAGCAAGGTCAAGGGAAGCTGAAAACCAGGCAGAGTCTAGGCAGGTAGACCTTCTCCCTCTTCCTGATCTAACAAAATGTCAAATCATAGGGCATTTTTCAAGAAACGGAGTAAACACACTTGCTTATCCATACAACCCTGTTGCCCTTTGATTTCCCCCTGAGCGAGGCAGCATTGAAGACGTGTCCTTCAACAGCAGCCAATCAATGAAATGAGAAGGAATGTCATTCTTACGCTGCGTCTTTCGGAGGACATCGAGGACCCAATTCATCAGTCACCCGATATCGCTTCCTATAAACCCTGGTACTGTCCTTCTCACTTCCTTCCACCTCACACGCTCGCTCACGGACTCAGAGACTTCCATCCTCCAAACTCTCCCTGGAGGCTCTCTTCACGTGTGGGGAAACACGTAACTTGTTGTCTTCCTATTTCCCTCCCAAATTCTCAATTAAGCTCGAAGGACCAGGGTGGCAAGAAAAACACCTTGGAAGTCTCCATCCATGTTATTTTGGCTGTGATCATGGCTTAAAATGCTACTTAAAATAAAGCCACGGGGTACATTTTTGTCTATTTTTTTCCTCAGTTCATTTGGCCAGATAATTCTACCCTAGTAAACGTATTTCTGCAAGACACACACCAAGTCTTCTTGACGGTGGCTGTCGTCTTTTGGAAGTGGGACAAAGGAAGCATGCACTCTACCGAATTCCAGGAATAAAGAACAAAGAAGTCTCCACAGATGTGTAAAAGATGTAAATGAAAGGGAATTAAAAAAAAAAAAATTAAAGAGAATTTTAAAAAGCAATTTCTGGTCATTTCAATTCATCAAAATAAGTGTGTCTGAGAGGTGAGGTCATGTTGAAAAATGGCTGCTGTCATGTTATCAAACCTACTTGGATAGGTAACATTTTGAAAGGGGGAGAGGAATAGTGCTGATTTTCTCACCGATTTTGGGGTGGGAGTGTCCAGAAAATAGATTGTGAGCTTGTTCCCACTTTGTTGCTAAGACGTGCCTTTTGGGCTTCCAAGTTTCAATGGGGAAATGGCCCACTTGCTTAACGTTCAGCTCTCCCAACTTCTCTTCACCCAGGTGAGTGACCTTCTTTAATACGTTGTAACTGGAGTTTGAATATCAGACTTCCCTTGAGAAGAAGAGTCCTACTGCCAAAGCAGATTGCAGACCACTGACAGAAATCATCTCAACAGTAAAAACAGACATTTCCCCTTGTGAGACTCAATAAAACTATTTTCATGAAAGAAAAAAACACAATAGGCCATACACATTTTTATTTTTCCTGAATTATCTTTTATGACAGAAAAGGATTATTTGTCACTGAACTAAACCCTGGTTTTGTATCTTTAGGAAAATAGGAAGCTGTTTCTGCCCCTACCTCCCTGTCACCAGCCCCAGACACACCTAGGGTCCACGTGGCCCTGGAGGGGGCCCCAAGGATGATAATACAGAAGGGAGCTGGCTGTCTTCCCTTATGTCTATTTCAAAGATAACGGACAAAGCCCGGGTTTCCATATTTCTCTGAATATACCGTTACATAAACACCATGCACGGATTCATGCAAACCAGTGGTTCTCAATCTTCTCTGTACGTCCAAAGCTCCTGGGAGCTTCGAAAAACATCTAGATGCCCAGGATTCACGCCGTAGCTACCAAATCAGAATCTCCAGGGGTAAGTTCTGGGTGTATTTAAGAAATATCAGCATGAACACAGCTTTTGGATCCTTTGTCCCAAAAGTGACCACCGTCAATAGGACAGAGGGAAACTGGCCGTGGCGTCAGAAGACCAAAGGCTGCTCATCACCCATTTAGAAACCAACAGGGTGGCAGGTCAGGGAGCCCTGGAGCTACTCAGCGCCCTGACTCTTTGTATGTGCCTCTCTTCAGGCTCAACATAGTCTACTGAGGGCCATCGCAGCTCCTTCACGCCATAGACAGGTGAGGCTTGTGGGGAGAAAGGTCATGGTCTTCTAAGCAGTATTTCCCCAGTGTGCCCATCCTGTGCAATGCCCAGTGGAAACGGAGTTTGATGGTCAAGTTCAAAACATGCTACTCACACTGATCCCTGTTATAAGCGCCGCTATGCACTTGGGTTCAACAATGTCCTGCCATGAAGACATCTGTTGACTCAGTATTCCCCACTCGTAGTCGACTGTGGAACCATTTTCCTATCCATGTACTACCAACATCAGAGGAACAGACTTTGGCAAACACCAATCCAGACTGCGAACTGCTGGACAAAAGAGGTCGGACAATTAAGTTCGTGAACTCATCCTAGAAAAAGTGCTACATACCTCATTGCTGAATATCACTATGGTCACCTTCCTAGTACTCCCCTTGGGAAGCTAGGCACCGACGCTAGTGCGTAGTCCACCCTTCAAAGCAATTCTGGAACTCTTTTTCTGGAATGGCCATCAGAGCTGTCGTTGTATTACCCTTGATGTCCTGAATGTCATCCAAATGTCTTCCTTTCAATATTTCCTTTATCTTCAGGTAAAGAAAGAAGCCACTGGGGGCCAGATCAAGTGAGTAAGGAGGGTGTTCCAATTCAGTTATTTGTTTACTGGCTGAAAACTCCCTCACAGACAGTGCCGTGTGAGCTGGTGCATTGTCGTGATGCAAGAGCCATGAATTGTTGGTGAAAAGTTCAGGTCGTTTTCATCTAACTTTTTCACGCAGCCTTTTCAGCACTTCCAAACAGTAAACTTGGTGAACTGTGTCCAATTGGTACAAATCCATAATGAATAATCCCTTTGATATCAACAAAGGTTAGCAACATCATTCGAACAAGTTTGTGAACTTAATTGTCCGACCTTGTAAAGTCCAATGTCCCTGGGAACTTTGTAGTCATGGAAGCAACCAGAGAGGGAGAGGAATCACGGAATAAGACAGGGACAGGAAAGACCTGGGCTGGCTGAAGGGATTTAGAAGCATGATAGTAATCAGAGTACTTGAGTGTAATTGCTTATGTTGCTCCTGAAAGCATCTCAGGCAGGCTGGTGGTCCGACGTCCTAATTAGCTAATGGGTAGAGTCGGGTTTTCCATGTTTAGAAATGAGAGGCTTATAGGATCAGCACTCAAAGACAGACATTTTTTTTCTTTCATTGCCATTTTCCTCTAAGATGGTGATTCTCAAACTTTAGCATGCATCAAATCCCCTGGAGGGCTTATTAAAACACAGCTTGCTGGGCCCCACCCCCAGAGTGTTGGACCAGCCGGTCCGGGGTGGGATCTGAGAATGTGCATTTCTAACAACTTCCCAGATGGATACTGGTGCTGCCCGCTTGGAGACCACACACTGAGAATGACTGTCACAGAAGAAGAGCCACAAAAGAGGAAACAGAAAGTAATGGGGAAAGAGGGAAGAGAACAAAAAGAAGAGAGAAAATATGAAGGAGAAGGAGAGGGAGGGAAGATGTGGAGATGGGGGAACGAGAGGTAAATGAGAGAAAGACAAAAGAAAAGCATTGAAAGAGAGGAAAGCTAGGAAGAGGATGACAACAAAAGAAGGGAGATGAATGAAAGTGAAGGGGTGGGTGAAGAGAGAGAGAGAGAGGAGAGAGAGACTGAGCTGTCTGCATAGTTGCATAAAGATCTTCAAGCTGTCCCTGCTGGAATCTGGGCAAAGGACCAGTGGGGCTGAATCCCAGGTATTTGTGGGGCCACCAACTGTATTCACAGCTAGAAGCTTCCCATCTATACTGTTTGTGGCTATGCCTGGGTTCCTCATTTCCTAGTGGTCATGAAGGGCGTCATGCATGGTCTCTGCTCCCGCTCCATGCACAAGAACGCAGGATATGGTGAGGCCAAAAAGGAACACCCACGGAGCCATAGGTAGGGGAGTCATACCACTATATTCTTGCTGGTGGCTGGGTTGGAGAAACAGGAAACAGGAGCCACACAATTCTCAACCCTCACTGCGCTGCTTGTAGGCTCAGCCACCATCTCCTTGCTAGCCCCCCATTTTCTGCTAGCCTAGCCACAGCAGTTATATTAGTGGCCAATGGCTCACTGGTTCCAGCTGACGGCCAACTAGCCACAGCTGATGGCCATCCGATCACAGTTGATGGCCATTTACTACCTGAGCCAGCACCTTTCCACGTGAGGCCGAGAGCCTGGCAACTACTTTCTGGGGCTCTGTCCCCACACCAGTCTCAGCTTGGTGACACCAGCTGATCTGGAAGCAACTCTGGCTCCAGCTCTAGGAGAAAGCCATGAGGATGGAGGACAGATCTCCAGTGGCCCCGCTTTCCCATCCTACTTGCTGCCGCTCTCCCATCCTGGGTCTTGCTGGATCCTGGATCTCCTTCCCGACTCCCCCTCTGATCAAGAAGGACTGCCAACTCAAGCTGGAACCAACTTTCCCACCCATTTCTGCTCCCTGCTGGCCTGGGCACATCCTCTAGCTGTCCCATGCCCAAGACTTCTCAGAGCTCAACTTTAAGGCCAAAGTGGTCCCGACCCCCTAGTCAGGCAAACAAAAGTGTTCTCCAGGGTCAGAGGAGGCTGCTGGAGGGGCTGCTGATGAAATCGCATGTTGTTCCTGAGGTTTTCCTCCCAGTGAGGAAATGTGCGTCATCAGAACCTGGGGCCACCTCCACCTGAGGAAATCCAAGTGGGTGGAGAGAACCTCGGGCTTGGTTATGTCACTTCATTCAAAAGAGGTACACAATGGTGCCTGGAGATGAACTGTGTTGTAGCGACGGGGATAAACAGGCTGAGGAACTGTGGGCTCAGCCTGGGAAGTCAGCAAGGATGGCAGTGCCTCTCTCCCCTGGATTGTGAGAAATCTTCGCTATAAATCAAGGAAATTAAATAGAGTACAGGGTTTAGGGCATTGCACAAACTCCTAATCCCATCCCATGTTGCTGAAAGGACCGCCACGCCCATCAGCCCAGACAGAGCGAAACTTTGTTGCCTGGGCTTTGCTCTCTTGCTCTCTTGGAGCCCAGCGAAGAGGCTGGACCTGGGGGGAACTTAACAGTTTGAGCTGCTTTGCAGTCCCAGGGCAGGAGAATGTGAGAGTTTGGAAAGGGGTTCAGAGACCCTTTCCTTTTACTGCTGCCTTGGTACAAGCAGGGAAACTGATAAAGAGAAGGAACTTGTACAAAGGCACAAAGCTAGCAACTAATCCACAGGCAGATACAATTGCAACTGTAGGTGGCAACTGGAAACTGTGTCACGGAGCAATTCGCAAGTGGTTTGCTTTTGGCATCATAAGACTGTGCAAACCAATGTGACAGAGGAAAGCTCTTACTTGACGTAGGCTGCACCTTTACGACAGCAATCAACAAAAGCACTTCTTTTCATACCGTAAAGTTATGCAAGCCAAGGCATAACTATTTTTGTAAAATGTTGTAAAACATTTAGAATAAGCAGGCAAGCAAAGTGAAGAGAATGAAAACGTGACCGTGCAGACAAAAGAAGAATGGCTTCGGATTTCTGAGCATTTATAATGCAGCAGACATGGGACCACGTCCTTCGATTCAGTCATGAGACACGAGACCACGCCATTTAGTTCAGTCATGTGACACGAGACCACGCCCTTTAGTTCTGTCATCTGACACGAGACCACGCCCTTTATTCCGTCATCTCTCGTAATCCTCCTAAACGCCAAACGGAAGTTTGGTTTGGTTGCAGTCATTTTTCAAATAAGGAAAATGAGGCACAGAGAGGTTAAGATACTTGCTCGAGATAAAAATCCAGCCTTTTTGTGTTTTTTACTTAATTCTCCAACATGAGCATTTCTCTGAGAAAGAAAGAACTCTCCTGTGCCATTGCTTTGAACGATTCCATGGTGGAGCGGATACTTATGTTTGACGGCAGGTACTATGTGACTTGTCCCTATAGCGGAGGTCTGCAAACTTCTTCTTAAAAGGCCAGAGAGTAAATATCCTTTACTTCGCTGACCCTAGGGTCCTGTCCTTGCAGCAACAGGCGGGACATAAGCTGATGGGCAGGGCTGCGTTCCAATACAACGTCCTTCACAAAAACAGGAGGTGTCAGGATTTGTCCTGCAAGCTGTGGTTTGCTTCCCCACGCAGCACAGTGCTGCCAGGACCTTGTTATAAACGCTCAGAAATAACAGTCTCTGTTGTTGTCATTATATATCAACATAGCTGTAATAAGATACCGTAATACACCTGTGAGCCAACTCATCGGGCCGACAACAAATCCTGGAGAGAAGTGATTCTCCAACTGTACTGTGTAGGAGAATCCACGGTGTTTGTTAAACACGCAGAGGTGGGCCTCGGCCCCCAGAGACTCGTGCATTGGCAGTCTGGGTCTGGGCATGAGAATCCGCAATGTTCCTGAGCACCCTCAGGTGGCCCTGATGAGGGGGCGGGGTGACCACGTTTAGAGAAACGTTGTTAGGTGGGTCATGGGCTGGAAATCAACGAAGGACGGCCTGGGGCAGGCTGGTTGGCATATGCTGAGTACAGAGGAGCAGGGTGCCAGCCCTCGCAGGATAGCCCCTGGAGCCACGTTGGCTGTCCCTGGAAGGGACGTGACTAGACAAGCATGGCTGAGCGATAAGAACGACAGACGCCGTTAGAGAAGCACCTACTGTGATTCCCACGGGTTAACTCAATTCTCCCGGCAGCTCTTAAGTGCCTCTCCCCAATATTAGACAGGTGACAAGGGCTTGTCTACAGATGCTCAGCTTGGAGTCTTGCCACTTAATCGCAGAACCTGAACACAGACCTCAGAGCGTGAGCGAGTGGAAAATTGGGGCACAGAGGATGAGTCCGGCTCAGAAGGGAGGAACGACTTCACGGGGGTCACAGCTCAAACAGACCTATAGGGGAAAAGGCTAGGCTGCCCAAAGAACTCCTGATCCTGTTGACTGGCTGATTTCCCAAGGGCTTCTAGGGTAAGTTCTCGGATTTCCCACTCCAGACAGGGGAGTCCTGATTGGCTGAGTCAAGATCACGTGACCCACTCTTCCTACAGTGCACCTGCCTCGGGATTCAGGCTCCTGACGCCTGCCCTTCCTGCCATGGTTTGTCAAAAAGATGCACGTTCCCCTGAGTGACCACCCCTCAGCATACAGTCGGCACTCAATAGATACTTGCTGAGTTCCCCTGGTGCCCAAATCATTTTTCTTTCTCTCTTCAAGGATTTCAGCAGTGACAGTAGTCATAACAAAAATGAAGACTTATTGTAGGTTTACCATGTGCAGACACCTTCCGCACGAAATAAGCTACATTCAGGGAAAATCATTGACTTGTGACAGCATCCCCATGGTAACCATAAGGTAATTCATGTATATTTCACATCTGTGAAAGGTTATACCCATTTTAGAAGTGTGGAAACTAAGTCTCAGGAATATTAAGCGACTTTCCCCCCCCACATCACAGACTAACTTAAGTAGAGGTGATAGGATGTGAATGTTTAAACACCATGCCTCAAGCCTCTCTAAGTTTCAAAACCTTCTCTCACGTGTGGTCACCTTTGCTCCTTACAGCACCTTGTGGCTTGTTATGGTAAGATGGTGGTCAAACGTGTCTCCTACACCAGCAGCAGCCACAGCACCCGAACTCGTTAGAAATGCAAATTCTCAGGCACTCCCCCAGATCCAGTGACTCAGAAACTTGCAGAGAGGAGGACCCAGCAATCTCTGTCCTAACAAGCCCTCCAGGAGATTCTGATGCATGTGTAAGTTTGAGAGCTAGTGCATAGGGATTCTTTATCTCTGAATGACAAATAAGGGAACAAAGGAACAGAGAGGTCCAGCGGTTTGTCTAAGGATGCACAGGAAGAGGTTACAGGGCTACGCCTCAACACCATTGTTCAGCATTTCTCATCACAATCACGAGAGACACATTAAAATACGGCTTCCCTGCCCCTCCCTAAACCTAGTAACTCATGATTTCTGAGGCTGGAGCCGCACGAACTGCATTTTAACAAGTTCCCAGGCGATTCCAAAGTTTGAGAATTACCCCAGAGCTCCCGTTGGACTAGAATCACAGAGTTCTTTCCTCTTCCCACTGCCAAGTTTCCTTTCTTTCTTTCTTCCCACACCCCCTGGTACCTGGGCTCCTCTTGGGTTCTTTTGCAACAAACTAGTTATGTACAACTAACTAGTTGTAGAGAGAAGCTTCATTTGTTGCAGAGAAATCCAAAGAATTAGGTACCCTGCCTTATGCCTCTGAGTTCTTAAGCTGTTTAATTATTTAAAAAAAAATCCAAGTCATCCATAACTATGCTTATTGTAAAATTTTCAAACACTACAGAACTTTATAGATTTTTAAAAAGTGAAAGCTGTTTTCCTTCTGACCTTCCCCCGCTCCCAATCCAGACCACCCTCAATTGCTGTTAACAGTTTGGTGTATAACTTTCCAGATATTTAAAATTGCTATTTGAATACATATGTGGACACAGATAATTCAAAGCAGGAATGGGACTATGTTATTCTTCTTATTATGTGATAAGATGCACTTAATAGGATATTATGTACATCTCTCTGTGTGTGGCGTGTTTTTCAGGACATACAAATATAGCCCATTCCAGTCCATGGTTACATAGTATTTCACTTTTGGAATTATCTTAACTGATTTAATTAGTCACCAATTGACTAATTGAGATTTTTGTCACTTCTTATTTTTCACTATTACAAACGGTGCAATCCTACATATCCTTACAGGTGCACTTTTTTGAACAGGTGTGTATCTGAAAGGTTACTGTCTTGAAGAGGAAATATTGGGATCCTACGTTCTGCCCACTTGACAAACTAGTCTATCCTTTTCCAGTCAGATTTTTCTATGTCTAAAAGGACGACTGACACAGAATGACAGCAACGCGCTGCCATTGTTTTTTGCTTTGTACCTGCTTCTGGCAGTAGGGAAGGGTTGAAAACGCAAAGGAATGACTTGTTTTGTTTTGCTTTGCTTTTTGCCAAGGTGGGAAGGTTGTCACGAATGCCAATCTGAGCTTCAAGACAGAAGCTAAGAGCTGATACTCTCCACACCATCCCTAGGTCTCTTCCTGATTGAAATAGGTGGCAGTTTGCAGAGACAGGAAGAGGTGTCATATCCCAGGCTGCGCGTGAGTCATGACAGAGCTTGGTTTAGCTGCTCTCGCTGTCGATCGCTTGATGCTATTTTTCTGAGGTTCCCCCAACCCCATGTGATTTCAGTATATGCACCACACCGCATCCCCCCAACCCCAGCTCCTATGACTCAGTCACATACACAGCACTGAGTCACTAGCGAATGGAAATCATGCGCAAAACCTGGCTGGCTCCCAGGGAGCCACAGAGCACGTCCAGAAAATCAGGGATTCCCGTTCTGCCAAGGAGGCACGGGGAGAGACAGCTGATTCTCCATGGTCAGGAGGGAGAGGTTTCAAAGCTCCAGGCCGCTGGGGTTGGCAGAAGTGCCTGCTGTTTTGGGAAACTGCATTGCAGCAATTGTGAGAGAACAGAACTGTCTCTGAGGCAAGAGAAATTAAGAGCTGAAATATACCATACTACAATGGTGAGCTCTTATCTCAAGTCTCGCTGGGATCATCCTCTTAATTATAAGAATTGTTTAAAACCCATGTCTCTCTCTTGTTAATGATAATAGCTCATTTTTGTTGTTGTTAAACAGTTATTTTGTTCTGGGCACTGTCGTAGGCCCTTAGAATACTTTATTCCTTCCAATCCTTTAAACAACTTTTTTTGATAGTCATTGTTATTTTCTTGGCTGTAAATTGAAGAACCTGAGCCTCAGGTTAGATAAGGACTCTGTTACGTGGCTAAGATTAGAGTATGGACCCCAGGCGTGGTGAATGTAACAGGCGCAAAATAACGGGTCCTAAGGAACATAAAAAGCATTACAGTCAAGTAGAAAATGCTCCTGGCCTCCAACTTTGTATTAGGCAACTGCTGCTGTGTTACAAATGACCCCTAAAATTAGTAGCTGAAAAGGACAAATATCTATTATGTCACAGTTTCTGAGGTTCAACAATCTGGGAGCCATGTGGATGTGGCTCAGGGTCTCTCATGAACTTGCAGTCAAGTTGGCACCTCGGCTGCAGTCTCATCTGAAGTTCTGCACTGGGGGGAAGTGCATTTCCAAGTTCACTCATGTGGCTGTTGGCTGAAGGCTCAGCCCCTCACACGTGGGTATCTCTATAGGGCTACTCCCAAAATATGACTTCTTCCAGAGCAAGGGGGGGAGGGGGAGAGAGACAGACAGACAGACAGAGAAGCTGCCATCTCTTTCATTACCTAATCTCAGAAGACGCACACTATCATGTCTGCTGTGTGTCACTGGTCACACAGACCAACCCTGGTACAATGTGGGAGGGGACTAGAGACAGGTAGGACCATGGGGGTTCATGTTACATCTTAGAGGCTGGCTACCACCTAAGGACACATCTCGTAGCTAGAAAACCGCCAACATCTTCGTGTGATACAACCCACCCAGGGCCCAGTTCCCTTGATTTATTTTTCCTCATCATCCAGCACTCAGACCAAACTCAGATGGGCAAAACAGAAGGGGACCCTTCTCACCAAAGCAGATGACAGCAACTCAGCTCAGAGCTCAGTGGAACTTTCTGTGGTTGTGTTTTGTTTTTTAATCTAGACTTTTCTTTTCCTCTACGCATGGAGACTCAACATGAGGAAGCCTGGTTCATGCACTGAGAGCAGATGAAAAGATAAGGATAATTTTGTTTGTTCACATTTGAGAAGCCAGTTCTCAAGCTGGCTCTTTTGGGGGTGGGGTGGGGCGGGGAGTGGAGAATGAGGAGAAAAGCCAGGAGAAAAACCTTCTAATTAAACTGTACCACCAAGTAAAGGAAATGTTTTTTTAAAAAGATTTTTATAAAATGAGAAAAGAACATCCCCTCACTTCCCACTTGAATAAATTGTCACTCTGCAATGGCTTCTGAAGTTCCCACCGGGTCTTATATTAATTTTTGCTCCAAAAGTCGCATTAGAGCTGATTGTCCGGCTAGGTTTTGTTTTCGAGGAAACATGGTATGTATTTTTTCAAATATTTTTTCTTCTCTTTAAAAATGATCCAAACCTCCCATAGACCAAAAAAAAAAAAAAAAAAAAAAAAAAAAAAAAAAAAAAAAAAAAAAGGCGGTGGGGGAGTTCTTTTCTTGCAGGACTTACTAGAGCCTTTACTGTTCCAACAATCACTGGCACTCTGGATTAGCCATTAATATATAATCATATAGCTGACATTTCTAGAATATACCAGACACTGCTTCGATATTTTTTTCCAAATGTTTAACCATTTCTTTTTGCTACCTTTAATGGAACACTTTCTATATGCCAGGGCTTTTCATATGGGCTCTTTGCATCTACTACCTCATGTAATCCCTTCAATTACTCAACGAACAAGAGTTTATTCCTACTTCCATTATACAGATCAAGAAAGTGAGGTCCAGAAATGTTAAAAATTCTTGCCTAAGGTCACACAACTAGTAAGTTATGAATCCAAGTAATCAGATTTTTCATGTGAATATATTTTTTAAAAACATTATCTAGACGGACTACAGAAATAATTCCCAAGAAACTGATTTGAAGGGTTAAAGGGATGGGTAAAACACCATAACTTGCAAACTACCTACCATATTTTCCAGAAACCAAGTTCTTAGGCCAAACTGAAGAAAATCAGACCCAGAACAAAGAATATGATGCCTTTTTTTAAGTGTGTGTGTGTATCTGTTATAATTTTTAAACTCTAAAATGATTTTCATTCTAAGACTCAATATTAATTTGATGTCAGCTCTTAGAATCAAGGAAATACTTATAACAGATAACCTGCATTTCCCATGTTTTCTACATCGAGTATATATTACTTTTGTAACAATTACAAGAAAATTAATAAACCATATTTTTAAAAGAAAGTAATTGTATTTGAAATGTTCTGCTTTATATCCCTTCTCTCATTGAACCCTGTATGAACCCACTGGGGCAGAGATCTGGAAACCTCCATGCCCTTGAGGGGATAAATTGTATTTCTGGAGGCATTAACATTTTACCGATGACCCATTTTACAGGTGAGAAAAAGAGAAATCAAGTCAAATCCAACTTAGAATTTCCAGGCCCTGTGTTTGAGCAAGGGTCTTTTGGTTGACTAACAATCTTTTTATGACCCCAAGGGTGGATGGAGAGAGACGGAAGGGACAGAGAATCCCATGGAAATCCCCAAACAAGAACAGGGTAGGACAAACCCTCTTGGGAGGAAACAGTAGACACATGGCGGCATGAGGAAATACCCATAGCCAGTTCGGGGATTTGGTTTGGAGATCTTTCCACTCTTCTTAACATAACTCAGCTCCACTCTCTTCACTTTGGAGTGTCTTCCTCGCTTTCTTGCCTGTATCTCTTTCCTCCCCCGCAGAGAACCTCCTTCCTTACAACTTCAACTTGCCATGGCTCCCATGGGCTCAGCTTTGCCACAGGGCTTCTCACAATACTACCTCTCAGTCCTCAAGTCTCACTATCACCTCAGCTCAGTGCTCTTCCATGGGTCCAACTCATCTCCCTTCGCAGCAGGTAACACCCGAGGCTGATGGCACTTTTGGGATAGTCCCTACTCCTGGTGGGTCAGTCCCCTGGTAGAAAACATGGCTGCGGGCTGGCCCGTTCCGGACACTGAGGCTGCCATCATGATTGACATTTCTAGAACATCCTGAATCCTCAGCGATGACTTCCGCTGCATCCATAAATATCCTATTTCCTCGCATATGGACTTCATTCGTGTACTTACTCAGTCCTGTATTCCTTCAAGAATTACTGACGGAGCACTGACTCGCTGATAGTGCTAAGCACTGCGGATACAGCAGCAAACAAAACAGACAGTGATGACATTCTAGTGACACCAAATATAAGCAAGTTATGTAGCGTGTTTGATAGGGATGAATACGAAGCAAGATGAAGTGGAGCAGGAGGGCCTCGGGAGGCTGTAATTTTAAGTGGGGTGATTAATAGGCCTCCCTGAGGTGACACTGGAGCAAAGAGCTGGGAGTAAGGGAGCATCCCACACTGCTATCCTGGGGAAGAGTGTTTCAGGCAGAAGGAGAGCCAGTGCAAAGGCCCTGAGGCGGGAACCATGCCTGGCATGTTTAAGGAACAGCGAGGAGGCCCGTGTGTCTGGAGGGGAAAGAAGGATGGTGGTGTGTAGGAGATGAAATCACAGAGACCACAGCAGGTGGAGAGTGACAAATGACATAGAGCCTTTGGGTCACAGTAACTAATTTGGTTTTCGTACTCTTTAGTCTGATGAAAAAGACTATGTCAGCCAAGCACTTTCAGAAACCCTCTTTGTACATTTATGGAAGTGCTGAAAGCAGACGCGGACGACACCACCTTTTCATTTGGGGAAGAAGAGGCGAAATCATTAGGCAGAGAAGCCTCAGCTCGGGCGTGCTCCTGCAGGCAGGCACAGAGGCACGTGCACGGATGCGCCCGCGAGAGCGCGCACGCGCACGGCGTCGTCGCCTAGCAACAGGAGCGCTCTAAACAGAGAAACGGCAACAGCGGCAGCCTGGAGCCTTGGGCTGCCGTGGCGAGAAGCTGCGGCTGTAATGCTAATGAATTCTGATGACTCCGAGCGGTCATTAAACTAATAAGCGCATCTCCCAATTAGCACAGCGGCTGCATGCAGCGCACATTTAATCAAGCCGCCTTCATTATTTTAGACGCGGCACACTTGGCGACAGTGACGGTGGGAGACGGGACCCGGGACCCGGACCCTCCTCTGCCGAGTGTATCGCTTGCCTGGCGGAGCGTGAAAGAATCGGTGTGATGAAGTTGCCCTGTTGGTTTTTTTTCCTGCCAGAAGGGAATACCAGGGAAGGGCAGGCCCTCTTTTCCCTCCCTAATTACACGACGCCAGTCTTAGAAAAATAGCAGGTGATGCGTTCATTGTTTTCTACTTTGAATTAATTTTTTAAAGTTTAATTATTTGACGCCCATCTTCGGAAGAAGCATCTCTGCTTTGATTTCGTGCGCATTTTTTACCCCCGCCTCCCTCTCCTCCCCCAAACGGGTTCCTCCACCTTTTTCAGCAACCGGCTCCTTGAAAACCTCACCTTGGGCGATTCTGCACATGCTGGGAGGCGGGTGGGGGTCCCAGGCGGCTACTGGCTCCTCTCTCAAAGCATCCACCGAAATCCCTCTTTGTCACCTGTCTCCTCACCCCCCAGAGTGCCACCATTCTGGCCTGTTTGCGTTATCATCGGTGGCCTAATGAAATTAGGGTGACCAACTGGTCCCGGATTTCCTGGGACATTCCTAGTTTTAGCCCTCAAAGTCCCACATCCAGAGAAACCCCTTAGACACTGACAAATTGGGACAGTTGGTCAGCAGGTCAGATTCACCATCATTTTTGTCTCCTATTGGGCTTCTGTTTCCCAGGTGTAATTTGGCTTTATGTATGATTGTCATTGTTGGCTAAGAGTGAAATGTTAACGGTTTCTGGTAAGCAGCTCTCTCTCTCTCTCTCTCTCTCTCTCTCTCTCTCTCTCTCTCTCTCTCTCTCTCTCTCGGTAATAGACTTTAACACACTGTATGTTAAAGTAGATGATCTTTGGCTGGAGATTATAAATGGATTTAGTCAGAGAAATATATTGCATATTTATTTTTTCAAGAGAATGTTCAAACTTTCATTATGTTCTCAAAGACGTGTGTAACCCACAAAGATTAAGAACCACAGCTCAGGATGGGGTGAAAGAAAACACGGTCCCACGCCTGGTCTCTTTTCTCCTTTGCTTCCTGTCTCCTCTAGCTTCTCTCTCCTTTTTTTTTTTTTTTTTTTTTTGCCCGTTTTTCTCTTCTTCACCTTTCCTCTCATCTGTCTGCCTGCTTTATCTCCTCCCTCACCCTTTTCTTTTTCTTTTTTCTTTTCTGTAACCAAAACTTTAATCCCAAGGATTCTCACAAGACATATGACAAATGACAGCATGAAAAAATTTTTGCACAGTAACTCAAAGTTCAGCTGTACAACGTACCCTTAAACCGTCAGGACACTGATATCTTGAATAGTCTCAAATTTCCAAATGAAGAATGTTACAAAGAGCTATGTAGTCATATACAGCAATCACAGAAGAAACGTATGACCTAAAGCAAAGGTAAACTGACTTCCTTGCAACTTCTTAGATTCTACAGCAACTGGACCACCTTTGCCCAGTGTGAAGACTCGTTGGATTTTTCTTTTTAAACCTCTAATCTAGTTTTAACGGTGCAGCTTTAATTTTTACCTGCTGGCTTGTGTTCACAGCAGCTTTTGAAGACTGCATGTTCAACTGTAGCTGCGTATTATATCCCAGCTATGGAAAGTCTTAAGTTCAATGTTTGCCAGTTGCCATAATATTAAACATCGCACTTTAGCTGGGCACTAGAGGTTTATGATCTATCACCCTTTTCTTCTCTTTGAATTTCTCTGTATCTGTTTCTCTTGTTAGGAGGGTTAAAGGAGTACATACACAACACCTGGTGTCTGACAATCTCCAGGCAAGTGTTGCTATTACTGCAAAGTTCCATAAAGATCAGTGCACCCAACACCCTGATTTTAAAAAGATCAAATGGACTTTTCCTGAATGCAGAGGGGAAAGGATGGGATCCCAGCTGAGAGGAGCTGAGACGCCACTGTTCAAACATAGAAACTGAGGCTTAGAGAGGATGCCCCAGGGCTCATCCTCGGTGGTCCCTGGCCTCCTACCCAGGCCTGCCTGGCACCAAACGTTTGTTTCTTGGGCGCTATCCCACATGGCCTTAGGAAAGCCTCTTTACCTCAGTTTTTCCATATTACAAAAAGACGCGTAATCCCTGCATTTTCTCCCTCTCGGGGAGATTTAGGGTGGAATGAACAAACATACCACGGAGTACTCTCAAGAAGGAAAGACAGTGGCCAACAGTCCGATGCTCATCACTGTACTTACCTCAGGTATTTCCTTGTCTCTGCTGTGGATAAAAAAGGAAAGCGTGCGTGCAAGAAGGCACGCATGTGCATGTGTGTGTGTGTGAGAGCGCACATGTGTGTTTCCTTCTGCTGAGCAATCATAGTTCTCAGAGGCAGTGGCCCTCTGTGAGCACGAGACAGATCGTTGAAGAGGAAACATTAAAACATTAATCCCCCCCCACACACACACACACTCTCACACACAAATTCAAAGCTAGCAGCAGTTCTTACCTTTGCAAACACTTCTGTCAGGTGTGGGGAGGTCTCCTGGTTGGAGGATCAGGCCATCCGCCCACAAAGCTGCAGAAACAGAGCAGAAGAGGGATAAAGTAAATAAGCACACCATTTGGGGTGGTGAAGTGGTTGACAGCGACCTCGTTGTGGGTGGGTTAATTGACCAATGTTTGCTGAGTTCTTCCATCAGATGCCATCCGAGTCTTTAGAAGGCGTCATTCTTGTTGCGGAGGTAATGGAAAAAGGTCTTTACAAAGCCAAGCCTCCAGTCCAGGGAGGTGGCAAGGTCCTCCCTTTCTGAAATAACGCCAGCTCTCGTTTTCTGAGCGCTCACTCACTCAAAATCAGACATGGGATGGGCATGATTTCACCGAAGCCTCACGTCCAGCTCGATAAGGAAACTGAGACTCAGAGAGGCTACGTGGTGTCCCTGCTGGACCCCACCCTTTTGGGCACATGTGCTTGACCTCTATGCTGAGCTTGAACTCGAGTTTCCCTTCCCCTGAGTAGCAGTCAGGATGGGCTAGGGCAGCACACAGATCACGTGAAGGCCCTTGTCAAAATGCAGATTCTGCATTCAGACCTCGGTAGGTCTGAAGGAGTGAGAAGATTCTGCATTTCCAACAGGCTCCCAGGTGTAGGTCAGCCTTTGAGTGGGACAGGACAAGAATATGCTGCAGTAACAAGCATCCCCCAAATAACAAGGGCTCCTTTCTTATCCACACTACACGCTCGTCACGGGTGGGCCGCACTGCTCTCCTCCATGTCCTCCTCATGTTAAGAACGAGGATAATAAAGGAGCAGTCATTTGGAATACTGACGCTCAGGCAGAGGAACAAGATCTCGGGGGTGGGGGTGGGGGGAGGGTTCCTCACACCAGAAATTAAATGCTCCAGTGAGGAAGCGATGCCTGGCATTTCTGTTTGCAGCTCATTGGCTAGAATTAGTCACATGATCCCAGTGAATCACAAGGAAGGCAGGGATTGCCTGGGCGGTTTGGAAAACAAAGAGCCAGGCATGTTTGATAAGCATCTGTGACACTATCACAACCTGCCTACAAAATAATCCATCAAGTGTTTAACCAGCACTTCTTAAGCCGTCAACACTGAGTGAGGTAGCATGGGAGATACTCAACAATAAAAAAGAAAAATGTTTGAATGACAGTTCATGTTTGCCTACAAACAGCACATCAGAAGTTTTGCAACTTCAAAATATACAGTGATTACAAACGAGCTTTTCTGACTTATGCAAAATGCGAATTGCATAAGACTTTCCAAAATAAAACTTTCCTAAGCTGGGTGTGTCTGGGTGTTATAAATGGAGATCATTCTGCATGCACAGTTTTGCACGCTGCCTTTTTATGTTTTAATCATTTTATGCTCAAAGTTTTCTGTATCTTGGGTTTTACAGACGGCATCACTTTCTCATGCTAATATTCTACAAGGGATTTAACCAAACGATTTAGTTGAGTACTTACTTTGATTCCAACTTTTTTGTTTTGCTATGATTTTCAACAATACAATGAATAAGCTGGTAGCGAAATATCTCTCTGCACATTTATTTCTTTAGAAAAAATTCCTAGAAGTGGAGTTAGTCGAAGAATATGAATACTTTGAAGGATTTTGATGTAGTGTCAAATGCTATCACAAAGCTCTACCAATTCAGAATTCCATCAACATTATATGAATGTCCATTTCATCAGGTCCTCATAAGAAGGGCAAAAAGGTTTTAATTGTAAATTTGAGAGTAAAATGTGTTATTGCAATTATAGCTTGTTTCTTTGGTAACTAATGTATGTGAATATTTTTAAAAAATATTCATTAGTGACTTTTTTCATTCTCGGTCATTTATGAGTCCATGTCCCTGTTCCATTTTGTTTTCCTTTTGGGGTTTAGAGCTTTGCTTATTCTATGACTACTTTATTTAGAAGAGCACTTAACCATTACTTAACACATATATAGGTAAAATTCTAATGTGTCTCTCCTCTTACAGTTGTCTTTTAAAAAACAAACATTACTGAGGGAGGTCTGAATTGCTGTTAGCTTTACGGGAACATTTTGACAACGTGTATCAAAACTGTTGAAAACTTAATTCATCTTGTTCAGGCAATTCCACTGTAGGACTTTTTCCTAAGGAGTTTCACATGAATCTAGAACAATATTTAGGTACCTGGTTATTCTTTGTAGTGCTGCTAATGATTGCAAAATGGGATCTTTATTTTATCGACTAAGATGTATTCTCACTTTCTCTGTGTTTCTCTTTGATTGTTTTTGTAAATGTGAAGTCTCAGCTGCTATATTAAGAGTCAAAGATGACATTTTAATATTCATTGGGTTTTTAAATTAAAAATGCATATATAGATAAATAGGTAAATAGATGATGAGGGAGGGAGGGAGGGATAATAGAAAGATAATAGATGGATAATAGACAGGTAGGTAGATGATACATACAGAGACAGATCGATGTCTTTGATACACTGGTTCTCTACATTCAATGTGCATTAGAGTCACAGGCAGAGTGTTAGTAATTTCTACAAGTCTGGCTCCTACCCCAGAAGGCATGATTCAGTGGGGCTGGGTGGGGCCCAGACATAGGGGAAAGAGCGAGAGCAGTGTTACTGGGGACAGAAGCCAAGATTCAGAGAGAAAAAACAAGGGGACAGCTGAGTCACTACCAAGGCAGAGAGCTAGAGTGCAGGATTAGCAAGTTCCTGCCTAACCTAGAATAAAGTGCATACTTCTCAGCATGGCCCCCCCAGGGCCTTTCCCATCCAGCCCTGGACTCTGGCTCTGAGCTCACCTCGTCCCAGGTTCCCCAGCCTCCATCCACCACTTTCCCGGGCCTTAGTTTCTGTTCCTGCAACATGCCAGGCTGGTTCCCTCCCTGAGGCTTTTGCTCTCACTGTTCCTCTCGCCTGGACACTCTCTCCCTCGACAGGGCTGTCTCTCCTTATTTACCTCTCACTTCAAAAATCACATGCTCAGAGAGGTCCTCCCTTGTGGCTCAGTTCCAAGGTGCCACCCCAGGCCCCCATCACCACGGGTGCCTCAACGCCACCCTTTTGGGCTCTCTCCTCCACCCCTTCCCCATGGCTCAGTCCTCTCCATCCTTTTTCTCAACTCACCAGGGTTCCCTCTCACCTCCTCAGCCCTTGATGTGGGTTGTCAGTAATTCTATTCCTTCACATTCCTCTCTGGATGGGACTACAGGGCTGGTGAGACGTTACCTTCTAAGCATGGCTTCCAGTTCCTCCTAACCTGTCTGCGATGTGTCTTATGCTGAAAGGGTCCCCCTCTCTCTCTTTCTCTCTCTCTCTGTCTCTCTGTCTCTCTGTCTCTCTGTCTCTCTCTCTCTCTCTCTCTCTCTCTCTCTCCTCCCTCCCTTCCTCCCTCCCTTTAGTCCTTTACCAAATCTCCCTTCTACACCCCTCACCTTGGTACATGACAAAATGACATGCTGGAGGGGAGGCAGGGAACATACTGCACCCCACATATAAATTGTTACACAGACCCTCTGAAAATCCAGACTGAGACGTTGTTCCTTGCCATAAAAAGACGGTGGCATATGCAGTGGTGATGGATGTTAATGAGACTTATTGTGTGCTCATTTTGCAACACATACATATATAAAATCATTATGTTGTACACCTGAAACTAATATGATGTTACATGTCAATTACATCTCAATTACAAAAAAAGGAAGTAGATGATAAACCTTAAAGGTCAGATTTAACTTAAAAAAAAAAAAGGCAGCATCTATTTCACAAGGACCTACCACGCTCATTTCTCACTCCTATGACCCCTGTTAGCATCTGATATTTCAATATTCATCCGAATATTGAAACTGTTCAGGAGTTTGGAGCAGGTTTCACGCCGGGGAGTGAGGCAGGGTCCTTTTGGTTATTTCTGGGGCAAAAGAAGTGTAACTACGATGCCAGTGGAGTTACATACATGGTAGGTATTGCTTCATTCACTAGTTGTTGGGGAATTTCTATGTCCCTGGTCCTTGAAAGGTCATGGGCCCTGAGAATGTACCAGAGTGCCCCTTTCCTCACATTCAGGATTCAGATGGGCCTTTCCCGATGGCAAGTGGTAACTGCACAGCAGCTGAAGAGTCTGCACCAGCTAAAATGTCCGGGCAGAAGAAAGAGAGAGTGCAAAGCCAGGGGTGAGGCCACCGTGGGGTTAGAGCTACTGCCAGCAGTTTGACACAGAATGCCGGGGTAGTAAGAGTGAAGAGTCTGGAGGGGCGGGTAAAGGCCAGGGGCTCCAACCCACTCACCCAGAGGCCAGATACCACCCACACATGTGTGTGTTTTTTGACTCATGTAATGTGGAAAGACCATTTTGGAAATGGTTAACATTTAAAGATTGGTAGATTGCACTTAAAAATAAAAGCTTCCAACTTCTTTTTAAAGTGGGGACAATCAGGCCACACACTGAACCCTCATTTGCATACGTCAACCATCAGCGGGGGCCCACTTACTGCTACCCCTTGTCTCTCCAGTTTGCCGCAGTCCCCACCCCTCCCTATTGCCTCCCACTTCACTCATTCATGTTCCCTGCCTGGCCCCTGCACACATCTGTGACTCTGATACCTGTGGCAGGATGGAAAAATCAGCAGCGGCCAGATTCCCTAGACCCTTGAAGACGTGGTAAGTAGTATGGACTTTTGCTTCAAGACCCTGAGGATTCATTGAAGCATTTGAAAGAGGGGAGCAATCAGACTTTTGTGATTTGAAAAAGCACTCTGGAGGGCACACATGTGTTCACCAGAAGATACGACCTGGACTGCTCCTAGCAGTAGGACTTGTAAGCATGGAAAACGACCCAAATGCCTACCAACAGTAGAATGGAGAAATAATCACGGCATGATCACACAATAAACCCTATGTGGAGAGGAAAAAGAATGATCTACAACTACCCACAATACCATGGAGGAAATAATGATAACAAAGGAATAAACGAAATAAATAATGAACAAAAATAATACTGAGTGAAAGCAGCAGACACAAAAGCGGGTCTCTTTAAATCCCAGTTAGGTAAAGTATGGAAAGAGCGAAATGAATTGATGGTATTAGATGGTATTAGAAGTTGCCCAGGCACCAGGTGCCCTGGGGGCGAGGGGAGGAAGACGCCAGGGGGCGGATAACATTCTGTTTCTCACGGGAGCTGCTTACACGACGTGCTCCGCTTGTGACAATTCATCAAGTTGAACATTTAGAACCTGTGCCCTTGTCTGGCTGAGTACTATACTAAAAAAAATACCCAACCATTTCCGCACCGTTAGCGAAATGGTGGCAGCTGGCCCAGGGCAGTGGTGGTCAATTTTAAAACAGGTAGAGTTAAGAGATGCTATATAAGAGAGAAAACCTACAAGTCTCGGATCTGCAGAGATGGATGGGGGAGAGCTTTGGGGGGTAGGGGACACAGCCCAAGAACAAACACAAGAGCCCGCACGTTCCAGGCAAGTTCAGAGGAAACAGGAGCATCTCTCATCTCCACTTCATTAGAAAGTAGAATGGAAATGGCAGCAAGCCACACGGATACACCCCGGCACTGAGACAGGGTTTCAAAGGAGCTAGAAGGAAAAGGAGAGATTTGCTGATGAAACATTTATTTGCCTAAAAAATATCACACGATTAAAAGACACGTGTAATAGGAATGGACCTGGGCCATGAAAAGTCATCCTCCATAAATTTCCTCGAAAGGTGTCTAAAGCATCCCTTCCTTCAAGTACCATCTGCTTTGGAACGCGCCCTGCTTCCTCCTCTCCTCTCCAACCTCACCAATATCTTCATCAAATTCTTGTTGAAACCCTGGAAAGGAAAAATATTTCCAGCAGTGAAAGCTTTAACTTGTCGCCTCGTGTTCTTCTCGGATTTCTAAAGCGGAGAGGCCTGGAGAATATGTTTCTAATATCCTCTCATCTCTCTCCGTTCACGTTGTGCTCCCTTCTACACCAGGAAGGTTCTGACCCCTGGCGTCTCCAGGGGGAGAGGGGTTTGGAGCGGGGTCAGGCTTGTCAGAGAGAGAGAGGCCACGCTGCCTTGAGCAGCCCACTTCCCCCGCTCCTTTAATACATTTAACCTGGAAGAGGCACTGCTGCAGCCAAGATTAGATTACGGGGTTGGCGAAGGTGCCCTAACAAATGGCAAATGGCGGCGTGTGGGGCTGAGCTAATCTCTGTTGACACACATCTAATGCGAGGCCCGTGTTGAAGGCAGCGGTCCCGTCTGCAGCCTGAGTTTGCCTTGATGACCGAAGGGGGAGGTGAAGCCCAGGGAAAGCCATTGGGATGCTTGTCTCTTTCAATCTTAGAGTGCGCAGAGTGTGCACGTCATGATTTAAAGGTCTCCTGGTACCAGCTAAATGTCCCTGCTTCCTGTGGGCGATGGGGTCGATTTCATCTTTTTTTTTCAGAGCCAGCATTTGATGATTAGATATCTCTAAACTGTTCCCCTGTTCACCTCCCTGGAAGTGTGTGAACGGTATCACTCATTCGTTCAACACACTTGGATTGGTTCCGTCTCTGTGGTTGGGGACATCAGGACCCAATTTTAATTCTCTATGAGAGTCACATAGATAAGGGTGCATGTCCAGGTCTACCCTCCTCCACTACGGGACACTGGACAGATCGAAACTCCCCAAGCTTCAGTTCCCTCAGCTGGTGCTTGTCTGGTCCCCTACTCCAGGGCCCAGCACATAAAAGTTACTTAATAAATATTTGTAGAATGGGAGTATCTGTAGAATAAAGACAGCTGACCAGACATCCACATGGTAGAATTGAATGAAACTAACCATTTATCCAAATGCCATCTACACTATAGTTTGTGGCAGGAAGTTTTGCAATCCCCACTCTCCCACCACTCCCGTTCCACTAGCTAAAATGGATGTTTGTTCACCTGATGTATTTCAAACACCTGCATTAGTGCCTGGATCGTTGTTATAAGCATAGTTAAGATTTGGTAAATATTTATCAAATAGTGAATTAAATAAATGAATGAGTGAATGAATGACTGTGAAAGTTCCTTGGATCGACCCTCCTGAAGATTGTGGAAGGCAGGCCATTGAACTATTTAACAGTTCTGCTTATCATTTTATTCCCCGTTTCTTTTTCAATGAGAGCAAGCTTTTCCACTGCACATCAAGTACTGTGTAGCCAGGCGCTGTAGCCAGGAAATCTGAGCTTGGATTTCAGCTCCATCACTTGCTAGTTGGGTGACCTTTAGCATTTAACCTCTCTGGGATTCCATTTCTTCATTTGCAAAATGGAGACAAGAATAGCATCTGCCTAATAAGACTTTTGCGAGATTCAAATGAGTTTATATATGTCATGTGTTAAGACCAGCGTCTGACACATTGGTAGCTGTTATTTATAGTCCTAAGTATTGAATAATAGAAATTACTTTATTGAGGTATTATTGACATACAGAAAAACTATACATTTAATGTATGCAACGTGATGAGTTCAGAGATAAGTATACATCCATGAAACCATCACCACAATCTATGACCTCCGAAAGTTACCTCCCACACTCTTTATTTGTGTGTATGTGTGTGTGATAAGACCAGAAGATCTACCCTCTTAGCAAATTTTTAAGTACACAATATTGTTGACAAACTCTAAGATTTATTCATCTTGCAAAACTGAACTTCATTTATCACCTCCCAATTTCCCTTCCTTCCAGACCCTGGCAACCACCACCAGACACTCTGCTACTATGAGTCTGACTACCTTAGATCCCTGATATAAGTGGTATCAGGTAGCATCTGTCCTTCTGTGTCTGGCGTATGTCACTTAGTATAATGTCCTTTAGGTCCATCCATGTTGTCACAAAGATAGACTTTTCTTCTTTTTAAAGGCTTCATAAGATTCCATGGTATGTAAATACCACTTTTTCTTTATCCATCCATCCATCCGTGGACACTTGGGTTGCTTCCATGTCTTGGCCATTGTGAATGATGCTGCAGTGAACACGGCAGTGCAGGTATCGCTTTGAGACCCGGATTTCAATTTCTTTGGTTATCTACCCAGAAGTGGAATTGTTGGATCACACGGTAGCTCTATTATTAACTTTTAAAGGAACATCCATACTGTTTTCCATAGTGGCTGCACCAACTTACATTCCTACCAACAGTGTGTAAGTGTTCCCTTTGCTCCATACCCTTGCCAACACTTAGCTTTTTTTCTTTTTGTGGTTAATAACCATCCCGACATGTGTGAGCTGATATCTCATTATGGTTTTGACTTGCGTTTCCCTGATGATTATGGATGTTAAGCACCTTTTCATATACCTGTTGGCCACGTGCATTTGCATGTCTTCTTTGGTGAAATGCTTGTTCGAGTTCCTCCGCCCATTTTTCAATTGGCATTTTTGTTTGTTTGCTTGCTTTTGCTACTGAGTTGCAAAAGTTCCTTATATGTTCTAGATATTAACTCTTTCTCAGATACATGGTTTGCATGAGGACTCGTTTTAAAATAAAGAGTATCTCATACACACACACACACACACACACATTCTGGGACGTATAAATTGCCAGATTGATTGAAGAAACAGAAGGCTAGATTAGAACAAGTGTCATGGAGAACAATATTAAAAAACATTATCTCATTATCTCCAGGGAAGCGTAAGAGGCCAATCTGAATAGTCAGTTTTTTAACAAGGAAGAAAGAGGTCATTCCTGTGCCATATAATTTGTTCCAGAACATAGGCAAATTGCTTCTTACTTCATTCTTTGAAGCCAGCAGAACCCTGGTAACAGTAATGTATGACCAAAATGGCAGAGAAAACAAAGCTATAGATTTATGACATCTAGAATCATAAATGCCAAAATCCTCACTAATTACTGTAAATAGTATACTAAAAGAATGACCTGCCATGTCCAAGGAGGGCTTATGCTAGGAATATAATAGAAAATAGCCTGTCTAATAGTCAAAGTAGAAATAGATAATAATCTCAATAGTTCATAAAAGGCATTTCAAAAAAAAAACAAACAACAAAAAAAAAAAACGTCCATTGACCAAAAACCCTTTCAGAAAACTTATAACAGAAGGGTAGACTTTTTTAAAAAAAACATTCTAATGATTACCTATGTCAAAACCATATCTAGAAAACTAGATAATGGTGACTTCCTACAAGTCTTTTTAATTGGTATCAAAATAAAACAATGATGTTCAATATCACCACCAACATTTAACATTTTTCCTAGAAGGTCTTGGCAATGTAAGAATTCATAAAACAGTAATAAGTAGATAGATAGACATTCAGACAGATAGACATGAAAGGGAGAGAAATGTCATTTGCAGATGACATAGTAATCTACTTTGAAAACACAAAGGAAACCATTGAAAAATGTCAAAACCAAACAAGAGTTCATTTATGTTACCAGACACCAAATAAAACATTCACAAATCGATCGCTTCTTAAACAGCAACAAATAGCAGTTAGAAAAATAAAAAGGATTCAGCCAAAATGGTAACAATTTTCATGAAATGCCTAGGGAAAAAGAAAACCTTAATACAAAAGATATAATACCCACACACAGAAAACTACTAACTATCCCTAAAGAGCCTGTAAAAAGACTTGATGAAATGAAGGGAATCAGCATTGTAAAGACTCTTTTCTTCCCAATTGTTTAAGATGTGATGCAATGCTCACACACAATACCAGTCATTATTTTTGTGAGGTGCAAATTAGGGAAGGGAGTGTACCCAAATAGTTCGCTTTCAAGTTCATTTGGATGACTAAATGTGTGAGATTAGCCAATGATGCTCTTCCAAAGGTGAAAGTGCTTGCCTTTCAGATAATAATGTTATCTAATTACAATAGCCACATTGTATGCCTGGGCAGAAGAGTCAGCAGAATGTGCTTGGAGGAAGAGACGGGTGAGCAGAGAAGTAGACCTTATTCAGTGACTTTCGTATATGACAAAGGTGGCCCCACAGGTCAGGGGAAAGGACTGTTCAAAAGCAGGTGCTAGGACAACTGGGGAGCTAGTACATCCGCATAAACTCTAAAGGCCACCTTTGAGCTCGGTCATACCTCCACTGACCTCCATCGAATCTTTTCTGAAACCTCTCCATCACCAAACTGCCTCCTTTGGGGCTTTTCACGGGTAGAGGAAGGAAGATGAGGGAAAAAGAGAGGCAGGAGGAAGGAGAGTGGAATCCTCTGGGGGGGAATTCAACATCATTTCCTTTGTTGGCTCCAATTCCAGATCATTCGAGGCCATAGGAGCTCAGGGTCCTGAAAATCCTTCCCATCACACCAGACATGTTCTTCTCTAGATCATCTTGATATAATGGGAAGAAACTTATGGAATGACATATTGGGCCAGCCCACTGAGTGTCTATAGATGCCAGCCTAGCTCAAGAGGCAAGATGGTTCCATGCGAGGGGAGCCCTGACACACCTGAGTTCAAACCCCACCTCTGTCACTTTGTAGCTCTGCAATTTTGAGCAAATTACTCAGCTTTGGTATCCCCAGGTAAAAAACTGGAGTTATGCTACCTGTCTCCAGGGATCTCAATCAAGATTAAATTAGACAGTGCCCATATTTCCTTTCTAGCCTCTCCGGGCCTCGGTTTCCCCATCTATAAAATGGAGACATTACTTTTACCTACCACATGGGACTGCTGTGAGGATTAAATGATTGCATACATGCAAAGGTCTTAGAAGAGTTCTGGAACATGGTAAGTGCTCACTATATGCTATCAATTATTTTTATTATAGTCAAATCTAGGTATATGAGGTCTGACAATTAAGATCGCGAACTTGTTGCAACGATGTTGCTCACCTTTTTTTTTATATCAGAGGGATTATTCATTATGAATTGGTACCAAATGGACAAACAGTGAACCAAGTTTACTATCTGGAAGTGCTGAAAAGGCTGCATGAAAAAGTTAAACTACCTGAACTATTCATCAATTATTCATGGCTCTTTCATCATAACAATGCACCAACTCACAGGACACTGTCTGTGAGAGTTTTTAGCCAGTAAACAAATAACTGTATTGGAGCATCCTCCCTGCTCACCTGATCTGGCCCCCAGTGACTTCTTTCTTTACCTGAAGATAAAGGAAATATTGAAAGGAAGACATTTTGATGATATTCAGGACATCAAGGGTAATACGACGACAGCTCTGATGGCCACTCCAGAAAAAGAGTTCCACAATGGCTTTGAAGGGTGGACTAGGCACTGGTGTCAGTGCATAGCTTCCCAAGGGGAGTACTTTGAAGGTGACGGTAGTGATATTCAGCTATGAGGTATGTAGCACTTTTTCTAGGATGAGTTCGCAAACATAATTGTCAGACCTCATATGTGAAGTATTCTATTGATAATGGTTATAACAATTATTATTACTGCTAATGATACCATTTATTATTTAATACTTATTATGATTACTTTAAACTGATTTTTTTTCTAACCCAACAAACGTGCTGGTTTGCTTGCTGAGCTGATTTCTCTGTTGTCTTGTCGACAACGCTTCAGATTCCTGGTGTCAGTCAAGCCAGACAAAAATTTCTCGGGGTTGCTCCTTTCTCTCCAATTGCCTTCCCAGTTCTAAAACCCAGATTTCAAAATACCATGTAAAGAAGTTTGCAAGAACTTACCAGCTTTGGTCTTCCAGCATGTTCAGCCCACATCTTGGAGTACAGACACCCCTGGATGACGTTTGAGAGCAGAGAGCTCACGCAGTGAGTTCTGTTCTTTTGCTCTGTTTGGAAATGAGAAGTGAGACAGCAGTCACTCATGGGCAATGCACTCATAACTGTCATCCCCCCCCCCCCAATCCTCCCCTACCTCCATCCCACCTAAGGACAAGATATGATCAACTTAATTTGAGGCCAATGTCTTCCACTCCACGAGTGATGGAAGAAGAAAGAAGGTGATGACTTATAACCCGAGCTCTTGGTAACTTGCACAGTTGACTATTGAACAAAATGGGGGTTAGAGGCACTGACCCACCCCGTGAAATTAAAAACCTATGCATAACTTTGTACTCCCCCCCGAACGTAACTGCTAATAGGCTACTGGTGATCAGAAGCCTTACCAATAACAAACAGTCAACGAACACATATTTTGGGTGTTGTGTGTATGACACACTGTATTCTTACATTAAAGTATACTAGAGAAGAGAAAATGTTTTAAAAATTATGAGGAAAAGAAAATACATTTACAGTATTACACGTATTTATTGAAAAAAAATTCACATCTAAAGGGACCCACACAGTTGAAATTAGTGTTGTTCACGGATGACTTGTACTTTCTCAGGATCCAAAGAGTCGACATCTTTTAGTCGTGGGTAAAGGAAGTAAAAGATAGTCGCCTAAGTGAACTCTGGGCATTGCTTTACCCACGGGACCCGCTCCCCAAAAAATCTTATTGAAGGGAAACCCGTGTCCTCAATGCCATGATCGGAGCCTCCAACTGGTCTGTTAAAGTCATTCCCAGAGCAGAATACCTTAGAATAGGGGTACATGTCTTTGCCACCAATTACTCTATTTACCATTTATTGCCTCAGAGAAACAGCGAGAGATACATTCAGAGAAAACTATAGGATTTCTGGAAAGAAGTGAGGAAAACTATGCCAGTAAAGGATGTCTTCTTGACTTCCAAAAAAATAAAAAATAAAAAAAGCCTCTCCGAGCTGGACATTCCCATTCAAAAGCTTTATTAGTGCTTTTCTCTGTTGGAAAAATGCTCCGGAAGATTGGATTTCAGGCAGTGAAAAGTCCACGTTGCCAAAAATTAGCCTTGAGGTCTTCGGGCTGTAAGGGTGAGGAAAAAAAAGATCAAGAGAAGTGACGGACAGCTCCCCAGGAGGCAGAGGCCATTTCGGACTCACTCTCCAGGCCAAAGTAAACGTGAAACGCAATGCTCAGGAAAAAAACCCCTCGATGCCTGGTCATTTCTCAGAGCACAAAATGCAACTGGTCTGGAAAAAGATAGCATTCGTATTTCAGGGGGGAGCTTACACGGTCAAGGCACATTTATTGAGTGCCTGTGATATGCTAGATGTTGTCTGCATTTCACTCTTCACAGTCTCTCAGTGAGGCACCTTCTAGGTCCCTCCTTTGACAGATGTGACCCAGAAGTCAGCTTGCCCCATATGGTTTCTCTCTTTTAACTGATGCCAATTTTGATGCCGACTGCAGCCCATTTTGACAAAAGCCCTAGTGGGCGGCATAGATTTTACTGAAGAGTCCACAGGGCAAAAGCAGGAGGGTGTTTACATCACGCACTCACAAAACATTACCTAAAAGTTCCCATGAGGTAAGTCCTTTCTCTCAAGTTGGCTTCTCCCTACCCTGCCAGGAGTGGAAGGTCTTCTTCATCCATTGCCCAGCTGGTTCCTAACTACATTTTCTTCCCTCCTGCATTTCCTCTGATGGAGCCTTGAGAGCCTCCTCCCTGGATTACATAGTGCATTTCATCCCTGCGCTGGACTCACTTCAAGTACATACATTTCCATGCATCAGTGGTCACCCAACTCTCCATGACCAGGACAGTCTGCCTCACCTTGATAGGATTGGCGGAGGGAGAGCAGAACACGTTTGTCTCTTGTTCACCTGAGTAAACTAAACCCAAAGGAAGGGAGGTACTTTACTTTTACAGAACAATATTCCCAAACCCAGACATCTAGATGAGTTCTGTGACAGTAAGCAGAAGTTTTGATCCTGTAAAAGGAAACTGAAAATAAGGAGTATGCTATAAAGAGCTAAGCGCATTGAGGCACCAAGAATAAGAGATCTAAAAAGGGAATCAGAAGCCAACACTGTACGCAGTGTCTAGAATTCCTTTATTATATCCAGGAACACTGATTTTTGTGCCTTGTCTTTGATGCTTCCAGTGAGAGGGAACTAGTATCTCTTGAGACCACCCCGCCTATTGTTGGGTAACTGGGAAATTTTTTCTTCCATTGAGCCCAACTCGACTTCTAGTAACTTTCATCCACAACTGCTAATTCTTCCTTCATACCTCTTTGGCATTATGTCTTCCTAATATTTGATGGCACCTAGGTCATGAATTACCTCACTTAGAAATTTCCTGACCTCCCTGTGAGGTAGAGGTATTCTTCACCCCCATTTTACAGATGGGAAACTAGGCAGACTGAGGTGAAGAACAGGGGGGAAGCTACAGAGCTAGTGAGTGTCAGAGGCTAAGCTTGCATTCTGGGACATTGAACTTTGGGTCTCACAGAGAAAGGCAGGTTCCATGGATTCTCTATCTATTATTGTAACTGGTCTTTGCCTACTTTATTAGCTCTTTCTGATGTCAGAACAACTGTTCCATAAAGCAACGCTAAATGTGTATGTTAAGAGTGTTCAAATGGGAAAAGGAACAAAAGAAACATAAAGAAGGAAACAGAAAAGAGAGACAGAGAAAGAGAGAAACTCTGGGAGGTAGATAATGAGAGGGAAGAGAAGGAGGGACGACAGAGGGAAGAGAAGATGAAAATAGATTGGATGTCAATGGTCCAAAGACAGCTACTAACTTTGATGCAGTTGGAAGCCTGCCCCGTCCTGTGCAGGCCACTGACTTCTGGAGTATCCATGGCTGGCGATGCAGGAATCAGGGCTTCTGAATCAGGACCAACAGGAGATATAAAGCTTTCAGCTTGTGAGTCCCGAATATCATCGTCTTCTCTTCTGCCGAAGGCAAGTAGCAGGTACTTTAATGTGAAATTGATCAACATTTAGAGTACGTGGGTATTATTTACCCTGAATAGGGGCTCTTATTATTGGATCCAGGGACTGAACCTCAAGGTTAAATGGGTTTGAACCCCTTGGAATTATATGCAAAATGTATGAATATTCAATTATATTTCTTCATGTTCTCTTCATATTTGTAATATGACTTTATACCACGCTCACGATGGAGGTACAGATGATAGGGGGAAAACGACCCCCGAGTTTAGAAGAATAGCCCTTGATCTCAGACGTGGGTCAGCCACTCACTAGTTGAAGGACCTTTGTAAGCCACTTCCTCTCTGTGGGAGCAGCACATGAGTTACGACCAGTTCAAATGTACATGATACTGTTTGGAGAGCCCGTGAAAGGTTCTTCCTTGAGAACTGCCCCCAGTTCCCCATGGTCTCCTCCGCACTTCCAACAAGGGGACTTAATGGTACATGTGACCCCACGGCCATGCCCTAACCGATCAGAGTCAGGCACATCAGATGCTCTCTCTTTGGGATGTGGCATGGAATTCAGAGATGCTGGCCGGTCTGCTGGTTGGTGACACTGAGCACATGGAGACGTGAGAACTGTGGGTGGGCCAGCATGTTTAGCTACGTGAACTTGGACCGGACAACATGGCTGCTGTTAGGAGTGGAAGGGAAGAATAAACAAGATGTGAGGAGAGGATCAGACACAGCATTTGGGGGATGCAGGGAGAGAGAGAGAGGGAGAGACAGAGACAGAGGGAGAGAGAGAGAGAGAGGGAAAATGAGGGGGAGAGAGAGAGAGAGAGAGAGAGAGAGAGACGGGGGGGAGGTATGGATGTGTGTGTGTGTGTACATGTGCATAGAAGCAAGCTCTGGAAAGATAACACACCAAAATAACAAAAGTTACTCTGGCTGGTGAAATTGCGTGTTTTCTATCCTCTTCTTCAAATTTCTCTATATTGTCTGCATTATTTTACAGCAGGCCCATATTAATTTTACAATCAGCTAAAACGATGAATCTATTTCCATTTGGGGAAAATTTTCTTTAAAAAGAATGCATCTCGGGACAGCCGAGTTTTCTCCTTGCGAAGCCCGAGGGAGAGATGGAGTCAGTGCTCAGACCTTTGTAGTAAATATCTCCAGACCACACTAAATCCAATCTTCTCATTTGGGGTTATTTGCTTTCCGGACGGCAGGGCTGTGATGGATCCCAGATTCAGCACTCGTGGCATCTCAATCAGCTGTGTTTAGATGCTGCTGTGACACAAGATTATGACATTTTGATGGGATTAGGACATAACTTTGCTTTAATCTATAAAGCCCTGTATGCTTTGGGATCTGATTACCCCGGCAATTCCTTTCCTCGGCCCTAGCAATTAAGATTAGCCAGAATGCTCCTGTTAATGACCCCCATATTGAAGACTCAGGAAATCAGAAATGGGTGGTTTTGGGGTGTGTGTGTGTGTGTGTGTGTGTGTGTGTGTGTGTGTGTGTGTTTCTTCTGGTTTTGTTCCCTCTTTTCTGCCAAAAGGTCTGGCTCTCTAAGGCTCTCGTCCCCAGGTCCTAGTGGAACGTCTGTTTCACTCCCTCCTCTGCTTCCTGGAGACACCATTTCTGGATGCCTCCTTCTTCTTATTTCATCCACAAAGGTTTGCTTCCGTTGAGTGCAATCAGCTGAGCTTGTGTGTGGTACCATCAGTGCAGCAGTGACGAGTGGATTTTTAAATCTGTCCAAGAAAAGACAGTGCACACACTTCCAGAGACTTTAATGGAACCCCTTCAGCCTCAGGAAGTGTGGCTGATCCACCGTAACCACACTGGCTCCAGGTTATATTTTTCCAGACAGATTTGCTCCCAGAATCCTTCAGCTGCAGGAATGTATGGTCTGTGGTCAAACACTGTTACCTTCGCTTATGCTTTTATTTCCACTAAAATATAGTGGTGTGAATGCAGTACCAGAAAAGAAAAAACACCACCAAGGTTATTGGAAGATACCAGTTTAATTCACCATCATTTAAATTAGGTGCATGTGAGAAACCATAGATCATGACACCAAATATTCTGGTTTGACCTTCCCACCCAGCTCTTTGCCCTTGACTTCTGCCCTGAAAGGATGACCTACATGGTCAGCACCAACGGACTCCCTTGCCTTCCAGTTGGGTTTGACCAATGGGAAGCATTTGCAAGAGTTACGAAGGATGGAAAAGAGACAGGTGAGGGCATTTATTCCCTCAGTTAGCTCTGACTGAGCTCCTCTGCCAAGGCCACATCTTCTGTCTGGAAGTCATTCCATGCATCTATAGCTCGCTCCACATTCTAGCAATGTCTCCATCTCCACACTTGCATTTTTGATCCTAGAGTAGGTAACCCTTCTGGCTATTGTCGATCTCAGGGTGTTGGACTAGCCTACTGGTTTCCTTTAAGCCTGCCTACCCTTTTGCAAATGGTCCCTTCATTGTATTTTTGTTCATTCCTCCTGTTGAGTGAGCTTTCTCTCTGCTGCAAGGACCCTGACCAACATGAGCATCATGACTGACAGCAGGATTTCTGGAGCCAGGAAACCTTCAAAGCGAGAGGCTCCATTGCCATCCTGAGATATGAACTTAGCAAGTGATTTCCCTTCCCCGAAACTGAGTTGCCTCACCTACAAAATAAGCACACAAATGACACCCCACTCATTGGGTGTTATGACGGGCAAGTCCATTTCAAGGGTAATAGTGTGTATGGCACAGAGTAATCATTCAGCAGACACCAGTGACCTCCCCCTGCTTCCCACACCCAATGCCAACTTCTTATGAGGCCTGATGTCCCTTATTTTTAAGGCTTATCTTCTCTGAACCAATTCTTTCTTTAGTGGTTAACATGACTACGACACACTGACATTGCTGAGTAGCACAGGATGAAAAATGAGGTAAAAAAGAAAAACTCAGGGGCCAGATGGGCCACCTGGAGACTACCAATTGCCCTGTCACCTTTGCTAATCTTATCAGCAGAAACCCAAGATCTGGTAAAATAGCAATAGCTATTATTTATTGAATACTGCCCTTCCAAAAGTGGGTTAGTCATTGCTTCTCTGTGCTCCCAGGCCCTCAGGACACCACCTTACATGGCACTTATGACAATGGATTCCGATGTCTATTTTTTATTCCATCTATTTTCCTCAATCTACTTTAAGACAAGGTGTGGAGGGGATCTATTCTCTTCTGAGTGCTCAGCCTAGATCCTGGCATTTATAAAAATGTTCATCAAGCATATTAAGAGAATGAGAGAATGAACAAGGGGAAGAGATGCTATGGGTCTCTTGAAGGGTGGATGATATGGGAAGGCTTCACCAAGGGACTTACACCAAGGCTTAAAGATGCATACAGTAAAAAGTGTGAAGAAAAATAACTGAGAATACTCCAGGCAGAGGACATACAAGCAGGGATGTGGGGAAGAAGGACGTAACCTCTTCTGACCAGACTAGAGATTTTATGGCGCAGAGTGAAAGAAAATTTGACTGGATACTGTATGTGTTAGGGCAATGCTAGCTGCTATGATAAATAAGCCCACACATCTTACTGGCTCACCCCAGTGAAATAGATCTCTAGCTTACATAAAGTCCATAAGAGGTATTAACTAATTAGCAGGCAGCTCAGTTCCAAGAGGTGATTCTGGAACTGGGTTCTTCCGTCTTGTGGCTTTCTCATATGCTAAGGTCACCGAGAAGTAAAAAGATTCCACGTGACTGCACAGCGACTGCCTGTGGATCACGTTTACGGGCCCTATGGAAGGCCTCACGTTCACCAATTTCGTGGTGGTCAGAACCAAGTCACATGATCCCACCTAACTGCAGGGAGGCTGGGAAATGTAATCTGGGTGGTGACCAGGAAGAAGAGAAACAGATATGGAGGTGAGTTGGCCAGACTCTGGCACAGATTGTAAGAGGGAAAGAGATCCTGGAGAGCCTTGAGTGCCAGACTGAATTCTGTCTATTACGTGGCTGGATCCCATCAAATGAGCCCACTGTTCCCACTGAAAAGTGACATTTCAGAAGACAGGTGATCTATGAAAACATGAACACAAATTGGAAGGCTGCCAGAGAAGGGCTAGAGAAGGTTCTGAGGGAGAGCCTAAGCTCCCAGAGGACGTTATCTCTTGTGCAAAACCTCAGCACTGGCGAGTGGTTTTCTTCAAACCCACGCATTGCCAATTTTCAATAATTCTTGATCCTCAGGAAAAAAATCAACCTCTTCTCCTGCAACACATCACACACGAAAGGAAAGGGATGGAAGGAGGAGAGAGAAAATCTTGTACTTAATAGACACACAGAATCTGTAGTGTCAGGGTTGCTCTGATTGCCTCCTCTCCTGATTACTATTGGCCTTCCTGGTTCCCCAGGCCTGAGGGGTTTTCCTGGGCTTGAGACTTGGGGCCTAAAACTGGGGCAGTCCCAGGTAAACTGAGATAAGCTGGTCACTGTCGCTCTGGCCTCCGAGAAACATGGGTTTGACTCCTAGCTCTGCCACTTAGTAAACTTGTGACTGTGACCTTGTTTCATCATTTTTAATAGGAGGACAATGAAATGGCCAACCCCGTGGGCTGACGCGAGGTCTGAATGAGATCATCCATGAAAAGCGCTTAGCAATATGTCAGGTTCACAGAATACGCTCCGTCAATGTCGAATGGGGCTCTCTTCCTCGATTTAAATGACGCTGGTTTCAAACAGAGCCCCTGAGAGGGCTGAGGTGCTTCCTGGGGGGACATCGAGGCAAGAGCTCACGCCGAGGATGGAGGACTCACTGTCCTCTTGGGTGCTATGGGAAAGCCCGGCGAGGGGGTGCTGAGATGGGGCACAGGGCAGACCAGGCTGCATGTGGTTCTCAGCTGCTCGTGGGCAGGGACACCAGGGTGAATGGGGCTCAGATGATGGGCAAAGAAGGCAGCCGGTCCAGAAGGTTCTGATCCCCAACTCTTGCCACCAAGGGAAGAAAGGCAGGGGGTGAGAGAAACGTGATAAGAAGGCCCCGAGGAGAGCGTTTATTCCAGAGCTTTCAAAGTTCCCCCCTTTTTCCTCTTACAGGAACCAAACTTTAATAACCAGAGCCAGGGAGTGAAAGAGAAAGAAACCAGACTAGCAAACCATCCCCCTTTAAACAGGTCACGTGGTGTTCAGAAATAGGCTTTGAAACTGTGCATGTGTAACCACAGCAGAGAGGGTTTGGGCCCCCTCTATTCCCGCCTGAGGCTGAGCTGGAAAACAGAGAAGAAATGAAAGGGAGGAAGAAAAGGGAGAAATGAAAGGAAAAGACGGGACTAGGAGAGAAGATCAGGGAAGAGACAAGGGAGGAAAGAAAACCATCTTCCTGCACATACACGGGACACAGAAAGGAGCCCGCCATGGACCCCCATCTTAAAGAAATTTGTGGTCTTCTTGAGGTTGTTGGGATGGTGAAAACGCACATATTTTTTTTAGCAGTATTCTGTGCCATCATTAGTGTGTAGTGTCATATGTAATTCTTACGACCAGCCCCCAGTTTTAGAAATAAGGACACTGATGCTCAGAGAGGTTAAGCAACTCATCTAAGGACACAAAGCCAGACAGTGGTAAGATTTGGACTAAGTCTGGAATTTTTAATATTGCTGGAAATGTGACAACTAACTTCGCTACCCAGCGTGCTATAAAGGCAAAAGGAAATGGGGATATCACATATAGTATGAGAATACCAAAGTGGAAAAAATACCATGGAATGCACAGGCTAAAGCAGGGTTTCTCAACTTCAGCACTGATACTTTGGCTGGATAATCCTTTGTTTTGGGGCCTGTCCTGTGCACTCTGGGATGTTGGGCAGTATCTTTGGCCTGTAACCACTCCATGCCAGTAGCGCCCCTTTCCCTATTCGTGACAACCAGCCAAAAATGTCTCTGGACAGTGCCAAACATCTCCGCAGAGCAAATTCACCCTCTGCTGAGAACCATGGACGCAGAGGAAGGTATAAAAAAACAGTAATCCCTATGAACTGAGAGTCAACAAATTGTACTGTAGAAGACATTTCATCTCACTTAAGCTCATTTAATATCTCATTGAATCCCCACAAGAACCCGATGCAGTAGACATTATTTCCTTCCATTTTACAGATGAGGGAACTAAGGCTCAGAGAGCTTAATTTAAGTAACATGCATGAATTCATACCACTAGTAATTTGAACTCAAGACTGTATATTCCTTTCCGTGATGCTCTTCAGAGAGGGAAACAAAGATGGGACATAAATGAATCAAGGAGAGAGATAGCATCACAGCTCCATGTGGTAATAAAGATGCTTAAAATGCCAGGGCAGGTCCACCAAGTGGCTTGGAGGTGTCATGCCATCACCGGGACAAAATCTCTTTAAACTGCTGTGTCCCAGGCAGCCCCCACGTTCTCACTTCCCCGCCCCCCCTAATCCATTGCTTCCTGTGAGAGCGCCCAGCACGTGAGTCTACCCTGACTCTCTCTGTCTCATGTCTCATAAGGAGAGACAATATATTCCAAATGCTCCATGATTTATGGGACAAAGCCACTTCCCCCGACCAAGCTTCTCTCTTCACAGGGACACATATGTTAGGGAGCATCCATCCCAAAACAACCCACATTCATTTTCTGCCAGGAGCCAATGGCCTGGGGAATTCAAGAAATGCCCCTAAATTACAAACGAATGGGGGGGACCTTCCTCCAGAAACCTTTTCCCAAGCCTGAGCCCAGCTATAAATCACCCTCCAAGCATCACACACCACCGTAAACCACAGATGTGTGGGGGACAATAAGGTAAGCATCTGCTGGCAAGAGAAAAAGCAAGGTTGACCAAGAACTTGGAATGGGTGGCCATTTGAGGAACTCATGCTGACCTCCCCCACTTCCCACAGCCTTCAGCTTGACATTTCATGGCTGATACCTTTAGAGCAGGAAGCAAATTTCTCCCAAGGATTTTTTTGGGTGGCGGGGGCGGGGGGTGATCAGCTCCTCCCTCCCCACACCCCCCTCCTCTCTTCCCATCCCCGGTAAAATAGCATAGCATTTGTTCTTAATCTTTCAGGGGGTGAAGGTTCCCTTTGAAAATCTGATGAAAGCTACGAACTCCTCCCTTCATTAAATAAATGATTGTTTACTTGTGCTAAAGGCTTCGAAAATGGTTAAGACTGGTTTATGGTAGTTTTCCTAGGAAGATAAAGGGCTCTTTCCCCTGTCATATTAAAAAACAAAAACAAACAAAAACCCCACTTTTTTAATGTATTGATTTTTTTAAAAAAAAATGTTTACTGACCTATACATACCAGAAGAGTGCACAAATCATAAATGTTCAGCTTAATGAATTTTCACAAACTGAGCAAACCGGTGTCACTTGTGCCCAGACCAAGAAAGCAAGTTTTCCAGCATCTGGAAGGTCCTTAGACTCCCTCCTCCAGACATCATCTCCCACCAAGGTTAGCCACCAGCCTGACAGAAAATAACCTCGTTTCGTTTTGCCTGGTTCTGTTCTTTCTATCAACGGAATCACACAGCATGGCTCTTTGTGTGTAGCTACCTCCACTCAATATTCCATCTGTGAGACTTGTCTATGGTGCTGTGTGTAGACGACCTTGGTCTGCTCTCATTAGCATATAGTTTTCTATTACGTGAATATTCCAGAATGTATTTCCATCCTCCTGTGGAGAGGCATTGGGATGAATGCATTTTCACAGACTTTTACTGAAATTCTGTTCGTTAGAGTTGTAATTTTAACTTTCCCTACCTTTGAGTATGTTTCACTTTCCAACTTATGGTAGGAGTGCATAATAAATTATTATGGTTAAAAAAATCCAAGGATTTGGGGGAAACAAACAAGCAGCGAACATTCACGTTGCGTTCCTTTCTTCTCTGCCCCATCCCAGTTTCTTCAGCTCTGTTGTTAAGGGTTTGATGAGCACCGTTGCAGACATTTGCTCTGCATCTATACACGGATCTATGCTATATACAACGATATGCCTTTTCACTTTCTTTGTACATGGATGCAAGTGCTGTGCATAGTTTCGTTTCACTTATCACTGTGTCCTGGAGACCCTTCCATAGATCATGTAAACCGCGGAACACTCTTCCATTGCTTGGGCACGCCATGATTTATTTAACCAGTCTCCGACTGATGGGCCTTTAGCTTGTCTCCAGTTTTCTGCTCTTGCAAATAGGATGGCAATGGCCACCCTTTTATGTGCTTCTTTATGAGCATTTGCAAGTATTTCTCTAGGAGAGAAATAGAGAAGTGGAATTGCTGGGTGTACACATTTGTCTTTAAGTGGTTTTTATGAGGTCAGATGGATTGTCCAAGCCACCATAAATTCTCGGCAGAGCTTGCAATATATGTGAAGGCATTTGGCAGAATGATCAAAACTTACTCGGCTTTTCAAAGACGAGCTAGATGCCTGGATTTGGAGACAACAGAAGAGGAATTTCATTTAGACTCCATTTAGTGACAATTTCCCAGCACGTCAGTCCCTTGGGACATGACACTCCAGAGACTCCATGAAGGGAAGAATCTACTGTCTGCCTGTGGTAGGGCTGGTTAGAAATGGGGTATCTGAAAGTCAGGGTTCAGCCCTCAGGGACAACCAGGATAATTTGATAATAACACAGCAAACATTTGTTGAGTATTTGCTATGTACCAAGCACCGTGCACGGATTGCCTCCTTTAATTCTAACCATACTCTTATGAGGAGAGTACGATTTTTTTGAGTCTCATTACCAGCTGGAAAAACCGAGGCTCAGACAACGTCACTTGCCCAAAGTCACACTTACACAGACTACTGGGAGATTTTACCATGGGAGCAAGCTTGACATGGCTTTTGCCCACAGAAAGCTCACTGACTGACTTCTGATGGAAACAAAATCAACCACCAGGCAATTATCATACGGTTACGGCCAGCTGAGTGCTGGAGCCAATGCAATGTGCGTCACAGAGTACTTACAAAGGCTGCAAAAGGAAGACAACTTAGAGGAAAAGGGAACGTAAAATGAGTCACGTGAAGATAAAACCTCTCTATCTCTCGGGCCCCTCCATGCTAGGTATCAAATGCTGACCCCTTGGCCAGGAAAAGGTGGCTCATTAAGCAAATTCATAATAAGAGCACGCAGTAGGAGCTAATGCCATGTCAACCACTTTACCCCATTCAGCCTCACAATGGGTCTTTGGGGAAACTGAGGCTCCGAGAGGCAAAGTGACTTGCTCGAGCGCCCAGTTAACACAGAGCAGAGTGGGGGTGGAGCCAGGGACCATCTCCCCGTGGAGCCCGGAGCCTCTGAGCACACAGCCTGGCCTTCTTGCCCTTCAGACAGCCACAGTCTTAAGAGTCCCCACTCAAAAACCTTTCAGGGCCAAATCGGGCCGGATGTGCTTTGGCTGTGGAGAGAGATGAGAGCTCTTTTGGTTCAGGCCCCCGCTTCCAGCCCCCCTCACGTAACAATTAAAAATATCAAGTCACAGCCCATTGTCCCCATGTCAGATTGATGGATTACAACTTTCTCCTTTTGGATGGATGTCTCCTGACTTTGTGATGTGGGAACAATTGATTATTAGCCTTTTTAATTTTTTCTTTTTAATTTTTTATTTTCATGTCTGCTAACCAGACAATTGCTGACACTCTCCATACATTATGGGTCTAATTCTGCAGAGGTCTGGCGAACCTGCCCGGGGTCAGAAGATTAAACTCTTCCAAATTGCACAGATCAAGGCGAGCTCAGATTGGGTGCTCTGAGACGGAGGTGGGGGTGGGGGCACCCTTTCATTCCTGCCCTTTGGAAACCCCCAAGACTAAACAGTTTAGGCCACATCTTGAAGAAAATTGCTTTATCCTTTCACCTTTAAGTGGATTCAGGCGCAATCAGTTGACTCGGGAGCGCGTGGAGGTCAGCACACACACGCCAGGATGGGGGTTTATGAGCAGAGTCACGGGAAGGGGGGGCGCGCGAAGAAAATAAAGGAAGATGTAAAAGCCAGGGAGGTGGGTTTGTAACCTCTACCATCTGGTGCCAAATAAGAGAGTGCACGGGGAAAGCATTTGGGCAGGGGGTGGGGGAGCGGGGAAGAGGAGGAGGTTGTACTGGGAGAGGCTTTCAAAGATTGTAACTGTGACAAACAAGGCCCCTGGCCCTCTCAGATGTCACGGGAGGAAGTAGAGGGGGGTGGGAAGAGGAAGAGAGAGGGAGGAAGAGGTCAGCTCTCCAATCCCCAGAGTGAGGGGACACGCAAATGCTTGCAGATGGAATGCAAAGGATAGTGCAGAGCAAATTATATCTGGCTGCCTGGGAACACGGCACAGAGACGACTGGTTTTATTAATATTGGGAGAACCTCTGACAGAAGGAGGAATGGCAAGGACCCCCGTGACCGTGACAGAGAGCATTGCAGCACCAGCAGGCTGGTGGGGAGGGGGCCCTTTGAAAGCAGAGGATCCCCCCAACACACCCACCCAAGTTCCTAGCCTGAGCTCCACTGACCCTGACTGGCCAAGATTTCATAAGTGCTTCATCTTTAGTGTGACCAGGCCTGGCACTGAAATACCAGGAAAAGTGCCCCGTCCTGCTCTGGTCTGTGTGAGAGCCAGACATTGACTCAGATGGCTGACGTCTACACTGCTGTTCCATGGGGGCATTTTCATGTGTGCAGAGACCTTTTTGTGTTTCAGTTCCAGCAACCGCAGTCCTCCTTTCTTGCTCTGTTCTCCCAATACACGCGAGGAAAGTCGTGTCCACCCTGATCTCTCTTTCCATCTTTCTCAGGAAGTTTTCAAAGGGACCTCTCAGGTAGACGCTCAAGAGCCCAGAGAATAAACTTACACTGACATCTGTGAGGACTCCTTCAGCTGCAAGGAACAGAGAAGTCAGCTCACCCTGGATCAAACCTCAAAGATATTTCACTTGAATATATTTTGGTCTCTGTAGGCACGCAGGTATTTTCCAGGTTGGGGGCAGCCTCTCCGCTGGGTATCAAGGCAAGCTCTGCCCATCTTTCCAATCTACCAAGTTCAACATACTGACTGTTCTTTTTCTGCCTCAACTCAAGCTCGCAAGATGGCGGCCACAGCTCCAGGCATCACGACCTCAGCCAAAGGCAGAAAGTGCAGAAGACAGGGGAAGCCTTTTTCTGGAATCACTTTGTCCTTTGATCAATAAAGAAGCAGTGTTTCCAGGGTCATCATAGCCTCCATCCAAGTCTCATTGATTAGAAGTGAGTCGCATGCTCGCATCTAGACAACAGGCCAAAACATGAACAAAATCTATTTGCAGGGAATGAGGGAGATGACTGTTGCGTGGGTAACCATAGTGTCTGTGTGTCCCTCCTCCCCCAAATCTTTTCCTTTGGTGTCCTAATCTGGTGAATGGTTCCACCACCCACCCCATCAATCAAGCCAGATACACGGGTCTACATCATGTAATAATCAAGCTATTCCTGGATCCCCCCCTCCCTCACCCACTCCTTCCCCCAAGTCCTGTCCCTCTCTAACCTTCTAAAATCCTTCATTCAATGCTAGGTACACAGCAGATACTCGATAAATGCCAAGGTTCACTTTTCTGTCTCTTCGATATTGCAGCTCTAGGACCAACTTAGAGAACTAGGAAATTGCCATCGGGAAAATCAACTTCTGGACTCTAGTCATTACTTAAGAGGAGATCAGTGGTTAAATGACCAGGTATTGAAGTCTTAGAGCCTGGCTTCCAATTCCCGCTCCATGACACCTTAGCTACGGTGATGCTGGGCCACCTGCTAAAATACTCGGCACCTCAGTTTTCTCATCTGTGAAATGGAAAAGATGCTATTTCACACATCGTAGGATTGTTGTGATGGTGAAGTATAACACTGCCCTTAAGTACGTAGCACAGCATCTGGTGCATGAGAAGTGATGAGCAAGTACCTGTTACATTTGTTATTATTTCCCTTTGCCATGTCGCTTTACTTCCCACCCAACCCTGGATACCCCATCAGGTCTGAAATATCTCTGGAATGATTTTCCTGTCCTGATTTTTTAATTTAAATAAAAATCACAGGTATTTCAGATGTACACGATGGTATGATAGACACATACAATAGTAAAACGGTGGCTGTAATCAAGGTAATGAACATATCTCCTCATCTAGTTACCTGTGTGCGCCTGCGCGTGTGTGGTGAGCACCCCGAAATCTACTCTCAGCGAATTCCCAGTATTTAATACAGTATTATTACTGATACTCCTCATACAGTACATCAGAACTCTAGCCTTATGCATCCTACCTAACCGCAGCTTTGTACCCTGTGACCAACATTTCCCATTTCCCCCACCTCCCCGCCCCTGGTAACCCCTGGTAACTACCGTTCTCCTCTCTGCTTCTACCTATGCGACTTTTTTAAAGATCCCACACATTCGTGAGACCATGCGGTATTTGTCTTTCTGCGTCTGGCTTCTGTCACTTAGCATCGTGTCCTGCAGGGTCATCCGTGTTGTCACAAATGGCAGGATCTCCTTTTTTAAGGCTGAATGCCATCATTTCCTTATCCATGCAGCCCGCCACAAACACGGAGGTATCCTGGCTATTGCGAGTGATGCTGAGACGAACGAGGGATGGCTTCCCCACAACCGGCTCTCAGGACGCAGAGAGCACACTCGGCACGCTTTAGGGAGTCCCCGGCTTCCCACTGCAAAGTATGCACAGCTCACACTGCAGTCCTGGGGACAGCACAGGGGCGCAGTGATTGAGGCCCGTTTCTATTGCTGTAGATGGAAATCAGGCAAGAGAGCTCTCGACAGCTTCTCTTATATTTATTTCTGGCCAGATCAAAGGTCCTGTCGGCAACCTGTCCTGACATCTTGATTCCTGTTTTCCTTCGCTCAATTTTTTTTCCGGATGGCGTTCACTCCAAATAAGCTAGTAAGAGGCCCCCTGGGAGTCAGAGGGGGGTGGAGGGAGGGAAAAGCTGGATGGGCAGAATTTAGTTATGTCTTGCTATAAATAAGTGTATGGAATTGTACAGATCCGCATGGCCTGAGATTAGCCACTGTTCTCCATGGTGGGAAAAAGATGGGGCCGGTGGTTATTTCTGGATTCCCAGCGGGATTCAAACAGCTCACAGGCACCCAGTAAGAAACGGATTAATAAACTACTAACAGTGATCATTCATTGAGAGGGAGTACTCCCTAGTGGTGAAGCACACAAGGGCCGGAGTCAAACATCATTTGCGTATTCGTTCTACTGCTTACTGTGTAACCTTGGGAAAGTGACCTCACCTTTCTGTTTCCCCATCTGTAAAACGGGGACAGTAAGAGTTCCTACCTCTGAGAGTTGATGGGAGGATTAAATAAGTTGATGAATGTAAAGTGCTATGAAAAGTGCCTGCCTATGGTCAGCAAATATTAGAGTGTAATATTTATTGAACAGGCATCAGGCGTGTATTACGGCATTCAATCCTTACAGGAATCTTTGACGTAGATGCTAGTACTTATAGATGCCATCCATCTATAATTCATTCTGCAAGAGAGGACATAGACAGGATAGACACTTGAACAACTGGGGTACAGCTAGTAAGTAGTGGAATCAGGGTTCATACCCTGGTTTTCCCGATTGTTGACTGCAAAACCTGGGCTCTTTGTACTCTGCGTCTCTCGGCTAAGCAGGACGAGCCGTGTGGGTAAGACAGACCGGCAAGATGCCCTGTATTCACTGCGGGCACACAGAGCAGGGCTACCCTTTGCATGCTTAACTCTTAAGGGAGTTACCCCGACCATGCAAACTAGGTGACATCAGTACCTCCTGGCCAAGGGAGGTGAACCACGCCCACGCCCTTCACCTCTGGCTCCCTGGTGATGTTTGCAGGGAAGTACTGGGCCTGTATAAACGTGAAGTAGGTCAGGCCACAAGCCAAGCCTGCAGGTAGCACGAGGAGTGACTGACTGTACAGTGAGTGAAAGTTTTGGACAACTTATCAGCTCAGGAGAACGTTGCCTACCAACTGGTTACACCGCCCTGGTGAGGACGCTGACAAGTTCCGCCTGCCTGCCCCCCACTGCTCCTGGGAGTTCTGGACTTGACATCTAGGCAGATGTGGGCTCCTGTGGGCTTGGAAGGCGGAGCTCTGGTGCACTCCAGTGTTTCTTGATTAAAACACAGTCCCGAGAATCACGTTCACCCTCCGTACTTTGACTTTCTTCCAAATCTAGCCATCGTTTTCCCGCTCCGGTCAAAGCAGACACTTGGAAGCTTTCTTTGGGAGTTTAAAATCTTAAAGACCTTCAGGATCCCCTCCGGGAACACCATAGTCACTGGCCAACACCAGAGAGGGCACCCGTGGAGCAGCTTGGGCTGCCTTCGTATGTACCCCAAAAAGGGCTCTGTTTTCCTTTGCTTTCTTTCCCTCATTTCTGATACATGCATGTTCACTGTGGTTCACTTTTTCCTCTGGAAGGCTTCCTCTGGCTCCACGTATTCCCATGGAAACAGGAGCAAATGACATTTACGGAGTAAGTCCTCTGAGCCAAGACCTATGCAAAGCCCTTGCCCCATGTATTACCTTCCCCTCTTTTAAATTCACCACTAACCTGTGAGTCGGTACTACCAGATTACTGTGCCCATTTTAGAGATCAGAAAACCAAGGCCCTGGGAAATTAAAGCACTAGACTCGTGTCAACCCAGTACCTAAGTGGAGGCGCTGGGTTTGGAGCCAACATCTATCTCTAAAGACCGTGTAGCTGGCCTCCATGTTATGCTGTCTCTCATCACTTTGTTCAGGTCTGTTTTGAAAAGCACCTGGCACCATATATGATAGTAATTCCTGTTACAGGTCTGTATCATTCGCTAACAGTAAAGTTAATCCTAACAACCATTTATTCAATAAGCACTTATATGTGTCAGGTGCTATGCTGGTGGATTTATCTGCATTTTCTCGAATCCTGCTGACAGCCCTGAGAGTCAGGTGTTAGGCGTTCCACTGTACAGATGTGCATGGCCCCACGCCAAGGAGCAGGTGATTGGTGGAGCCAGTTTTCAGAATCAGATCTGATGGGTCCAAAGCCCATGTACTTTGTTCCGTGCCTTACTGACTCTACTAAGTGCCAGCTTCTCACGGGCTGGGCCAGCAGTTTCTGATCTTAGTGTCTTAGAGTCTTGCTGCAAACTAGGTGAATTAGAGAGAGAGAGAGACAGAGAGAGAGAGAGAGAGAGAGAGAGAGAGAGAGAGAGAGAGAGAGAGAGAAAGAAAGAAAGAAAAAAGGGAAAAAAGGAAAGAAAGAAAAGGTAAATCAAGGGTTCAAGCCAGGCAGCTGGATATCCTTCTCACTGTGGACTTTAGATTTGTGAGCTAGTACAAAAAACAATGGAAGAAGATATGTTCCTTTTTAATGGATCAACATAAGAATGAGTTGGGTGCCAAAATCTTATATCCAAGATTATTAAGTCCCAACAGATACCTGTTGAGTAAATACACTCGTGTACTCAACTGTGTACAGTGCCATTCAGCTATTTCATAGGCGTCTCAAACTTACTGTGTCCATATTTGAACTCCTGGTTTTCTCCCACCTCAGAGCTTCTCCTCTCTCCATCTTCCCCATCTTTGTAAGTGGAGACTCTGTCTTTCCAGATTCTCAAACCTATGCCTCATCCTTGACGCCTCTCTTGCTCTCACACCCCACATTAATCCAGCAGGATATCCTATCTGCTCTACTTTCAAAATAGCTCCTGAAATCTGACAGCTTATTACCTCTCCAACTGCTACTTCATTGGTCCAAGCTCCCCTGGCAGATGGCAACAACCCCCTCGCGGATCTGTCTGGACACCTTTCTCCTCTCCCCTCTGGTTTATTCTCCACTCAGCAGCCAGAGGGATCCTCCTAACACCGAATTCAGATGTCACTCATCTGCTCAAAACTGCCTGGCACACTCCCACCTAAAGGCCTTTTGCACAATGGTTCCCTCCACTTGAACTTCTCTGCCTCCAGAGAGCTGCACAGCTTGCTCCCTCATTCCTTTCTTCTGTTACCTTCTCAGTGAGCCTTTTATGACTAGTTTGTATAGAACAGAACCCTCTCCAGTGCCCTAGCACCCAGAACTCTGCCTCCCTTCACCTGCTTTGTTTTTCTCTATAGCTATATTCTATTTGTATCTATAGAACACCTATTATTCTGTACTAGTGTCTGAGCTTCACAAGCGCAGCACCTGCCTGCCCCAAGTGAATCGTAACCACCCAGAACAACGCCTGGCAAGGAGTACATATCTGTTCAATGAATGAATGAATGGCTATCAGGCTATGGTTTTCCTTTCACTCTTTGGAATGTGTAGGGAATAGTCCAGAAAGGTACACTCTTTCCTAGACCAACGTTGTCCAATAGAACTTTCTGTGACGACAGAAACATGCTACAGCTGTGCTGTCCAGCACAACGGCTGTATATGGCTGCTGAACACTGGACATGTGGCTAGGACACCTCAGAAACTGGATTTAAAAAAAATCCATAGATTTTAGTTTGGGGAGCCGTTGTAGGTTTACAGAAAAACTGAGCAGAAAGTACCGAGAAGGGACGGCATTGTCAGTTTTATTTCATTTTAGTTCATTTCAATAGCCGTACGTGGCTGGTGGCTGCCGTCATGGGCAGGGCAGACTTCGACCGAGAGAGGCGCCTGTGCCACCCCCACCTGCCCTGTGTAGGGTCCATCCAGCAGGCGACCCAATGCACAGGAAGCCCATCAACGGGAAGGGCTCCCCAAAGCTGCAAAGGCTGCTTCGGTCTTCCGGGCAGCAAAGTTCGAACCACTGTGCAAAAGGCCAAAAGGCCTTCCAGGCAGGCCAGACTTTAGGAAAGAAGGAATCAGAATGTTCACTGAAGACGTGCTGAGGGCAAGCAGACAGACTACGGCGCCAGCTCGCACCATCTTGTGCTCCTGTGAGCCTTCTGAAGAGTCGCCCCTGGAGCCTCCTGCCCGACTCACCTCCATCCCCCCCTCCCGCCCCACATACACCCAAAGGCTTCCACTTCTCTTTGCTCCGCCCTTCACCCCGCCATCACCCCAAATCTGCTCCTTCTGCTTCACAGTCAGCTCCAGCTGGCCCAAGGCTACCCATCCTTGCCTTCCCAAGCCAGCTCTATAACCTGCCTTCTCATCTCCATAACAACCAGGAAAGCCAACCTCACTCCCAGATGCAACAGAGTTAGTTTCTGAAGGGTGAAGTGGGGTAAGAGGAGGAGGAATAGAGTCCGAAAGGGATAAACGTCAATAAACCTTGCCAACAAACAGAGACTTTTCTAAGGAAGAGCAAAGGGACACAGAGCTGCCTGTAATTAGCGGCCACCACAGCCCAAAACAAAATCGGACTTTCAGCCCTTGTAGCTTCGCTGCCATACAAACAGGACCTGAGATGGATCAGGCTTTCCTCCTAAAGAGACGTTCGGTCTCGTTCTTGGGCCATATCTTTGCTCATCTCTGCGATACACCACTTGATTTCTCTTCCCCGACCTCCTGCTGCCTTTGTAGACACTAGCTCCTTTTATCTGCATATCTCAGCCATCATGGGGCTCTGTGTAACCTCACAGCCTCTTTGTCCTTAGTCTCACGCCTCTTGGATTAATTCCTAAAAATAAAGAATTGGGTTGGCTGTGCCTATGGACTACTTTGGTCCAATCAAATAAGGATAGGGGTCATGGGTCACCTGGTGCAAGCACACCTGCCTCAGTTGACTGCTTCAGAAAGGGGGGAAGAAGTTCCGAGGATAAAGCATGGGCTGGATGGGTGCCTTGAATATGTCCGCTATCCCCTCCCCGCCATATTGCAACGCACTGAGCTTACGCACAGTAGGCACACAGTCATTCTTCACTGATTAATATTCAGTGAGGGTGTTTCACTGCGTTGCCCTCAAAAGTTCAGTGCCACCCCCCTACTGGTAGTGCTTTTCAAATCCCCTCCAGAAATGTTCCCAAATGCAGAGAAGACCCTTCTGGGTTAAAGCGGTATCCCTGGGTTGAAGGGGTATCCTCACTCATGTAGGAAGCGCTTTTGAAGTCCAACATATTATCCTGGAAATTCTAGCGGCCTCCGCATTCTACTTTATAGTCTATCTACTTTACAGGAAAAGTAACATTTCATTGACTTGCTATTGAGTACAAGCAAATGCCAGAAAGATGTGCTGTCTGTCATTTTCCTGCAGAATTTCCTACTCCCCGATAGCCTATGAATCCCCTGCACCAGACAGTAAGCTCCTCCGGGGCAGAGTCTATATCCATTTTGGTCACCATGGTATCCCTAGTTCCTAGCGTGAAGTTGAGCACATCGCTGATGCCCAACAAATATCTTCTGAATGGGAACATGACTGAACTGGTGAGTGAGTGAGAAGATGAATGAGTGGATGGATGGAGGGAGGGAGGGAGGGAGGGAAGGAGGGAGGGGTGGGTGGGTGGATGGATGGAGGGAGGGAGGGAGGGAGGGAAGGGTGGGTGGGTGGGTGGGTGGGTGGATGGATGGATGGATGGATGGATGGATGGAGAGATGGAGAGATGGGTGGATGGGAGGGTGGATGGGTGGATAGGTAGGTGGGTGGATGGATGGACGGATGGATGGATGGATGGATGGATGAGTGAATGAAGGATGAGTACTCCACCTTGAAAAGCAGTGAATTAAAGTCTAGCCCGATGACCCTCTCAATTCTCAGAGTAACATTCCATTCTCCCTGAGCTGAGCAAATGGCATCTAAACCAAGGAACAACTGTGATACTCATCACCCACCTCCCAAAATACAAATATCCTGTTAAAGGAAGACCTGATCTGGGGCCCCATAGCACTGGTCCTTACTGCTGAGGTTTAACCAGTTCTCTTCAAGCAAGATAACCCTCAGATTTTATAATACAAAAAGAAATACACACGATCGTACATATGCTGGACAAACCAACAACAAATCAGATAGCAGTAGTGAGAGATGCTTTTCGTTTTTTCGCTTTTTTCACAAATCCAAGGGGAAGAAGATGGAGGAGGAGGGTGACACAGAGAGGGAGGGGAACAGAGCAGAGCGAGGAAGAGAAAACAGCTGCCAACTTCTCAGGGCTTTCTAGATGTCATATGCTGTACACATGTTCTGTCATTTATTTATTCAGCAAACACTCTTTGAGCCAGGCAATCTCCTAAGGCACTGGGGGCATGGCACTGAAAAACATAAACATATTTTTGCCTTCATGGGGCTTACATTCTAGTGGGGAAAGCTGTCTGGGCTCCATCAAGATTTGAGCCCAGATTGCCAAAATTTAAGTGTGGAGGGCCAACCTTCACATAGTACAAAACCACAGCCTAGAAAAGTTAAGCAACTTGAAGAAGAAAAAACAGTGTGGATGTGCCAATGAAGGGGGAATCCATTAACGTCCCATCTCTCTAAATAGAACAAGCTCACTTTATGGCTCTCGTACACTCCCTTCTCGCCATAATTCATCTTTGCTAAACCTACAATATGATGATAGGGGACTTTGTATATTCAAAATAATTCCATATTATTTGGAGTTCTGGCTCGGCTCCCCAGGGAGATAAACAGCTTTCCTCTGATCAGGGCACAGTCACACTCTTGACTGTTTTCAGATGAAATAATTAGCATCAGCAAAATGACATGAAGATTTATTCGGCAGCCAGGCCTTCTCCACATGCTAATGAAATCTTTACACAGGGTGTTAATTGTGCTCAGTAGCTAGGCAAATCCTAAACTGTCCTGCCTGAGGGAGGCCAAAACAACCCAGAGAGAAGCTGGGATCAAAAGACCCATTTCCACTTCAGTCTTTAAGCTCCCCAGACAGATGCAGAATGTTCTAATTCCCTCAAAAGACTCAAGCCAAAAACTTTTTCCTCCATTTCAACAGATGACTCTACTTCTCCCTTTCCTCGCATCCACTCTGTCATCAAACCCTGCCCATTCTACCTCCAAAATATTTCTTGAATGTGTCCACTTCTCTATGAATCAACCATCGACTCGGTCTGGGCTATCGTGGCATCTCATCTAGCTACCCAGGGAGACTCCCACACTTACCTGTGCATTTTGAAAAGCAAACTGTATCAAGCTCACTGTTTCAGAATTTCCCCTGATCCTCCACCGTCCCCAGGATAAGCGCTGGATCTGTTTCATGGCCGCTGGGGGCCTGAGCTTTTCTTCCCATCTCAATTCTCAATACCCCCTTGCTCTCATGCTCACGCCGGCCCCAGAGGCCTGCTGGACCTCCCCCGAAGGGTAAGATTCTAGTGTAAGCCTTTCCTGCATATGCTTCTCTCTGCCTGGAATAAATGCCTGTTCCCTCTTTGTAACAGTTAGCTAAGCTGCATAACAAGTCATCACAATTAGTAGCTTCAAACAAAATGCATTCAACATTGCATAGTCTCTCATGGGTCACGAGTCTGGGCCTAGTTTCGCTGGGTCCTCTGCTTTGGGTTTCTTACAACCTGAGGAGCGTGACGGAATCGCGTGCTGTCCTCCTCCTCCGTCCCACCCAGCTGTGGCTCCTCCCTTTGTCCAGCGTCTCTGCGCTTTGTATGCTCCCTGCCCACTAGTCCCTTAGTAGCCATCTCGGTCACCAGATTCACTATCATGGTATATGACAGTACTTGTGTTCAAGTCAAGACCTTATGGTAGTTGATAATGGTGCCAAAGTATAAAAGTAGTGACACTGGCAAATTGGATGTGCCAGAGAGAAGCCATAAAGTGCTTCCTTTACGTGAAAAGGTGTGCATGTATAGGAAGATACTTACTATCTATCTATCTATACACACACACACACACACACACACACACACGGTGCCAAAACATGTATATACATTTTAAGAAAGGAAAAAACTGTATTAATTGTAATACTCAATATATACTGATAACAAAAGATGAATACAAGTCACATTTGACTTCTGCAATGACAAGAGATGCTCAAAGTGGTTCCCATCAGCGTCCAGACACTTCTGATGATGGCGAACTACAGCTTGAGCAACGTTGACCAAAGTGTCCACTTGTATACATTTTTTTGGCACCCCAGGTATATAGGGTTTGGTACTATCCACAGTTTTGGGCATCTACTGGGGGTCCTGGAACGTAAGCCCCCTGTGTAAGCGGGGACCACAGGGATGTAATAACAGAAGTGATATTGCATCACCTTTGCCTTATTCTGTTTGTGAGAGGAAGTCACAGGTTCTGCCCTCACTCAGGAGGAGGGGATCACACAGGGCTTGAATGCCAGGAGGCAGGGATTGTGGGGACCACCCCTAGAGTCTGTCTGCACATTGCACATAGCCTGACAAAATATTATTTTCCCTCAGATCTTTGCTTGTATGTCACTTCTTTAGGGAAGCTTTCCTTGAACCTTCCAACTAAAATTGCTTCCCGCCCTACCATCCCATGTCCACAAAGGGACCACCTGCATTTCCCTTAAGTTACACCTATGCACTTTTAAAGGCCTACTGTGATACCCAATGAATGTATTTTGGAATGAATGAATGACTGCATGACTGAATGACCCAATAAAGGTATTGTGAGTGCCATGACTTCTTTGCATACTTGTCCCAAACTGGGCACTGACAGAACCTCTCAGACCCTCACACGTTGACCCCTGTCAATATCTCTGCCTGATCATATCCTCCCTGCCCCCTCTCAATACCAGGGTGGGAGAAGAAGATCCTGGAAAACGTTAGGAACATTCCAAAGCAGCAGTGCTCACCTGGGAGCCAGTCCCATGCTCCACCCTAAAAATGTGTATTCTGTCCTACTCAGTCCTGTTTATTCATCCACCCATAAATCTAAAGGGAAACTGAACCCACTGTGAACTTTCAATATTAGTTCAGGAACAAGAGAAAGGGCTGCAGAAGGAGCGAGTCATTCCTGAGCACCCACTAGGTGCCAAGCTTCCTCTTGTGTCAATACTTGTGAACTCTTTCAAGGTAACAACGAACATCTCCATTTCTGAGAGACGGCAACAGGAAGTGAATTTCCCAGTGGGGTGCTGGTCCACTGGCCAGTATGAAGAAGCTGGATTCCTGTGTGCGGGGTTTTCTTGACGTATGTATTCCCACTCTGGCTGATCTCAAGTCACTGACGGTCGGACCTTGAGTTCCCAGCATTCCTGAATACTTTCAATTGGCTCTTACAAGCCCATGAGTGCTGGCTCCAGCACATTGCTGCCCCTCCTCAGGGACAGGCCAAGAGTTCTATTTTCTTTCTGTCATCTCTCAGCTTCTACCAGATAAAAAATGCTACGGAGATATTAAACTCCAGGAGGTTGAGACGTTGCCCAATGCAGAGCTTCGCTGGAGGGTAAATGCTCAGTAAATATTTGTTGTGTCATTGTGATTGCAATTTTCCAGGGCAGCCCAGGAGGAGCCAGATCACCCCCTGGCAGGGTCTAAACAAGGACAGAGGAAGCTGCAGAGGCAAACACAGGGAGGGACTCCAGAACTCCCATGGTGAGGGCGTAGGAGGCAGGGGCCCATGGAAATGACTCTCCTCTGGCCAAAGCAGCTGAGCAGGAAAGTAAGCAAACCAGGGTGACGCCAGCTTGGTGGGGGATTGGCGGGTACACCTCTCGCCTTCCTGACCTCCCAGCGCCTGCTTCTTCGGAACTGTTGCCCAGCAGATGGATTTGTGGATTTAGGATCTCGGGAGTCCCAGAGAGAAAGCTGGTTGTCTGAGAGAGGCTAGAGACACACTGCGATCCTTCTCACCTGCTCCAAAGCTCCAGAGAGAACTGCAGGAGGCCGGAGCTGAGCAGGATTTTGGAGAGCATCCGTCTCTTTGTTTATTCATTCAACAATCACCTACTGAAGGTTACCTAGAAGGCAGAGTGAAGTAGTGATGAGTTAGGCAAAATTAGTCCTTGACCTCATGGCGTTTGTGTCTGTCTGGTGGGACAGAGTGAGGAATACACAAAGCATAACGTCAAGACACTTCGGCTGCCTGCTAACCAAGGGAGACAAAGGGAGGAGCATGAACAAGGCATCTAATCCAGTCTATAGCAATAGGGAAGGCTTCCTGGAGGAAGTGATGTTCGAGGTGAAGCCTGTCTTAAGGCCAGAAGAGGGGAAGGAGCAGGCCTACTATGTTACATCATTTAATTCCACATATTTAGCCACATTTCATCAGCCTTGCCTTTCTTTACCAGATAATGAAGTCTATGTTGTTATTTATTGCGATGGTGCAAACCACACACAACTTGGGAGACTTCAAACGACAACCATCTTACTATATCTCACGATTTTGTTGATCAAGAATCTGAGCAGAGCTCAGCCGGCTGGTTTTGCTGCAGCACCTCGTGTGGATGGAGGTTGCTCAGTGTTCAGCAGCTGGAGACGGGGTTGGCTTGGAGAGCCCAGGTTAGCTTTACTTTGTTGTGACTGGTGACTTAGCAGGGATGGCGAGAAGGCTGGTTTCAGCTGGGATTGTCGACATGGCCTCTCTGCATAGCAGTCCCCAGAGAGTCCGATTTCAGGGACGGCCTAGTGGCTCAGGGCTCCCAGACATGGTGTCGCATGATCCAGGGAGCGAGGCTTGCAAGATCCTGAGACCTGAGCCGAATCTGGCATAGCCTCACCCCCTCTGTGGTCTGTAGAACAAGCAATTACAGAGCCTTCCCAGATGCAACGGGAGGACACAAAGATTCCATCTCTCTACTAGAGAAGCATTAAAGAATGGGAAGACCATTTTTCCTTGTAATAAGACCCACAAGAAATTGCAAAACGCACAGAAAGTTCCTTGTACTCTTCACCCAGCTTTCCCCCATGATAATAGCTTTGCTAACCACACCATATTGTCAAGAACAGGAATCTGACTGCCGTGCTTATTAACTCAGGTACAGACCTTATTCAGATTTCACCAATTTTTACATGTACTTGTGTGTGTGTGTGTGTGTGTGTGTGTGTATGTGTGTGTGTCTGTGGGGGGGTATGATGTGTGCAGAGTTCCAAATTTTATCACATGTGCACATGTGGGTAACCACCATCATAAACAAGATATGGCACTATTCCATCACCACAAACTGTGTCCCCCATGTGGACAATTTTAATCCACTGCAAGGTCTCACGCTGAGTCAGACAGTTCTCAGTTTGAAGCCCAACTCTGCTATTTAAAAGCTGAGTGACTCCATGACTGATTCTCAGTTTCTTTGTCTATAAAATGGGTCAGCAATACCAAACCAAGAGTTTGTAGTGAGCAATCAGTAAGAGAAACTATAGAAACCAGAAAGCCCAAGTCACAGCTTGACTTCAGATCCCAACGTCATGCTTGTGGACCTGTATCTTTGAACTTATGTATAATTCTGGCGTCATGGAGAGTCCGTATATTTGCATACCAGGCTTTCTGGTAAATTGGTTTGGGTTGGTTTTGTAATCAGTTCGATAAAATCTTACTGGTCGTTAGCAGCATCTTGTTTTAAATAATCCATTATTTGAAATAATTCGAAATCAAACCACCCTTCTCCCATTACTCTGAATAACCCTAGACTGTACAGAAGAACAAGTTCCTAAAAAGGTCTTAACCCAATTAGAGAAAAGCCAATGGGAAAAAGCCAACCTTCCAACCTCCACACGCCTCTAATGACGATGCTATCTCTGGTTCTACATTCTACATCAAACACTCCCACTTCCCTGCAATGTCCCTGATGGAGACACAAGAACAGAAAACAAAAGCAATTTCCGCACCACCACCCCCGCCCCTAACCCAAACCAAAGCATTAGTCCCCCTTTCTCTTGAGGCTGGCATCTTCTCATCACAAAAATTCCTCTTCAGTTCCCTAACATTTTCCTTCTCCTCGCTCGTAGTTTTCAGCCTGAACTCATTTCTGAAATGGAGACTCCTTGGACCTAGAATTGAAGCGGAATCTCATCAAGGTTATAAGTGGAGTGTGTTGATCTGAAAACCATCGAGGCCGCCTCCTTTCTCTGGCCCACAGTCTGCCGCCTCCTCTTACACAATCACGTCTCTGCTACCTGCCGTGTGTGTTCCTGGGGCGTGCAGACTCAGAAACGTGGCATTTGTATGGCTTTACTTAGGGGAGATTTAAACTGAAACAGCCCCATTGCATGACTTTAAAAAAAAAACCAAAAAACAAAAAAAATACCGCTTCCAAGAGTCTGCAATGTACCCAGACGACATGGGACAGAAATTAAATATTCTTTTGTTCACCTATCTATCTATCTATGTATCATCTATATCATCTATCTTTATCTTTATCTATCTATCATGATAATAACATTTAACAAAAGCTCTACCCTCTTAGCAAACTTTTAAGTACACAGTACAGTACAGTTAACAACAGGCACCGTGATACAGATTTATTCATGCTGCAAAACTGAAACTTTATACCCTTTGACCAACATTTCCCTATTTCTCCCTCCACCCAGGCACTGGTAACCACCATGCTACTCTCTGCGCCCCTGAGTTTGACTATTTTAGATTCTGATACAGGTGGCATCAGACAGTATTTGTCCTTCTGCGTCTGGCTTATGTCACTTAGCATAACACCCTACAGGTTCACCCATGCTGTTGCAAATGGCAGGATATCCTTCTTTTTAAAGGCTTCATAAGATTCCATGGTATGTAAATACCACTTTTTCTTTATCCATCCATCCATCCATCCGTGGACACTTAGGTTGCTTCCATGTCTTGGCCATTGTGAATGACGCTGCAGTGAATATGGTAGTGCAGGTATCGCTTTGAGACCTGGATTTCAATTTCTTTGGTTATCTACCCAGAAGTGGGAATGCTAGGTTATATGGTAGTTCTATTATTAATTTTGTAAGGAACCCCCATACTGTTTTCCATAGTGTCTGCTCCAATTTACAGTCCCACTAAAACAATGTGCAAGGGTTCCCTTTTCTCTACACCCTAACACTTATCTTTTGAGGTTTTTTGTTTTGTTTTGTTTTATAATAACCATCCTAACAGAGGTGAGGTGCTATCTCACTGTGGTTTTGATTTACATTTTCCTGATAATTAGTAATGTTGAGTGTATTTTCATATACCTGTTAGCTATTTATATCTCTTCCTTGGAAAAAATGTCTATTCAGTTCCTTTTCCTATTTTTTTAATTAAGTTATCTGTTTTATTGCTATTGAGTTGCTAAGGAGTTCCTTGTATAGTATGGCTATTAACCTTTTATCGGATATATGGTTTGCAAATATTTTCTTCCATTATGTAGGCTGCCTTTAATTTTGTTGATTGTTTTCTTTGCTGTGCAAAAAGCTTTTTAGGTTGATGTAATCCCACTTGTCTATTTTTCCTTCTGTTGCCTGTGCTTTCGGCATTATATCCAAGAAAGCACTCCTGAGGCCAGTATATGAAGCTTTTTCCATGTGTTTTCTTCTAGGAATTTTACAGCTTCTAGCAATTTCACTTCTAGGTATGTACCTAACAGAAATAAACGCAGCAAGCGACTGGGAGAAGAACATTCATGGTGACACCAGTCACAGTAACCCCAAACCCAAATGCCCATCAGCAGTAGAATAAATCAATAATTCATGATATATTGATACAATGGAGTGTTATCAACAATAAATAGCCTCATAGAGCATAGAGATGAACAAAGTTCACAGCTTTGAGTAAAAGAAACCAGCTAGCTACAGGGGCGGCTGGATGGTTCAGTTGGTTAGAGCGTGAGCTATGAACAACAGAGTTGCCAGTTCGAATCCCACATGGGCCAGTGAGCTGCGCCCTCCACAACGAGATTGAAGACAACAAGCTGCCACTGAACTACCAGAGGGGCGGCCGCATGGCTCAGCTGGTTAGAGCTTGAGCTCTTAACAAGGTTGCCAGTTCAATTCCCGCATGGGATGGTGGGCTGTGTCCCAGCTGGACTTGGAGCTGAGCTGTGCCCTCCACGACTAGACTGAAGGGCAAATACTTGGAGTTGATGGGCTCTGGAGAAACACACTGTTCCCCAGTAAAAAATAAAACAATTAAAAAAATAAATCAGCTACAAAAGAATAATTTCATTTATATACAGTACAGAAACAGGCAAAACTCACCTTTGGTGTTAAAAGTCAAGATAGGCGTTACTTTTGGAAAAGGGGTAAAATATCGTGATTGGGAGGCCACAAAGGGAGACTTCTTAGGTGGCCGGCCATGTTTTCTTTCTTGTCCTGGGTGTAGTGGGATGGATGTTTACCTTGTGATTTCACTGAGCGGATCATTTGCGTTTTGTGCATTTCTTTTCCGTTATGAACGACAGTATAATTCATACAAAGGTTTAAAAAAAACCAGAGGCTCCCCATCATTGCTGCCATCTGACTTCAATGGACAACGCCCTCTCTGCAGCCAAAGCCGGGAGTGCTGTTTATCTGAGCATTGGGAGCTCAGTGCTCTGAAGCCCCCCCATCCACAGACCGCCCTCTTAGGGCCCAGCCTCCCTGATACCTCCGGTTGGCCTCAGGCCAGCTTCCTCGACTCCTGGGGTCCTTTGTGCTCCTCAAGTGGAAGTGTTTTCCCAGCATACTTCAGTCCCCTCAGTGAGAGGCCTGGGGGGCCTGGGTTTTGTTTCCTCAGCGACACCCTTCCCTGTGGGCTGCCTCAAATGAATCCTGTTGGAAGACAGAGAAATGAGAGTATTAAAAATGTCAGCAGCAGATCCTGAGATACACAGCTGGGTAAATAGAGCCGGTGGAGATGTTTTTATTAGTGGCTTTATGGTTACGCTCACTTACGTTATGGATTTAAGATGGGGGGTGGGCCAGGAGAAGAGGCCTAAGGGTCTTCCCTCCATTTCCGGACCTGCTAAGACCAAAGCATCTGGCGCCCTCAGATGTGGAGTGGGAGGTCGGGGAAGGGGGCGCTGCCTCAGTGTATTGGAGGCCTCTCACCATTTTGAGAAATCGTATACCTTCGCATTATCCCTTCACAAAGAAGTTTCCTTCCAGTGACGGACACTTGAAGGTCCCTTGCTCTTGGGTTTCTCCAGGAAAGTTTTACCCCCGACTGCTACCTCTGGGAGAGTTGCTATCAGATGGTTTTTCTGGTACAACAGGGTTTGTTTTCAAACGGGAAGTAGGAAAGGGGGTAGTAAAGGATGGACACTTTTCTGGTCAAGGGACACGATCAATGTCCCCACAAGTAACCAGCAATGAATGTTGTCTCTTCAACTACAATGTCCAGAGTGGTCATTCTAGGAACACTCATTATAGGGGTCAGAGAGACCAGAGTTCAGATTCAAGTTTAGCAACTTGTTAGCTACACGATCTTGGAGAAATTACCTACGCTTCTGTGTCCTCATTGCTATAATATAAATACAAGACTACCAGATGAAGGTATACCTATAAAGCACTTCACACAGTAGCAGGTACACAGTAAGCGCTGGGTAAATGTTAGGTATTATCAATGTTAGACTGTCTTCCCAACAAAACCATTATCTCAAAGAAACAGCTGTCCTCCCATATTCATTGTAGTATTATTTACAACAGCCCAAGTTAGGGACGGACCTAAGTGTCCTTCAACAGATGAATGGACCGAGAAAACGTGGTACATATATATAATGGCCTATTATTCATCCATAAAAAAGAAGGAAATTTTGCCGTTCGCAACAACATGGATGAACCTGGAGGGCATGATGCTAAGTGAAATAAACCAGACAGAGAAAGACAAATACTGCATGGTCTCACTTGTATGTGGAACCTACAAAAAAAGAAAAAAGTCAACCTCCTCGAGACAGGAGTCGAAAAGGTCTCCAGGTTCTGAGGGGTGGAGAAATAGAGGGAGGCTGGTAAAAGGGTACAAACTTTCAGCTCTAAGATGAAAAAAGTCAGAGGATCTAATGTAAAACATGGTGACTAGAGTTGATAACACTGTACTGTATCACTGAAATTTGCTAAGACAGCAGAAAGCTGGGTTCCAATAAAACTGTTAGCCGAAGCACCTACCAGTGACTTCTCCAAGATGGCAGCCTCAGGGCAGTTAGACTTCTTTCCTGGTGGCAAGTGTTCCAGCAAATAAGGCAAAAGTTGCATTGCCTTTTATGACCTAGCCCGGAGTCATATAGTGCCACTTACTGTCATTGTCTATTGGTCAAAGCAGGCATAAGCCCACTCAGATTCAATGGGAAGGGTCACAGACCCCCATTTCTCCATGGGGACAATATAAAAATATTTGTGGCTTTTTATTTATTTATTTTTTGGAACCTACCACAGGGTTTACTCTGTGCTAGGTCCTGAGCTAAATTTTTGCTACACATGGTCTCATTTGATCTTCACAATGAGTCAGTAATATAAGCATTACCATCCTCATTGTGTAATATGTAGATAGGGAAATTGAGGTGCCAAGAAGTGCTTTCTGGCTCAAGGTTAAACAGCTAGTTACTTCAACCCAGATCTGTCCAAATCATGTTATTTGAATTCAGAGACAATGTTCTCATTAACCCCACAAATACTGAACCCCCCCATTAATAAACAGGTAGATAAATGATACAGATACTAGATCGATATAACAGTGATAATGGATATAATAGAGATGATAGATAGATGACAGGTAGATGGATGGATGGATGGATAGATAGATAGATAGATAGATAGATAGATAGATAGATAGATAGATACAGACAGACAGACAGACAGACAGACAGACAGACAGAAAGACAGATAATGATAGAAACATAGCTAAATGGATAAATAGATAGGGGAGGTAGATAGGATGGATGGATGGATGGATGGATGGATGGACAGACGGATGGACAGACGGACAGACAGATACCAACCCTAAGTTGAACAAAATTGAAGCCCAAATTCTTAAGGGACTGCAGGACCCCTGTAAGCCTGAATCTGCGTTAGCTCTCTTAAGAGAAAAAGAATTCTTGGGAAACTCAAAGAACACAAATACCCCTGAAATAGCCCCTAAAAACACAGGCAAAAGCCTCGTAGGTGGTGTCTACAAGATGCTGAACAACTGCCTACTTCCAAATATTTGGATGATGGACTACCATAATTCGTCCAACTTTTCTTCCATTTGTTTGATAAACACAGCTGGCTTGAAAATTAGCAGTAGAATCTAAATGCAGGGAGAGCCCTTAGAGACTTTCTCATCCAAATCCCTTCTTTATACAAATGAAGGGAAATATATACCCATACAGAAAAGGGGCTTGGGCAAAGTTACCCACCAAGTGGCTTTGGCATGTTTATCAACATGACTTGAATAACATCTATGTTGATTTAAGTATGATAGATCTTAGGATCCAATAATGTACCTCCAGGAGAAATCTTTCACAGTTCTTTATAGCGCTGGTTGTGGTGGAGAGAAATTAGAAACAACCTAGGTGTCCATCTCTAGGGGAATGATACAGAAAATGTGGGGAGTGTACACTATGAAACCCCTAGGCATTAGTTAGAACAAATACACATACACAAAATATACACATATATTTTAATACGTTCACACAGCAACAATGAGAGTTTTAAAAACAAGGTGCTGAGTAAAAAAAATTAAGTAACAAAATCCGATTGATAGCTCACGGACTTTTATGTAAAATGAAGTGTGTCCACACAAACTTACTGTGTGTTTTTAAAGGAAAAATATTTAAGGGCATATTTTAGACATATGAAAGTGAATGCCTGTGAGATGCCTTTAGTGTGAAAGGGAAACAAGAGTGGGGATTGGGATTAACACAGAAAACACAATGCCTATGACACAATACAATGCAATGCAATGAAGTCAGAGAGGTGTTTTGTATAAACTAAGATGATATGTTATCAAAGGAGGAGCAACATTACCTCTAGTCTGCAGATGAGGCAATAAGAAATCCCTCCTATGTTTCAGCCCAGTGAATCATGGGAAATACCAGGAATTCTTTGGCTGCAAACAACACTCCAGCTCTTGGCCACAGGTCCATTGAACAAGGTTAAGGGATGAAAGAAGCACGTCCTTTAAAAATCCTGTTTTCATCAGCGCTAATGGGCTTCAGCCACATGTGAAATATGGTGCCAGTTTCACCTTTCAGGACTCCAGGAACTTGGTTTCCCTTCCCATGTCTGGGGGATTTACATCTCAGCGGGCGAGATCACCTTTCAGAAATGATGAATGAATTTCCATCTTCCCAAAGAGGAGGACTTCCTTCAGCCCTCAGTCATGCTTTCGGGATGGCACCATCTACCACTAATAACGAAGGAAAAAAAGTCCCTTCCATTTCTAGATCTGTTTATACTTTGTGAAGTACTCTTAAAATGATCACATAAGATGTGGATGGGTTAGGAATTATTATCCCTGTATAAAGAAAGTTAAAAAAAAGGGGGGGGGGCTGGTGGTGATGGTGGTGGCATTCAGTGATGAGCCCAAGGTCACACATATGCCTTTGAATCCTACCCTACAACTTTCTAATATATTCTTTCTCATGTAATATCTGTATGACTACTATTACTAAGAATAATAATACCACTTATTAACTTATTGCTGTGTGCCAAGTACTTTACATAAAGAATGTCATTGAATTATTCTATGTGGGACATACTATTTTATTCATTTTCCCAATGAGGAAACTGAGGTATGGAGAGGCCACCTGACTTATGTGGGGTAACACAGCTAACATGTGGCCAGAGCTGATATTTGAATCGTGCTTCTGAGTTCCAGAATCTTTATCCACAATCACTATATTTAGCTACTGAGGTCCATAAATCCATTTTTTCTTGCATTATCTCTTTGAGATACAAGCATCTCACTACTTTGTTCATGAATTCACTAAGTATTTATTGAACACCTGCTATGTGCCAGATACCGTGCCAGGACCTTTGGAGGGGGATACAAGATGAGTGGCAGGGGAAATAATCACAATTTCAAATTCTAGATGCAACACTATTTAAGCCTGGGTTTCCTGGAAAAGAGAGGCTGAGACAAAGATGTATGTGTTAGTACTTGGATGGCCAAGTGTGGTCCCAGAGAGCAAGTGAGGGATGGGTGAGCGGAATGGGGACGGAAAGAGAGCCAGTCGAAGAATGTGTTGCCATTGAGTGGGCCCACATGGAGCTCCAGGACTATTTGAGAAGTCACATGAAGTGGACCTCAGGCCCGTCTGTCTGCGACAAGGAGGAGGGAGGCTTCATCTCATGCTCGCATCCCCCCCGATTACAGGACCACCCAACGGGTTTGACGCCCGCCATTTCCAGGATGATGCCTTAGGTGATTCTCTATGGTTCCTATATTGTGACACCCAAAGAAAACACCTGGAGCCAGAAGTGAGAGGTACACAGAGTGGTCCTGGGGTGAAGCCCTGTGCATTGCACCTGCGTGAAATGTGATTAAGACCCTGCATAGTCCCTGACATAAAGGACAGGTAAGGCAAAGGGGTTGAAAGTGTGTATGAGAGGTCTCCAAATCAACTCCTGACCAACTGAGTTCAGGAGACAAACACTCAAGAGTAACTATAGCTATAACCATGTGATTATAAACATGGTACCTGTCACACAGGACAAACACACTGCAGGCTCTATATATGTGTAGATCACACAGAGTGTTTTCATGCCTGTAGACGACTCACCAGTCTTCATTATGATCACATGAACCAAGAATGGAGAAGGGTGTGCTTTCATTCACGGATGAGGAACGGAAGCGAAGTGGTGAAGTTGGTTGCTACGGTTACCTAGACAGTGTGATGGATGAGCTGGGATTCAAACTCAGATCTCCAACCCCAGGGCTATTTTCCTGGTATCTGTGAAAATTTCTAATTCTTTCCCTATCTTATTTCAGGAAAAGACAGCTGGGTGGGGGGAAGAACAGCTGCCGTCAGCCTCATAAAAGATGAGTTTCTTGCCCCCCACTGCTACAGAAAGAAAGGAACGAATCCTTTGGTTCTAACCAGAAATAAAGAAAATTTAGCTAAAATACTGTGAGACAAGGGGGGAATGTTTCCCCAATTTCCTGCAGAAATAGATTTAACCCATTCAGATATTCATGACCAGTTACTATATGCCTGATGCTGGGTGAGTTACTTTTCTCCATGCCTCAGTTTTCCTATCTATAAAATGGCAATACTCCCTCCCTCCAGGTTATGAGGAAAAACTCACGTCATGCTATTTTCCTTCTCAAAAGCCTTCAGGGGTTGCATTCAAGGGCATCCAAAATATGTTCTTTTTCTCCCTCTTCATTCACATTCACAACCTACATGCTGTTCCCAAGACACATACCACAATTTCCTGCTCCCAGGTTTCTTGCCATGCCATGCTTTCCATGGACACTACTCTCTTCTCCCCATTCATTCATCCCCTCATTCAATGATACTCAAAGCCATTCCTGAGTCAGACCCATGGCCCAGCCACAGGAATGTAACAGTTAAGTTAGCAAGCTGGGTGCCTGCCCTAAGGCACTTGCCCTCTAATTTAGGGCAGGCAAATAGGGATAATCTTGAGAGCCAAATCCAGGTCATTGTAGCTGGTTGGGCTGCTAGTAGTCCTGCACTGAAGTGGATTCTAGGGCCACCTTCAGGTTCACTTGTAAAGTCTGCTTAGGTGGCTTATGAATGTCTACAATGGGCAGAGGAAATGGAACATTCCATTTGCTGTTCGTGGTCAAGGGGAAATCTGACACACCCTTTGGGGTCCTTCTCCAATTCTACCTCCTTTATCAAATGGACCATCTTTATCCCTATTCCCTCTCAGATGTGCACTGTCTCTCCATTCGGACACTATTAGTTCCTTGGTCCAATGAGACCACTTATTTTAGCTCTATGCACTTGATGATGAGACCCTGGAGGTCAGAGAGCATTTGCCACTCACCCTCGTTTCCTTACCACCTAGCACAGTGCCTGTGTATGGTGAAGAAATAGCTTCAGAAACAGAAAAGCAAGGTTTCCTGGTTTTCTTTGTTGGAACTGTTGCTGGTTATTATTCCTGTTAATAATGGTGATGGTGATGCTGGTGGTACTGGCGAAGGTGTTGATGGCAATGGTGGTGGTGGTGGCAACGGTGGTGGTGTTGATGGGTTGATGCTGCTGCTGGTAGTGGCAATGGTATTGTTGCTGGTGGTGGTGACAGTGGTATACTTGGTGGTGGTGGTGACAGTAGTAATGGTAGTGATGTGATGGTGGTAATGGTGGTGATGGTGGTGGTGGTGGTGATGGTGATGGTGGCAGTGATGGTGGTGGTGGTGGTGGTGGTGGTGATAGTGGTGGTGGCGGTGATGGTGGTGGTGATGGTGATGGTGGCAGCGGTGGTGATGATGATTGTGGTGTTGACAGTGATTGTGGTGGTGATGGTGACAGTGGTGGTGGTGGAGGCAGCAGTGATGGTGGTGAAGGTGGTGGTGGTGGTGGTGGTGGTGATGGTGGCAGTGGTGGTGATGGTGATTGTGGTGTTGACAGTGATTGTAGTGGTGATGGTGACAGTGGTGGTGGTGGAGGCAGCAGTGATGGTGGTGATGGTGGTGGTGGTGGTGGTGGTGGTAGTGTGATGATAACAGTGGTGGTGGTTTGGTGATGTTGCGGCTGGTGTTGCTATTATTGGTGGTGGTGGTGGTAGTGGTGCTGGTGATAATGATGATGGTAGTGTTTTAATAGTGGTGGCCACTTTCCCACAAATTGATTGGAATATACTATCATCTTGCATTAGAAAATCTGACCTCATGAATCTGACATGATTTCTTGCAACCCATGAATCCATACATCAACAACATTCTAGTACCTTTCACAGGTAGCTCAATTTTCAGACAATTCACAACTCAAAAGACGTACAGAGAGTAGCTGTACAGATGTGTATTCATAGGTGTTGGTAAGATTTGTTTACTGTGTTATTCTGTATGCTTGAATTATTACAAGGCTAAAAGAAAAAGGTGAAGAATGAAAAGTGTGTTGTAAAAATACTGGGGACACCAAAGAAGAGTCACCAATCCTCCTTGCAGCGAGCCTAAAGGGATACATAGAAAAGGCAAGATGTGAGCTGAGCCTTGAAAAACATGGGGATGTGTATACCTGACTGGCAGGGTGGGTGGGGGAAAGCGTGTCCCAAGCAGAGGCAGCAGCCTGACAAAGGCATGTGGCACGAAATGGCATGCCACAATCATGAACACCTGGGGCCTCATTACTTCCCTTCTCTGCTCCTCAGTTTCCTTATCTCTAAAATGGGGCCAGTACAGATACAAGCTCTGATAATTAAGTTCGCAAACTTGTTGCTAACCTTTTTTGATATCATTATGAATTTGTACCAACTGGACAAACAGTTAACCAAGTTTCCTATTTGGAAGTGCTGAAAAGGCTGAGTGAAAAAATTAGACGAAAACGACCTGAACTTTTCACCAACAATTCATGGCTCTTGCATCACAACAATGTACCAGCTCACACGGCACTGTCTGTGAGGGAGTTTTTAGCCAGTAAACAAATAACTGTATTGGAACACCCTCCCTACTGACGTGATCTGGCCCCAATGACTTCTTTCTTTACCTGAGGATAAAGGAAATATTGAAAGGAAGACATTTTGATGACATTCAAGACATCAAGGGTAATACGACGATAGCTCTGACGGCCATTCCAGAAAAAGAGTTCCAAAACTGCTTTGAAGGGTGGACTGGTGTCGGCGCATAGCTTCCCAAGGGGAGTACTTCAAAGGTGACCACAGTGATATTCAGCAATGAGATATGTAGCACTTTTTCTAGGATGAGTTCACAAACTTAATTGTCCGACCTCATACATCATGAGTGAGGTCTGCAATTGATTTATTTACTACCATATTTCTCAGTGCCCAGAACAGTGCTTAGTACATAGTAGGTACTAAATAAATAGTTGTAAAGAGAGAAGAAAGGCAGGAGGGAGGCTGGGAGGTGGGTTAAAGAAAGGACACGAATGAACGATTAAATAAGTAAGTGAATGAATAAAGGACACCGAAGAGCTCCTAGGATAGGTCCCAAATCAGTTCCCTCAAAGGTCCCCTATCCAGTTGACTCAATCTGCTTGGCTTGCACTCTTTGAATGAGCTCCCCGCACCCAGCAATACCCTTTCTTTCTCCACTCTTCTTCCTTAATTCCCCTCCTCCCCACCCCCCACCCCCAACTCTGCCCTGGCCTCCCGCCTCCCCTGTTATATTATAGATTAAAAACAACAGCCAAGCTGGCATTTACTGACTGTCAAACACCTCTTTGAGTTTCCTCAGAACAAACAGACTCGGCTGACTTTTTGTTTGTTTTCTTCTTTTTTCTAAGCTGCTGAGCTGTCCCTGGCATTGTGCAAGAGGTCAGATGGGCTCCCTAATGTAGGCGCCTACCCCAGAAAGGGGGTCCGGGGTTTTATGGGCCTAAGTGCCTGGGCCGGAACACACACACACACACACACACACACACACACACACACACACACACGTTGCTGTTTGTTTTCTCCGACAGGTCTGGCATTCCCCCATGGGATAGGGACAGCTTGAAACACAGAAGGCCTCCTTCCTTAATTGGACATGAAAAACAGTTTGGATAAATGGAGACATGTCACCCCAACTGTGTAATCTCTTCCCGGAGAGCAGAGAGACTGAAGGCTTTGTGGGATTCTTTTTTTGTGCTTTGTTTTTAAATTTTAAAAGTTTTGCAGTAAAACATCCGTGTATTTTATGTAATAAAATAAAAGCCAAAAGTCCCTAACAAAACCTTTCATTCCTCCTGTCAAAGTAAATAATGCCAGTTTGTTATTTTATCATGTATCCATGTAGTCAGTCAACAAATATTTGTTGAATGCGTATTCTGTGCCAGACACGGCTCTAGATTTGGGGAACAAAAGGCAGACCCTGGCTCTATTTGAAAGCTTCTCTTTGCAGCCCCAAACAAAGCGAGGATCTTTATAAACAGGGGAGAGACGTGGTCACATCCGTGTCATCTCATATGGCCTCACAGAGTGACTCTATAGACACACTGTTCTGTAGCTTAATTTTCTGTATTGAAAAATACAGAGGGTGCCAAAAAAAATGTATATGCATTTTAAGAAAAGAAAACTATTAAAATTGTAACACTCAATATATACCAATAACAAAAGATGAACACACGTCACGTTTGACTTCTGCAATGACAAGAGGTGCTCAAAGTGGTTCCCATCAGCGTCCAGACACTTCTGATGATGGCGAACTACTGCTTGAGCAACACTGACCAAAGTGTTCCACTTGAATACATTTTCTGGCACCCCCGGTATATCTTGAACTCTTTTCCACATCAGCCCATAAACTTGTACCTTATGCGTTTCAAAAGTCCCCTATTGTTTAAATGTACCATAACAGATATAAACAGTTCTCTGTAGCTGGACATTTGGGTTGTTTCCAAGCTGAGTTCTAGAAGTGAGATTGCTAGAAAAAGAAAGGGGTTGAAAACCTGACGGATAATGTACAAGGGGCTAAAGATTCTGAAAAGTGAAGGGCTAACCTGACATCTTCTCGCAGTTTCACGTACTCCGTCCCTCTCACCTTAAAAGTACAAGAGCTTGTCCTGGGACACTCTGGGAATCGGCTGCTTTACTGACATTTACTTGGCAGGAACCTATGCTCCACCTTAAGAAACCCTAATTTTGACTTGTCCTTCTGGGTGGTAATTATCCAGTTATATGTTGATTTCTGACGTAAGAGCATGTGCTTCTGAAAAGCCAGGGCTTTATCTTCCCATTACTTAGAATAAGACTAGGGACAGAGTGAGACCTCAGTTAAAGCCTGTTGAAGGAATAATTAATTAAAGAATATAAGAGAAAGTGAGTGAATGAATAGGTGTTGGGTGGGTGGGTAGATGGAAAAATGCACGGATGGCTGGATGCATAGATAGAAAAATGGGTAGATAGATGGGCAGATGGATCGATACATGAAAATATGGAAGAATGGATGAAACACTGGATAAATAAATGAATAAATCAATAGATGAGTAAATAAGGAGCACAGGTATGAACGAGGGAATGAGTAAAAGGGTGGGTAAATAGATGGATGATGACCAACAGCCAAATTTACATTATAAAGATGCTTATGTAGAAAAATAATTCATTGCTTATTGACTAATTCCCCCATAGGACTCCTTTTAATAAGCACCTTGGATGCATTTAACATTATAATTCAATTTGCACTCTGCCTATGAGCAGCGCGCCAAGGGTGGTAAGTGAACGCAACTGCAAATGCTTCCAGATCTTGGTACTTAGTGCACCGTGAGAGTGCAATAGCTAGTAATTAATGAAGGTGATGAATAAGAAAGAAAAGGTTACATGCCTCCTGGGGCCAGATGTGCCATGTGAAGCCATCACCAACACCTGCTGTCCAACATTCCAACATCAAGAGTAGCAGGAACACCTTTGGGCCTGGAAAATCACTGCCTAAAACTGTGGCCTTCACGAATACCTCCTCCTGCCCAGAGTGTTGAAATGCCTAAGCCACGGCCCAGGACTTAAAAGGCCCGACCTGTCTCCATAGGTGGCACCTCCAGCCATCACTCCAAAAGCAACTGAGATTAACCAGTCACTCCACTTTGGATCGATGCATCACCAAGCTTCTGTCCCAGCTTGTCCGTCCAGCCCCTTTGACCTGACCAGGAGCCTCTGGGTCTCCCAATCCCTTGCCCCAGCCCTTAAAGGCCATCAGTTAAACAAACTACCTTGGGAGCCATCAGCACACCTTCCAAGGCAAACAAGCCTTGGCCCCAGTGAGGTCAGCAGCCAGGACAGTGAGGCCATTAACTCAGTGTGCCTGTCTGCGGCTTGTTTCCCACCGCCGCTCTTGACGGACAGCAGTGTGGCAGCAGTCTAACCTGCATCTGGGAGGAGAGGTGCAAGCCGTAGTCATCAAGAGCCTACTGTGTGCCAGGTATCATGTGGGGCTCTGTACAGTGTCCCATTTTATCCTAACAGGTAGGGAGCAATTTTCAGGAGAGAAAGCTGAGGCTCAGAGCGGTGAAATAGCTTGCCCAAGGTCACACAGCTAGCAAGGAGCAAAAGGAAGATTTGAGGTCAGGTTTACCTTTTTTCAAAGCCATTTTTAAAAAATATATTTCAACTTGTATCTGGAAGGACAGATGATGGGAACTGTCCCCCAGTTTGGTGTCTTCATCATGGAAAACCCTAAATGTCAGGTTCTAGAAATGCATTTTTAGTCAAGATAAGAAATGTGTCAAAGAAGGAAGTCTTCTATATTCTACAGCCCGGTGGGAACAGAAGAAATGAAATTGATCGTTCCTCAATGCCCGACAGGACCAGGGGAGCACAGCGGGGAGTCCAAGCTCACCCAGGCCCTGTTCTCACGAAGCTTCCAGTCACGTAAGGAAAAGAGAGATCAAGCGAAGGCTCACACAAATAAACCTGAAATTACAAACAGTGAAAGGAAATGTGAAGGGGAACTGCTGGTACATACCAGGGGATCCTGAAGGTACCTGGGTTTCAAGGAGGGCTTCAAGGAGGGCTTCCCGGAGGAAGTGACTTTCGAATTGAAATTGGAAACACAAGCAGGTGTGGGCCAGAAATATGAAAAAGATACTTACCAATAATGTGAGTGACATGGGAAAATGTTCCAGAATATATATATCTTAACTGTGAGAATAACATGACTAGGAGAAGAGAAATACCCGACGACAGTGAGTGGCCGTGGTGTGGTGTCCGTGGAGTTAAGGGAGAACCACGACCTGCAAACCGTCCCCAAAGCAGATGTCCAAAGACACAACTCTACAAGGGCTGCGTCTAATTGAGAAGTGCTGAATTAATATTCAAATTAACGAATGAGTGAATGAATGAATGAATGGTTTTAAGATAGGGTGCACTCAATATTTTCAAAAGACCTAACCATACTCACCACTCCCCTGGGAAACTCTCCAAACCCCACCCTTCGGAGGAATTCATACATGGATGAGTTCAACAGTTAAGTTCATATAGATCTTATTAAGCAGAAAATACCACCTGTGCCGCAGGTAAAAAAAACACCTGTGCCTTGGGTAAAAGAAGGGACACCGGGCTCAATGATAAGAGGCCCTGAAGAATTTCTAGAGTCTCCAGCCTCTCCTGACCTGCAGTTTGCAGATAGCATGTCCCCAACATCAACAGGGGAGGTGCAGGAACTAAGCCCAGAGCACCCTTCTTTTCAGCCCCAGGGTTCTGTCCTGGGCGAAGGAGATGGGGATGTGGGTGAAGAGCTTGGTTGTTAGCGGGCAACCCAACTTGCTAGTTCAGTCTAGGTCTGATACATCCGTTATCTCTAGAAGCTTCTTTTCTACATTCTTTTCCACAAAACATTTATGCGCCTCGCTCGGTGCTAGGTCCTTGGGAAGAATGCCTAAGACATGGCCCTTGGCCTCAAGCATCTCAGCTGAAGATGGGTAGTTATTTCTGAAAAGATCATTTAAGTACACGATAGTAAGTGTGATTCATTTTTCAGGCATTATTTCACAAATTATCTCTAAACACATGAAATGAGTAGAGTCAACACTCTATTTAGCTGAAAATACAGTATATGCAATTAACTCTTCAGACATAGCTCATAAATGATCTTCAAACACATATGAAAAGGGTAAAGTCATCACTTGATTTAATTAAATTGAGATGCAAAAATGCTTGGCCCATGGCTGGTGCTCAATAAATACTGAATGAGTAAATATTGAAATAGTGAATGACTATTGAAGAAATAGGTTGAATGAACTAAGCATCTAGGACAGAGACTGACTAGCTGCTCATTCACCCCATTTCCTTTACCTCTCTGGTAGGTGGCTAGACTATATTTCCCAGAGTCGCTTGCAGTTAGGTATAGTCACATGCCAGAGTTCTGGCCAATGCGATGTGACAGAAATGATACGTGTACATCTAGGCCAGGTCCACCAACATTACCCATGATGCTTCTCTGCCAGCAAAATGGAGAGACTAAGGCCCTAGAGGGGGATGGAGTCACAAGATAGAAGGAACCTGGGCCCCTGACTGACCACACGGAAGACATCGCACTGATGAGGAGCATCTGATTGGCCTTTAGTGTGAGAGGGATAGACTTCCATTGGCTGAATCCCCTGAAGTCTTGGAGTTCTTTGTTATAGCAGCAAGCTTATCCTGCGTTACGCTGCTCAATCACTCCCTACCCATTGCCAACTTTCTGGCCCACAGCTAATACATACGTGAACCAGAAAAAGGCATCCCTGCCCCACGCTCACCCACCCTGCCTGCTGTCCCTCCATTTCTCATCTAGACTGATACTTCCCTAGACATCAGTCATTTCTGTATCACCATCATGATTTTTGCAACATGCATATGCTGCCTGTCTGAAAGTAACTAATGATTTTCTTCATGCCAACTCCCTTTGTTGTCAAATACACTCATTTCAAAAGGCAACTCTACAATGCTACAGTCATTAGAAATAGGGGGGAGGGGTCCTTTGCTCCAAGTAGAAAGTCACCTAACAAATCAACACAAAGAACACAAAACACTGCTGGTAAATTCCAATCTGATAACTCTGGAAGGTCTCTGGGCCGGAGGGGAGCACTCTTTCTGTTTAAGAGAGGTTAGCACGTAAGCAGTAAGAACACCACACTAGGGTTTGCTACCTGAAGAAATCAAAAAGAATGGGAAGGAAGAGAAAAAGGGGATATTTTTCATGGTGTGGTTTAATGTTATATAAGGTTCCGTCCTTGTCACTCCCAGAGTAAGGAACATTGTTCTGGAAGATCACTAAGATGAAATGTGGTCAGTCTCTGGGTCCTAAATATGTGGTTAGGATCAGTGACATGCGCAGGGTCTTTAGGATTTCGTTTCTCACCCTCGGAGCCACGTATCCAGCCCCACCTCTGCCGGCCGCAGCACGCAAGCTTGCAGAGCAGTGGGGCCTGCCCCGTCTTAGTGGCAAGACAGAGGTGCAATCCCCACAAGTTTTCCCAGGCAGAATCACTTCTCATAATCACACCCCCACCCAACTAGTCAGCTTCAAAGTCCCTTTCTTTACACGTTCCCTCTCCTTTGTTCAACCTACACTTGTTCCCAGGAAGCTGGGACTCAGGAGGTGACAGAGTGATTTCCTCCAGGACACAGCTGTCCCATGGCCACCTTCCCTTTGAGTACCACATAAGGGGAAAAAGAAACACACACATACACCTGCACACATCAAACCCCCCAGAGCACTATCCAAGGAAGAAGGTGTGTGTATTGGTGTGTGGGTGTTGGGTGTGCTTTGTGTTGTGTGTGTGTTAAAGGGGGGGGGTGTTCTCAAATGCCCACGCCAGTCTGCTTAACACGTCACAATATTTTAATGACTTTTTAATGACTTTTCAGTTTGATTGACACAGAATAGAGTGTGCATTTACAAAAGATCCCAAGGTCCATTGCAATTCTTAAAATAAAAATTTAAAATATTTAAAAATACATAAATTATCATTATTATATTATTATTATTATTATAATTCTACAATGCTGCCAGGAAGTCTGGAGCTAACCAGCTATATGACCTTTGGTGAGTTGCTTTGCCTCCCTAGGCCTTGTTTCCCAATATATAATATCTCAGCTAGATGTTCCTTACAGCCCCATCCAGCCCCAAATACTTATGACTTTATAATTCCATAAAGTATTTACAAGTCATAAATAATTCCATATAGTCACTGCCACTGGGGAAGACAGCACAGAGCTCTGCCATCCACTAGCTGTGTGTCCTTGGGCAAGTGACTTGACCTCTCTGTGCCTAGTATCCTTTCTATAAAGAGAGAGAAGGATAGTACCTACCTAGTTAGGCCTTAAAGAGGGTAAAAGAAGTTAATTCATGTAAAGTGTTATGTACTTTGCCTGGTATAATGCAGTAATTAAACACAATAGTGCTGGAACCCAAGCTTGGGGGAGGGGGGGCTCTGCATGCCTCAGTTTCTCTATTTGTCAAATGGGTCTGCTGATGGAACAGCTCTCACAGGGCTGTGGTGAGGACTGAGTCAGTAGCGGTGATTGGCACATGGTCGGCCCTCAGTACACGGCAGTGATTATTACTGCATTGGTTGTCGTTATTCCCATAAAGTGCCCCGAGACCAGATGAGGTGACCTCAGCAGGCGAGGGCTCCCATCCTACAGTTTAGAGTCTTTCAAGATAGGAAAGTTCAGAAATTCAGTGATAGAGAGGGTTGCTTTGCAAAACCATTGCAGCCGGCCCTGCCTAATATCCAGTCACCTGGCAGCCCTGGACAGCTCGGAAGACAAGGTGGGAGGAGGAGGGAGGAAGGAGGGCTAGGACATGGAGAGAGAGGAAGGGCCTCCGGTTCATCACTGCCATTCTGAAGATCACAGGAAGACTAACAGGGCCCCACGGCCTCGGGGATGAGCAAACACAATCTTTGTGCTGTGCCTTTGTTGAGTAACCAGGGCAAACTCTCTCTCTCTCTCTCTGTATCTGTCTCTTTCCCTTTTATTCCACTAATGAAAGGGAAAGAGAAGAAAGATTTCCCTTTAGAAAATCAGGAGACAAGAGGAAAGCATTAAATGCTGAAACCCCAGAGGGCATCTTCAGAATTTACCCACACAAGGCAAATTCCTTGTCTCTCTAAATCCTTCCCATTGTTCCTCCAGCCAGGTGTTGGCAGCCAAGTTAACGATTGTCACAGAGGAGAGGAACAAGTTCAGGTTGCTCTCGGGACCTGTGGGTGTTGGAAACAAAGAGAGAGGGAAGGTCCTTACTGGGGATGTTCCCAGAGGTTGGCTGTGAGAGCCATCTGGGTACAGAGGTTTGACAAGGCAAATGACACCAGGTGACACTTTGTTGCAGAAGCCCTGGTGTGGGCACTTGAGTTCTCGTCTCAGGTGTGGCACTCATCTGCTATGTGACCTTGGGCAAGTCCCTTCCCTTCTCTAGTTTCTGGTTTCCATGTCTAAAAAATGAAAGGGTAGAAACAAATGACATGTGGGCTTCCTTCTATTCTTACCCTTTGGCGCTGAGGACTTTGGGCCAACCTTTGAAGCAGCCTCTGGGATATCACACTGAGAAGTCATTTAGAGGCAATTATAGTAAACACTCCTGCAAGCACATTGATCCACATCCATTTAATATGCTGCCATGTTTCACCAGGCCTCCTTTTATGGGACATAGGCTCAATGGTTCTAGTATATTCTTTCCCCATGCTTCGGTCCAGAGACGGGATCAGAACGCTTGGTGATAAAGATTGAGAATGGAAACATTGTTTTAAGAGCCAGAATGCAATTGTTTAAATGATCACCCATTCTTCCATAAAACTAGCCAATCATCCATCGATCTATACATGCATGGATGTTTCCATCATCCACCCATTATTCAATCCATTCATCAGTTTATCCCTGTATCCATGAATGCATACATGCCTGCACTCATACATATACATATACATACACGTGACCATTCATTCATACATCCAAACTTCCATCCATCCATTGATCCATTCATATGTATATACATGCACGCCATCCATCCATCCATTTATCCTTCCATGCATCCATGCAAATATCCATTCATCTATCCATTCATATACCTATCTCTCTATCTTCGTACTTATCCATTCATCCATGAACCCATACATGCATATACAACTACATACCTACATACCTACCTACCTACCCACCTTCCTACCTGCCTACATACGTATATACAATACAAACAGCCTTCTAACCATCATTTATCCATCTATGCACCCATTTATTCATTTATCCACAAAGTGATGCATCAGCTTCTATTCACCCATCCCTGCATCCATCATTCATTCCTCCATTCATCTGTTCTTTGCAAGGCGCTGGGGATACAGAGAGAGAGGACCCTTATCCATTCCTTTAAGGAGCTCACTATGTACTGATAGATGACAGAACAGATATTTTCAATAAAGTGTGCAAACCCTTACAACAGAAAGGAAACAGGTGAGAATGGGGGGAAATATGTATAACTACCAACTAATAAACCATTCCTATGCGCCTGGGTCATTGCTTATACTTCATACCAATTTTATGAGCTCGATATTATAATCCTCATTTTGGTGATGAGGAAACAGTGACTTAAAGAGGTCAATTCATTCTCTCACAGTCATACAGCAGGTAAGTAATAACAGCTAAGACTCACACGTCCTTGTCTGAGAGCCCAAGCCCCACCCATATTCACTTATTCCAATGGAAGAAGCAGGAATAAAAGCAAAGAAAGTCAGCATTTACAGAATTCATCAGAAGCCCCAGGCCAGAAGGGACCTGGAAAGATCTCCTGTCTTGGCAGGTAAACTATATCACAGGGGACCGGTGAGGGACTGTTTCCTTTTTAAAGGAATAGAGACTCTAATACCTTCTCATAGGCAGAAGAGGGGCCCCCTAAAATGTCCATGCCCTACTCCTCGGTACCTGTGAATATGTCACCTTATGTGATAAAAGAGACTTTGCAGATGTGATTAAACTAATGACCCTGAGAGGAGGATTACCCTGGATTATCTAGATGGGTCCAATCACTGGGTTCTTATCCAAGGGAGGAAAGAGGGTCAGAGTTGGGGAAGGAGGTTTAGAAACGGAAGCAGAGTTCAGAGTGGTGCAGAGGCCGTGAGAAAAGGAGTAGAGGTGAACCAGAAGCTGGGGAAAGACAAGAAAACGGAGTCTTCCCTCCAGCCTCCAAAAGGAATACAGCCCTGCTAACACCTTGACTTTAGCCCAGTGAAACCCACTTCATAGCTCTGCTCTGCAGAACCGTAAAATAATACATTTCTATTATATGAAGCCAGTAAGTTTGCAGTAATTCGCCACAGCAGCAATCCGAACAATATCCACCACTTTGGTGTACGCTGCCGTTATCAGCATCTTCTTCCTCAAGATTCAAGAAATTCTTGTATTTGACAGCAATGTCCCTTCTGATTTCGCTTCTTAGAGCATCAACATTGACTATGCATTACTTATCACAGTTCTATTGAGACAGAATTTACATACCATAGGATTCATCCATTGAAAGTATATACTTCCATGGTTTTTACTGTCTTCACAGATATGAGCAATCACCACCACAGGCAATTTTATGGTATTTCTACCATCTCGAAAAGAAACTCTACCCTTTAGTTATCATCTCCCCAACCTCCCAGCCTCCCCCACCCCCCCAGCCCTAAGCAACCACTAAGCTACTTTCTGTCGGTATTGATTTCCCTGTGCTTGACATTACATGGGAATGGAATAAGATATGATCTTTTGTCACTGGCTTCTTTCACTTAGCATAATGTTTGCAAGGTTCATTCATGTTGTAGGATGTGTCAGTACACTCTGGAAATAGGGCATATTCATAGCACTGCAGGGTTCTGGGCTGAGGTAACTGATATAGGCTGGAGTGAGTTGGAGAGGGGTAAGAAGTCTGTGAGACCTGGAGAAACCAGGGAAGGCTTCACAGAGGTGGCAGCTTTCAAAAGATGATAAGATTTAGGCGTTTGAAGCAGGAAGTCAGCCAAGAGACAGTACTGAAAAGCTATGTGTTAGACAAAAGGAGAAATAATTCCCAATAAGAAATAATGATAATAATGACAATAACTACAACAGTAATAATTGTTCACATGCCAGGTATTGTTCTAAAGGTGATATGAGCTCATTTAGTCCCCATAATGACCCTTTGAAGGAGGTGCGAATGATCATCCCCATTCTACAGATGAGAAAACTGAGGCACCAAGAGATGAAATAATTTGACCCAGATTGCCAGTTAGAACTCGGAGAAAGCCAAAATCAGCCAGCAGGGTAGTTGTGAGTGGTAGAAGGCAAGACAACAAAATTACTGGGTCATGTAAGGGCGAAGGCTATATAAATCTAGATCTTCGAACATTGAATCTAGACATTTGGGGGTTCAAATCATGACTCTCTAGTTTGAATTTTCGGGCTTCGGAATCCTATCCAAGTCCCCTAACTTTCCTGACCCTAACTTCCCTGTCTGAAAAATAGGACCCGGAAATGCTTAGTTCAGTCCTCAGAGGGTTGATGTGAGGATTTCCAGAAATCAGAGTCATCCAAGTAGGGACTCAATAAATATTTAAATTAGTGGGGTGCTGACATGAGTTTTCTGTTAGGGTAAGGGCCTTCCAAACACGAGATCAAAGTCAGACGAGGCCTCAGAATATGAGCAAGTGTATCGCAGAGGTTTAGAACGCCACCTTTGCACCTGACTATCTGGATTCAAATCCCAGTTTGGCCACGTCCTAGCTTTGTGCCTAGAGATAAGTCGCTTTGCCTGGTTGACCATCACTTTTCCATAGGCAGGAAGGGGATGACCACAGCCCGTTTCCCAGAGTTGCACTACAGATTGAATGAGTTACTATGCTGCCGCACGAGTGCTTCGGAGGGGGCCCGGCAAAGCATCAGTTCCCTGTGCTGGTGCATTGTCAGTATAGTGACAGGCCAGGTCCGAGCCTCCACGTCAGTATTTTCCAAGAACAGCCAGGCAGGCTGCACCCGGTGCCCACAGCGGGAAAGCCAAGTGTTCCAGCTATTCTGCTGCCATGAATTCTGTGCGTGCCGTGGCCTCGGAGAACTCCTGCCTCATATGCCAGTTTTTAGCATTTTGCTCCCATGAGCATGTGAGCATTCAAGCAGCAGGGCGGGCCGGCCTCGTTAGGAAATAAACACACACACACACACACACACACACACACACGCGCGCGCACACACGCTCCAACCAGAAACCAGCCATTGTGTGATGCGGATGAACTTTCTACTGTTCATATTTGAGTCAGCACAAGGAGCAATTGCTTCCCAAGTCCTATTTATGGCAGTTTTGTTTTGAAGGCGCTAGCGAGGGTGGCAGACGGATATTGTTGTTTTTCAGCAAGTCTATTTAAAAAACAGAATACTGTGACTGGTTGGGTTTGAAACAATGAGGATAAACATACGCTCTTGGTGATGTTTTTCCCTTCTTTCGTTTGGGTTTTTGTTGAAACCCAAATCTGAAATGACCATGGACAGACAGCCAAGTGTGGAGACAGTTTTTTGTTGTTTTCTTTTTCCCTCTCCATTTGTTAAAAAGATAAAGAGCTCTGAAGAGAAACCCCTAAATATTTGGATCAGCTCCCTGATGAAATCTCTATAAGCACCTGCACTCGTCCTCGGCAGCTCTTGTAAAATCATAGTTAGTTCATTCGATGTATAACTATGTGTGTACATAAGTCCGGTCTCCCTCACTGGCCTGCCAAAGCGGGTCCATTACCTGAATAGGGCCATTTAGCTCATGGGGCAGGCAGAACAGGAATCAAATTTTGGCTCTGCCTTTCACTAGCTGTGACAAATGATTTAACCTTTCAGAACCTCAGTTTCTGTAAAACAAGAGATAATAAGAATTGTTTTCATTCATTCACCCATTCACTTTTTCAAAAATTCTTTGAGCATTAACTTTGGGCTAGGCAGTGTTCTCGTCACCGAAAATATAGCAGTGAACAAAACAGACCCAGATTCCACCCTCATTCTGGTGCAGGATGATAAATCATAAATAAAATAAATAAGAAAACTACGTAGCAAGTCAAACAGAGATAAACTAGGGCAGGGAAGGGGGGATTGGGTGAGAGGGTGAGAAAGAGACAGAGGGGGAGGGAGGGAGGGAGGGAGGGGGGGAGGGAGGGAGGGAGGGAGGGAGGGAGGGGGAGGGAGGGAGAGAGAGAGAGAGAGAGAGAGAGAGAGAGAGAGAGAGAGAGAGAGAGAGAACATGTGCTAGAGTAGGGGTTTCGATAGAATGATTTAGAAAGGCCTCACTGAGAAGGTGACATTTGAAAGAACTAAAGGAGGTGAGAGAGCAAACTATGCAGATATCTGGGGGGAGACTGTTTCAGGCAGAGGGAATAGCATGTGCAAAGGCCCTGAGGTAGGAGTGTGCCTGGTGTGCTGGAGGAACAGCTGGGAAGCCAGGAGGGGATGGGCAGGGGTGGAAGGGGTGGGGAGTAGGAGATGAGGGCAGCCCTTATGATTAAACCATTGTAGGAGCCACATACAAACTAGATATACAATGACCAGATTTTAGATGGTGAACCCACAAAAGCGAATGAGTGAAGACTGAATGGATATCTCATGTATCCAGCAGCACACGAGGACTCAGACAAATCTACTGACTTGCTCAAAGCCACTGAGCTGCTTTGTGAAGAGCTTGTAACTAGATGCTGGGATCCATCTTACTATCCCAAAGGTTATTGACACAGATAAAATTCTTGATCTGCACCCTCCCTCAACCCAACTCCAAATGCCAATAGTCGAGCAGTGAAATGACAGGTCCTGCTAAATGCCCTGCAGTGCATAGCACTGCCCCCCACTATAAACAATTCTCCAGCCCCCAGTGTAAACAGAGGTGCAGTTGAGAGAAACCCTGGCTTAGAGGAAGAGCCCCAAATCTGTTGTTGTTTTTTTCCTCTGCAAACTCCCATTGTTTTAAACTCTACATGGTGATTCTCAAGGGCATGTGGGGAGCTGATATTACAAGATTGAATGGGGGGTGGGACCCACTTGCCCCTCCACCCTCTCCGGGAGGATTCCTGGCTAAGATGAATTCAATCCCATTTTCCCTTCCTGGGATCTTTGTTGAAGGCATTAGCATGGACTGGGGGAAAGGGTGGAGCTAGAAGCTAGCACAGTTTTCCAAAATAAAATCACAGATAAGAGATTAAGCTCCGTGAGACTGTTGCTCTCCTATTCATAGCACAAAGCCTTCTGCTCGGCATGGAGGGATAACAGATATTATCAGGGTGACGCGTGAAAATAACAACATCTTAGTTCAAAAGGGTAGGTCTTCTCTTCTGCAAAGAGCTCAGCACACTTTCATCCACACTAGCCCAGTGACCTTTTTCAAGGACCCGGCTATAGGGACAACTCAGTAAGTCAATTTGGAAGGAGGGATTGGGTCTGCAAGCAAGTTTAATATGTGGCCAGTGGGAGAACAATACGGACAGTGAAGACGATAACCCAGTTTTCTTGAGTCTCAGCCTTTGCTCCGTTCCTGCCTTCCTCCCTTCATTTATTTGACAAATACTTACTAGGTACCCACAATGCATCAGGTTCTAGGCCAGATCTTAGAGACACAAGTGTGGACACAAGACATGGTCCCTGACCTCCAAAGACTCACCAGGTAGAGGGGAGGACAGGTAGGAAGACAAAAACATGGCTACAATGTTTTTGTAGCCACTTTGCCTTTGGTCACCTGAAGTCCAAGGACCACACAGAGTGATGGAGGCTGCAACATGTAAGATCAGGAGGGTGAGGGCGCCAAGAGACATAGAGACTTAACCCAGGGATCAGGGAAGGCTTCTGGAGGAGGTGAGCTCTCCACCAGTTTCTCAACCTTGGCACGGCTGACGTGTGGGTCTGGACAATGCTTTGTGATGGGGGCCGTCCTGGGATGTTGGGCAGCATCCCTGGTCTCTACCCACTAGATGTAAGTAAGTAGCACCCTCCCCGCAAGTTGTGACAACTGGGTATTGCCAAATCGTCCTCTGAGAAACAAACCTAGCCTCCCCTGAACCCCACCCCCAACGAGAACCACTGGTTGAGACAGAAGTACGAAGAACATGTGGAAGGCGGGTACTAGAGGGCTCTAACCCCTATACTCTGTGGCCTCGTGCTGTGTGAACCATGTAGGACTTTGAATTTTATTCCAGGGTCCATTGAAGCCACTGAAAGGTTGCAAGTGGGTGAGGGACGTGATCTGGTCTTGCTTTTCAAAAGCTCCCTGGGTGACTGGTTGGGAGGGGTGAGAGTGGCACAGGGAGACCAGAAGGAAGGTCTTCCCTAATGAACCAGTCTGGGGCCTGCAAGCGACCTCAGTGGACCTTGTTTGGCGCCAGGACTGCAGAGAGGAGCCCCTCCCGGGCCAGGCCTGGGCCCCCGGGCTGACATCCTCCCGGGCAGTGGTCCAGGCGCTGAGCCAGGGAGGAGTTCCTCTTCCAGGTCCGCTGGCTCCAGGGGACAATGCAATATCCCGGCCACCCCGTGACTCAGAGCAAAGGGCCTTTCCCTTTCTGGAAAGATAGCCCAGTTTTCAAGGAGGATGAGGTGTCAAAGGGAGAACACTGAGCCTTTACATCATAGCCAAGGCACTATGGGAGTTCTCCTGGCTAAAGCCACGGCCACCAAAGGGAAGGGACCTCGCGCCTGAAACATGTGTCTGGCGGGGCTCACTCTGGATGCTAGGCTTATAGGACACCATATTAAAACATGTAGCATCCTTTCTTGTCACCTCATCTTCTATAGATGAAGGACCATTTTTTACAAGGAAGTAGAATAAAATGCGCTTAACACTGAAACAAGTTGCAACTTAATTTCAATGAAGTTCCTCACTAATATCAATGATCGCTGTTCAGAAGGAAGTATTACCATCTTAAAGATGAAGGTTCAGAGGAGTTCAGTGCAATACCCAAAGTCACACAGCCAGGAAGCTGGGGATTACCGGGATTCAAATTCAATCTACGTACTAAACTTGACCCACATGGTCAGGCCAGTACGGTTATTATTCCCATTTTACAGATGAGAAAATCAAGACTCAGTGAGGCTCAGAGAGGCCTCAGCTAGGCCTTCATTTTTGAATGGTGGCTTGACTTTTACCATTCAAAGTGAAGTCATTCTGACGTCAAAGCACTCAGAGAACACAGTAATTTTAGTCTCTGCCCATACTGCAAGATTCTTTCTCTCTGAGCGGGAGCAGCCCTGACAGCCGCAACCAACAGGAGGGTCCTGGGCAAGACAGCAGCACCTATACCCACTGGCTTTCTTTCCTGGAGAATACCAGGGCTTTTATGCAACAGCAGGCAAGGATCCAGGGCTCTTGACTTGGCCTTGGGAACCCTCAATAGAAGCAGGCTTTTCTCTCCCGCCCCAACTCTTTCAGACCTGCACCTCTGCTGAAACTCAGGACCTGAGGAAGGTCACCGGGACAAAGACACCCACCAAGCGCTTTCAAACACCATGTGCCAACCAGGATTCTCCTTGTACCTGCCGGAGCCATCACCTTAAATTAAACTGGTGCAAGATCAAATCTCTCCCCTCCTTAAAGCCTTTGTGTGTTTTTTGTTTTTGTTTTTGTTTTGCATCAGATTTAAATTCCTTTTGTGGCAGCTCCTGATGTGGCTCAGCCAAAAGTCCTACCCTTCTTCCTCTCTCTGGCCACACCAGCCTGCAGGTGTTTCTCAAACACCGCACACCCAGCGATACCCACAGGCCTTTGCACTTACTTCTCCCTGCCTGAAACACTGTTCTCTCCATTCTTCACTGGTTCCATCTCCTCCCCAGCTTTGACTGGGTTGAGGGTCATGTAAGGCTTCAGAACAGACGAGTGCACAAGAGAAAGAAACTCGCCTTTCTTGAGCACCTATAATGGGGCTGGCATTTCATTCAATCCTCTCGGCTATTGCATGAGGTTGTTTATAGATGACACAATGGAGGTCTAGCGAGGAACCGACCTTGCCCAGACCCAGCCAGTTTCCAAGGGCAGAGGTGAGATTGAAACTCATGCCTGTAGTCTGCCCAGCTCCCTTCCTCTCTCCCTGTCCTTGGTCAGAGCCCTTTGAGTCATGAGCTTGGGAAACTGTTGGAAACTCAGCTCTAGGGCAATTCACTGGGACAAACAGCCTTCCCAAAGCATCATTAACCTCCCAGGAGGCACCCAGGATTTGGCCTTCTTGCAAAGCCAGCCAATGGACTAGAGAATAAAGGAGCAAAGGCACCTAGGAGCATAAATCTGTCCAGTATATCCGGCGATTAAGGACCTCTTAGCATCACTGCTACCTGTAATTACAACCCCCAACACAGGAACCCTGGTGACAGAGAAGGAAGAATCTGACCAGTAAGTGACAGAGGAGCCTTGTCAGCAAGGTTTATTGCTGAACTTGGGCCTCCACAAACAACTTTCAGCCTGATGTCTATCAGCCCTGGCTCCAAGGATGGCTGTTTTTCCACGTTATCGACAGATCAGGTAAAGAACTAAACAAGCCTTAAATTCCCACCCATGGCTTGTTGGTGGATGAAGGCGCAACTCCCAGACATCGCATGAGGGCCTGAAGGAAAGTCCACAGAGTAGAGAAGGGGTGTGACCTTGGATGGAGCTGTCACCTGACTTTGAGGAGCCCAGAAAACACCACCTAGTGAGACAGATACGTGTGGAAGTATGCAGGTAGATAGGGGGTCCCTCCTCTTCCGGAATTCCAGAGGGCCCTCCTGAACCGACGTGTTACTCTCTCACCCAACCACACGGACTACTATGGAAACCTAAATGTCTGGGTCACACGAAGCTCTCCACAGCAGGATTGGCCAACATTTTCTGGAAAGGGCCAGGCAGTAAATATTTCCAACTTTGTTGCAACTACTCGACTCTGTTGCAGGAGTAGCGAAGCAGCCATAGGCAATTATGTAAATGAATGAATGAGTGTGGCCCTGTGTGGTCTGAATTTCGCCCAAGAACCATGGTTTGTCAACCCCTGCTTTACGAAGCAGGCAAATCCTCATTCAGCATTTCATGAAATTGTGTTTTGTCCAACGTAGAAAGAGGGTCCTTCTTAAGAGGAAGATTCTCCTGCAAAGGTAAGTGAATATGACTTTGCATCTGTCTGATGACCTACTTCCCTGGGTCAGGTCAAAATGACACGGACATCTCGCCCCACCAGGATCTGGAATTGTCGGGAATCACAAGGGCTAGGAAATGTGTGGCACATAGTAGGTGCTCAATTAAATAATTGTGGAATAGATGAATCTACTGAGCTTCTGGCTATAACTCAAAACGTCCTGAGCAGACTCTTCTCACTGGTTCAATTACAGCCTTGCTGTTCCAGCCTGGTGTGTCTGGGGAGCTTTGAAAGGGTTCAAACTGGAGTTCTCATGAGTGGCAGCCTCCCTGCACTAGGCCACGTAGGCAAGCTGGAAATGGATCCCTCCTGTTCCTTCAGCGAATCTAGCTATTAATCACTATCCAGAGATGTAAACTGGCAAGTAGAAAACACCCTAGTGAACATTTCCATATGAATCATTCTATGAATGTTCCATCTTTAATTACTTATTAAAAGCAGACCAGATTTTTCTAATTGGTGACAGGGAACATGTGTTACTTTTGTAATTAAAAAAAAAAGAAAGAAAGAAAGAAAGAAATTCTTTTCATGTGCAAACTAGGATGGAAAGCTAAGACCTTTCTTCTCAAACTTCAGAGTGGGGAAGCACCACCTAGGGGCCTGTTAAAAATGCCAGTTCCCGGTCCAACCTCCAGCAGCTCCTATGTAATAATAGTTCTGGGGTGGTCTCTGGGAATCTCCATGTAGAGGACGTGTCCCCAGGTGAGTCTAACACAGGTGGAACTGGATCAGGGTTAGAGAAAACACTGTCGTCGCCAATGCCCTTACCTGGCTTCCACCAATTGCTACAGCTTTTAAGAGGACAGTCCAACACATCAGAGGTTGCTCTGCCCCTGGAAAGAATCGACATTTTGGCAAAGAGTCATGGACACTCTGTGGCTGTTCTGAAGCAACCGAGCCTATGCGTTGCCTGAGAAGGTCTTTGACCCAGATTTCCCCCAGCTTATCTGCTAGGTCGCTTATTTGTTGCATCTCAAGAGTGTACCGAGATGCCTCCAACTGCAAAGTATCGTAGGCTGTTTAATTACACTAATTGCCACCCCAGGCTGTAAATTTCATGTTAATGCTCTAAGAGGTGATTCATGTGGTAAATTGCACACTTAAGATTTCACCAAGGTTTACCTTCTAATCCTAAACTCACTCAAGACACTAAATGTCCACGCCCCCCCAGACCTGGAGCAGTTGGAAGAGAGGTACAGATAGAAGCCTAGGGACCTCACACAGTGCCTCCTGGAATCCCTGTCTCCACCTCGATTTTCTTCTTGTCATCTGACCGTGGGCAATTGGAACTCTTCCCTATAGCAGGCAGGGCCCTACTTGCAGACAAACGCCGGAGCCAAGTTATCAACTCCCAGGGCCAGATTACAGGCCATTCAGGAAGAAGAAACTACACAAAGGGTTCAGTCTTCACCTCTTAGCAGGTGTCTCCACATCCATCTCTCCTGACTCTACTCTTACGTGGTAAAAGCCTCGAGATTAATCGTCCTAAAGCCGTACTCTGATCATGTCACTCGCAGCTCAGACACCTGGCCTGGCTGCCAGTGGCCACAGTTTTTCAATCCGCACCTTTTAAACTGACGTTCATAGCCCAGCCTTGCTCTGGTTATCTATTGCTACCTAACAAACCACCTCAGACTTGATGAAATAAAACAACTATCCCGAATTATTCTTAGTTCTCTGGGAGGCAACTGGGTGCGGCAGGGCAGTCTGTGCATAGAGTCTCCGTGTCCTTGGAGGCAGATGGTGGCCGGGGCTGCACTCATCTGGAAGGCTTCTTCACTTGCACATGTGCACCTGGGCTGGGAAGACTGAAGCAGCTCAGGCTCCTTGGACATCTCTGTTCTGTGTCGTCTCTCCATGTGTTCCCTCCAGCATGGTGGCTTCAGAACACACTCAGAGTCTTAACGGTGAGGGTCCCAGGAAGGAGGGTCAGGCAGACGCTGCATCTGCACGTACGAGGTCGGACAATGAAGTTTGCGAACTTGTTGCAATGCTGTTGCTAACCGTTTTTGATATCAGAGGGATTATTCGTTATGAATTTGTACCAACTGGACAAACAGTGAACCAAGTTTACTATTTGGAAATGCTGAAAAGGCTGCGTGAAAAAGTTAGATGACCTGAGCTTTTCACCAACAATTCATGGCTCTTGCATCACGACACTGCACCAGCTCACATGGCACTGTCTGTGAGGGAGTTTTTAGCCAGTAAACAAATCACTGTATTGGAACACCCTCCCTACTCACTGATCTGGTCCCCAATGACTTCTTTCTTTACCCGAAGATAAAGGAAATATCGAAAGGAAGACATTGGGATGACATTCAGGACGTCAAGGGTAATACAACGACAGTTCTGATGGCCATTCCAGAAAAAGAGTTCCAGAATTGCTTTGAAGGGTGGACTGGGCGCTGGCATCAGTGCATAGCTTCCCAAGGGGAGTACTTGGAAGGTGACCGTAGTGATATTCAGCAATGAGGTGTGTAGCACTTTTTCTAGGACGAGTTCACGAACTTAACTGTCCGACTCATATGATCCAGCCTTAGAAGTCACACAGCATCCCTTCCATTGCACATCGCAAGGATCACCCATATTCAGGGTGAAGGGATAAACATTCGCCTCTTGATGTGTGGAGTGTCAAAAGCTTTGTGAGCCTCTTAAAACCACTGTAAGCCCCGAACTCCTTTTCAACTACATGGGCCTGCACTTCACTTTTCAAGCGGGCCATCTGCTTCCCGTCACACTGCTCTACTCGTTAGTTAAAACCCACACTCAAAACTTGCCCACTCCACGGCCTCCATTCGCCCCAACTTCTCTGCAAGGAATGCGCCCATCTTGCCCTCTTGATCCTACCAGCCCATCTCACCCATAAATCTCCCTTCACAAGCTCAGTCTTTTCCTTACGCCAATTGCTTGGACACTTTGGTGGGGAATTAACTAGTCTTTGCTCTGTGACACCTCTTCTATCCCCATCTTGATATTTTGTTGAAATATTTTAGGATTTCTCAGGTGTGGCTACTTTATCTCCTTAGTGGCCTGGCCAAGTCTTCACAATCACCATCTATCGGGCACTTCCTATGGGTCCAGCACAGCCCTTGGTCCTTCGTCAATAGTTACTGACCTATTCTGGACAACAAACTGGAAACAAAACGACGAGGAACTTATTTTGCTATAACTAAGGCACGTGACCTTACCCAGCCACAGTCACATCGGCTCGGAAGCCACAAAGCTAAAACTCGAACCCATTTCTCTCTGCACCCCAAAGCCTAATCTCGTATCTCCTCGTTTGACTCATCTTTTATTTTAAATCTACGCGCCTTCCATTACCTCACTCGGGACACTCAAAGAGAACTGTCAATTTGATTTGATTTTCTTTAGCTTGATTTGGTCTTAATTTCTTTACCTGGGGCCTGGAGACAATGTCAGCCATAAGCTTAGCATCAAGGAATTTCTTAGGAATAAGGAAAAGAGTACCCAGTTAATATTTCCGGTTTGATAGAGAAAGATGAAATTTAGTTGCGAGAATGCTGACCCATGTTGCAGACGTCGGAACTCATCATGGGTCTTCTCTCACAGTAGTTCTGAGCTGCCTGAGAACGGTGAGTTGGTTCCTGAGTTGCCTTTATCACTTGGTCCAAATCCTTCCCAACTAAAATTTCCTTTCTGCATTCCTCCAAGACAAACATCCCCACGTTCTCACACATTCTTCTTCAAGCTTCAGCTTTCCGGAGAAGACTTACAACCCCCTTGGTCCGCCACCACCCCTCCCCTTCAGGACTAGATCAGTGCCCCCATTATGCCCTGTTAGGGATTGAAATATGGTCCCCCCAAAAGGTAAGTCCTAACCCAAGGTACCTGGAGAGGTGACGTTATTTGGAAATAGGGTCTTTGCCGATGTAATCAAGTTAAGATGAGGTCTAAGGTAGGCCCTAATCCAATGCGACTGAAGGCCTTATAAGAACATGGGAAGAGACACATCGGAAGAAAGCCATGTGACAACAGAGGCAGAGCCTGAAGTCAGGCAGCCATGGGTTATCTGCCACCACCAGCAGCTGGAAGAGGCAAGGAAGGAGTCTTTCGTCCAGCCTTTGGAGGGAAGGTAGCCCTACTGACAGCTTGATTTTGGACTTTTGGTCTCCAGAACAGTGAGAGAATAAATCTGTGTTGTTTTAAGCCACCAAGTGTGTGGTATGTTGTTACAGCAGCCCTAGGAAACACCTACACACCCTGTCCCCCGCTATTTCTTTAGTAGCCATCTGCTAAGTAAGCGTCCACCCCGAGAGTGTCCATCCTGTCTTCCTCGCTGCCACACCCTTGGAGAACACATAGTAGGCCCTCAATAAATAGTCCTTATACGCAGACATGAGCGCCAGTCTCCCCATCCATCAGTTGGGCATTATTGAGACCTGTCACCTTTAGTGTCACCCCAGAACAACACAGCATGATCAGCGGCCATTTTGCTAGATTCTTCTCTCACTGGGACACACAGTGAGGACTCTGCAAATTCCGAAAGGCCTGGAGCCTAGTGTCTGTGTCTCACCGACTTACTCCCACCACTAAAAGGGTGCCCTGAGGATCCTTGGCCTGCCCTGTAAACTCCTCACCCTCCGAGCAATTAACTAATGGGTGGTTGGAAGTAATTAGACTCCTAGCAGAATCCAACAGCCAAGCCTCTTTCGGAAGTCTGAAAACAAAGATTATCTACGATGCACAGGCCTCAAAACCAGGAAAATAAACCTAAAAGCTCCCTGTATTGAATCAAACTCCCTGCCTCCAATTGAAGAATGTACAGCCTCCTGTTGCAGCCGCCTGGCATTCTTATGGTAAGAACTGCATTCAGCCACTAGCCTTTCTCCTAAATTGCCCATCCAAGAGAGACCATTATTATAATGAAATACCTCGGCTGGGAATGCTCTTGGTTTCAGCTAAAAGGGTTTCTTTCTGACTGCTGTGCTCACAGGCGCTGTCTTAATTTGAGGGAACTTCCCCCACAGCTGTCTCGAAAGGACTTCAACAGGTCTCTTTATATTTTATTTGATTTGCTTCATTTCGGTGTGTAGGTCAGCATGCCCCACTTCTAACGATGATGAAAACTGGAAAAGATGGGGCAGCCCCAAGAAAGGATTCAGGAAGGAGAGACATCATTTTAGTGAGGGAGACATGGGGGGCGAAGCCTCCGGTTCTAGAAGGTTCCACGTCCTTCGGCCCTCTGGGAGACAGAGAGAGCTAAAGGCAAGAAGTCAGTCCTGAATGTTTGCAGTCTCTGGACCCTCCAGGCCATCCTGTAATTTCAATTGTAAATTAGAATTGCCACTGCATAGGGCTGTCTCAGGAGGGGCTGGCTTTAAGGAGGGGTGTTAACGCTCAATGCTAAATTCTGAAATGCTGACAGCACAAACTGGGTGGTTGGAGGCCTTGTCAAGACTTGAGGAAGAACGTGCTTGCATACTAATTGGCCACTTGAGGTCCTGTTTCTGTGACGTCTTCGTCTGCCCTCTCTTCCACCATCCATCCCAGAGGTCTCACACTGGTGGGTCCAGAGCCATATCTGCCCCACCACCACCACCACCACCACCACCACCACCACCACCACCACATGTTTTGTGTAACCTGACCAGCATTGCTTGGTTTCATATTTTTCCTCATGCTTTTTCACTGAGGAGCCGAGATAAAGAAAATAGGAAATTTCACATTAAATGTCAGTTCCTTCTGAAAAATCAAATAATCTGGCCTACTTGGCCGCTATTTCCTGGCCCTCATTAGACGGGGAATGCCTACGCTTGCCCACCTCCCTTCCTTCTCTGGCAGGCCCGGCTCTGGTGAGCAGTTTTTAGGATCCTCCCCCTCATCTAACCAATGGGCAACACTGCCCTCCTACTTATTCTACAGTAACAAATCAAATGCCATCCTTTCCACAAAGACTCTACAACGCCTCCCAGACAGAAAACTTCCCTCCCTGCCTCTATCGGTTTGTGTTTCATTTCTCTGACTCATTTGAGTACAGATGCTGCCCTCTGCCTGAGTTATCTGAATAACTCCATTCATTCCTCAGGACTCAGCACCTCTTCCATGAAGCCTTCCATGATTTCTCCTCTTTCCTACCCCCTCAAGATAGGTTCAGCACCCCCTCCTTTGTGTTGCCATTAGCCGTCCGCTTCCCCCATCCATACTTTTACCACCCTGCATTGAAATGTCTTTTTCTTCTCTGTCTCCCTTGCTGAGCAGTGAGCTCTGGGCAAGCAGGGGCTGTGTACGAGCTCTGTAAATTCAGCATGAAGTCTGGAGCCTGGCACCCGAGAGGGTCTCTAAGCATTTGCAGAATAGAGAGAAAATGGGACAGCAAGGAAGCAAGGGTTCTATCGCTCTGGACAGCCAGAATGCTGACAGCAGGAATGCAGAGTAATAACAGTCATAATAATAGCACCTGACACCTACTGGGGACTTTGTATGTGAGTCTTTTACAAATTAACTCATTTAGACTCAGGTTAGGTCTTCTGGGAAGCAGATGCCTAGATGAAAACAGACAGTCGAGAGATTTCTCTGGGAATGCCTGTGAAGGATCAAGACGAAAGGAAGAGGGAACAGGGGGACTGAGCAGGGAGAGTGTGAGACGGCAGCCCTGAGAAACGGTGACGGGGACTGCCCCAGCAGCGCTGCCTATCAGAGGAGTCCCGAATGGCCGGGCTCCAGGACCTCAGCCATGATCAGTGCTCGGCTGGGGGCAGCCCGGGGAAAGCATGAACCCTGGGGTGGCACTGCAGGTGGGCAGCTGAAGGCTGTCAGTCAGCTATCCTTGCAGCTGGGAGGTCTGGGTGGCCCCGCGCTAGCACTGCAGCACCCAGTTAATCTTTACCACAATGCTTAAGGAGTCACTATGATTATTGCCGTGTTCCAGAGAAGGAAACCGAGTCTCTGCAAAGTGGGGTTACACACGTGACTCTTTAAAGATGAAACCAGACAACAACACAGATCAGGCTGGCTCCCAACTGTGAGTGTAACCACCCTGCTCCAGAGACTAGGGAGTCTCAGCAATCCTGGCAGAAAGACAGGGATGGCTCAGAGTGGGGCTGACGGCCCAATGCCCAGTTTACTCTTAGGGAGGGAATATGAGACCCTGGATTGGGAGCTGACTTGTGAGGCTAGCAGGCATGTCTGGGACTCCTGGCTTCTCTCTGCAGCCCACAGGAAGGAGACCTGGAGACACTGATCCTGAGGCTTCTTAGCAGAAGGTGGGTTTCCACCAGCACCCTTATCAACCCTTCCCCCCAATAACGATAACATCAGCCACAGCCTATGTGACAGGAACTGTTAAAGTATCACATCTTTGTACTCCTTTAACCGCTCCAGCAGCCCTACGGTGAGGTCACCTTTATTACCCCATTTCACAGAGGAGAAGATTGAGGCACAGAGAGGGGAAGACGCTTACTCAAGGCCACAGCTTGTAAATGGCAAACCTGAGATGCAAACCCAGGCAGGTTACTGGTGAGGGCTCTGCTTACTTCAGCAAAGCAAACACAAAGAACCTATTAGACATACATAATGTGAGAACAAGAGCATCTTTGGAAAATGGTGCTGTTTATTTTGATCTGTAAAAGACAGGTGATATTCAAAAGCAGCAGCTTCATGCAGATGCAAGCCCCCTGGCCCTGTGGACAGCAAGCCCTGGGGGTTGGGGAGGGCAGGTGCCAATCCAGCCTCCTGCTCAGGGCAGGTGGCTCGTTCAAGTTTCGGGTGGACAGGCGCCGGGGCCCCGGAGCGCATGGCAGAGCTGCCGTCACCGCCCTGCGTGCGAAGGAGAAGCCGCACCCTTACGCCCCTGCTCGCGCCGTGCCTGCCGCCGCCACCCGCCACCCGCCTGGCCGCCCGGCCGGCCGCCCGGCTGGCCACTAAGCGGCCGCTGCAGACTCAGCGGCGCCAGCGCACCTGCAATAAGGCCGCGCTGCCGCCGCCTCGCGCCCAAGGCCACCGCCCGCCCGCTTGCTGCTGATAAGACGCGGGGAGGGGGCGCAGAGCTCACGGGGAGGGACCAGGCCGCCTAAGCCCCTGAGGGTCCCCTCCAGTCGCTCTTTCCCCACATTGCCCTCAGTCATCGGAGGCTCTCCCTAAGGGCTCTGCCTTGCCAATGTCTCTGTCTCTGGATTGTGCCTCTCTGCTCTCAGTTCTCTCCTTGCCCCCACCCCACCATGCGTGTGGCCGCGCGCATTTCCCAGCCTCTCTGTCGCTGGTCACTGCCAGCCCTGTCTTACATTCCCTTCTCTCTGTCTCTTCCTGATTGTCTCCGTCGCCCTTTTCTCTCTCTCTCTTAGCATTGTGAGTCACTGCACCCCTGTGCTCTTGCTCCCTCTCTGCATGTTGCTTCTTTCCTTTCTCTTCCTTGCCTGGCTCTCTGAATCAGCCCACCTTCACTCCCCTCTCCCTAGCTTCTGTGTCTCTCTCTGACATAGACCTCCACGCTCTCCCTCCTCCTCTCTGCCTCTCTCTCCTTCATGTGTTTCTGAGTCATTCCCTGCCCACCCTCTCTTTCTCTCTGCCCCCTCACTCTCTCACCCTCTGTCTCTCCTTTACCTGCGTCTTTCCTTTTCTTCCTCTGTCTACCCCCTACCCCTGCCTCTCCCCCGCCCCACTCTCACAGTCCTATGGCTTCTCTTTCCATTGCACCACTGCAGGCCTGCGCCAGAGGCCCTGGCCGGCAGGACCAGCAGGAGCAGGAACAGCTGGACCCTCGGGGTGGGGCTCAGCAGGTGTCCTGACATCAGCAGGTAGGGCTGTGCTCACCTGGGTGCCTTTTCATCTGAGGTTCTGCACTTCACAAACAGTCATTAAGGCCCGCCTGGGGGCAGGTCAGGGGATATCACAGCCTGGGCTGTTTGGTTATCTTCCTTATTAATACACACCACCACCACCCCACCACCCCTTAAATGAGTTTAGTGCTGGGGACAGAATCCCGACTGACGCCCAAGCGATTAAGGTCTCTCCGGGTTGCACAGGCCAGAGATGACCAACTGATAGAGCAGGGGCATGAGCTTCTGTTGCTTCCTCCTGCAGTGTGGGCCTCTGCCAGGAGCTTAGAGGTTGCTCTTCTGAGAGCACTCCTGGGGTCAAGAGAGGCAGCTGGATTTCTCAGAATGGGTCCTGCCCCCCATGGTCTACCAGGCAGGCACTCCTGCCTCCTGGAAAAAGCAAGCAGGGATCCCAGTGGGACCACAGCCTTTTTGCTCTTGGCTAAATCAGGAGGAGCGGTGGGGAGAAGACCAGTGACAGGCTTTATTTCTGCATTCATTTTTTTTTTTTGTATCACATGGTGCATCCAGATATAATACCTGCAGATAAACAGCTAGGAGCCTCAGCAGCTACAAGCATGGGCAACTCAGGAACTGGATGCAGGGCACTGCCCTTGGGCAGAGAAGGAAGTGCCAAGAGCATATTAACTGGGCAGCAGAAGCTCTACTGTATGAAGGCAATTCAGATCCATAGCCGAGCAAATTTTCCCAACCAATTGTCTTTCCCCAGATTCCCAAAAAGGATTATTTCTGGCTCCTACTCTGGTGGCAGCAGTGACAACTAATGGCTTATTGTTAAGGCACCCATCTCCCTGGAAATAGAGGGTATGCTGAATGAAACCTCCAGGATGGTCAGAATGGAGGGAAAGTGATACTGACAAAATACTGAGTACTTTCCCCCAGCTCTGCGTCTAGTATCAAAAGTCACTGGCATAATATTATCACTGAAAGGTTTTCCCTGTGTGACCTCAAGCAAGTCACTTGCCCTCCCTGGGAGTGATCTATAAAATGAGATCCAAAGATGTCTTTGGCTCCTTCAAGTCTCCGGCCAGGCAGCTTCTATCTCCTGCCCTCATACACGTTTCCCATAGAGGGACCTAAACTTTTTATTCCAGGGTTGCAGGTTACACTCCCTGTTCCAAATCACTGTTTCGTTTTTTAGCTGGGGCAGGAGAGAGAATCTTCTTCTTTTTCTTTTTTTCGACAAATCTAGTGACAGAGCGTGACATTTTATTTTAAAGATTTATGCTCGGTGATGGAAAGGACAGCATAGGAAATATAGTCAATAATATTACAGTAACTATGGATGGTGACTTATCGCGCGGATCATTTCGTAAGTTATATAAATGTCTAACCATTATGCTGTACACCTGAAACTAACATAATATTGAATATCAACTGTAATTGATAAATAAAAACAAGAAATTTAAAGACTCATGCTAACATATTCTCAGTGTGAAAATATTCTTGAAATCTGCTGTAATTTCACTTTGGTAGCAAATACTACAGTCTACCGGCCAGGAGCTAAGAGCTTTAAAGGTTTTTTAAAACCTTTTTCTTATCATTTACAGATATTTCAAAAGATTTGTAAGAGTGTCACTTACTTTAACTCTCATTGAAGAGAACCTCACCTTTCTGTTTAGCAGTTCAGGTAACAAAGTAAAATTAACAAAGTGTTAACTGTAGCATTTAGCTGCTGGATATCCAGGTATCGACTGTAAAAGTCTTTCAATTTTTCTGTTTGCCTGAACAATTTTTTTTATAATATATTCTAGAAAGAAAAGTACGTCAACCAGCCCCTCTCTTTTTCTTCTAAGAGAATATTTAATCTGTAAATCACATTTCTTGTCGTTAAAGATCAGGATCTAGCTAATAACTGTATTACAATGAGAAGTCTGGACGTTTAGGAGCTGTTTTTGAGGAAAAAGAAATGCCGCCTGCTTGGCAGCTGGAACCTCGCCTGGAGGAGCTGTAGAAGGGGCCTGAGGATCGAGAAATCTGGAATGTGATTGCACGTGGCCCACTGAGTCATGCTTTGACCTTGGATAAGTAGGTTTGCCACTGGTGTCCTGTTTTTCCATCTGTGAGATGAGAGTGATAACGCCCGGGCTGTTGGAACAAGCAAGCAGATAACTTCCAGAAAGCCCTTTGAGCTTCTTGGAACTAGCACGCAAGATATGATTAGGCACCTGCGTGCTGCAGAGACGTGTGCCCGGTGGCAACTGGAATGATCCGAGTCCGCTTTGGGCTGACGTGGTCATGGGACTATAAACGGAGCTTTTCCATTCCTCCACCTGGTGTCATTTATCTCCCTCCCCGCCCCCCTTCCCCAGAACTCCCGCCACCACCACTGCCACCGCTCTCCACTCAGTCTCCATCCCCATACTATGGCTGGGAGCTCCCTGTATCATTCGGACCTCCACACTCTTGCTCATGCCGTCCCCTCCCTCCCAAAGCCTGAAGTATCCTCTCCACCTAAAGCCTACGGCTCTCTCAGCCCAGTCATTTCTTAACAGTAATAACATCCAGAAGCAGAAGTCATGACAATTGTAGCAGCCTCCATATTATTTGATAGACTCTGGGTTAAATGCTTTACATCACCATCTCATTTAAATCCTCACTCTTACTATTGACTAACAGCTACCAAGGCCAAAACACTTTTCCTAACTTACTCCATTAAGATACAACTCCTGCTAGGTCATTTACCTACATAATGCCCTGGAGCATTCACCACAGCCAAGCCAGACGGGATGTCCTCTCCTCACTCCACACATGATCCCCCTCTCAGTATTCTTAACGCTGCTACCCTCCCCGCACTACAGTACATTTTCTTTGACTTTGTTAAGAAGCTGTTTTGTCAGTTTCCCAAGCATTTCAAGGGTGTGTAGACACCTACGAGGCATATATTAGGGGAGACAAGCTGCTGTAATAAGCAAAACTCCCAAGTCTCAGTGGTTTATCCCAATAAAAGTTTGATTCTCAACCATACTAAGTACAATGAAAGTCGGCAGAGGGCTCTGTTCTGTGCACTCCTTCAGAAATCCAGGCTCCTTCCGTTAGGTAGTTCTGCCCTTCCTTCTGCCCTTGGAGTCTCCTTCATTTGGCAAGAGGATGGGAAAAGAGAGCATAGAGGAAGATGTGCGAGGTTTGCAGGGGCCAGGCCTGGACGTGGGGACTATCACGAATGCCCACCATCCACAGGCCGAAACTTAGTCACGTGGTCTTACCCAACTCCTAGAGACACTGGGAAAAGTGGTGTTGCTTGTTACCAGGAGGAAAAAGAATTTTGTGAGCATATAGCAGGCTCTGCCACAAGCATTTGCCAAGGTCCAGCATTTTCAGAGCCATGGGCGTCACCCCTGGCCTTAAGTAACCTCTCACACCAGCTGGGATTTGCAGCCCCTTGAATAAAAGGAAAAATATCTGCCCTGGAAGTCTTGACTCTCTGCTAATAGAATTTCCTCAGGGCAACAATAGGAAGTCTGACCACCTCCAAGTTCAAATCCTATCAATGACTCCCTAGGAAAAAATAAAATCTCATCCTCTGGCATGCTATGCCCATCTTTGGGAATACGGCCTTACTCATCTTCCTAACCTCATCTTCCATCACTGCTACAGTGGAATGTCACCTGCCACGGGGCTACTTGCAGTTTTCTGAATACACTGGGCTCGTTCTCATCCCCGGGCGTCTGCACCTACAATTCCCTCTACCTGGAATGCCCTTCTCTGTCCCTGCCAAAAGCTGCAAAGCAAACTCTTCCTCCGCCTTTAATACTCAGTTCAAAAGCCACTGTTGGTTGAAAGCTTTCCCAAATGCCTTGAGTGTCTTCATAGGGTCCTGCAGGATGCATTACATTGCTATAGCAATGGGTTTGCATTTTCTTCCAACAGTGACCCTCTACTCCCACCTCTGACTGTAGACAGAGGCTCTTGGAGGACACAGTGTTTGAGAGGGAGGTGCAGTAGTGGAAATGGCAACCTGTGGTCCTTCGAACTGACTGGCCTCTCGCCACCTACTAGTCATAGTCACTATTCTTTGCTGACCCAAAACAGCCACTTTGCACTTCTTCCATTCTGTAAGACCCCAGTTTTTCCTTCACTGTCCTATGGACCCATGTTGCTGGAAAAAATCCTGATTGGTCAAAGCTAATCATGTGACCCCCCACTTCCCTGTTAGTGATTGGTTGAAGAGAGATGTGACCCAAAGAGGGGCCATCTGCTAACGGGCTACTTAGGCCTTAAAGCTTCTTTGTTCTTTTTTTTATATATATAAAGCATGGGTTTTATTATAAATAATGTACCAATACTAGTTCTGATCTCACTTATATGTGGAATCTAAAGAACAGAACAAACAAAACAGAAATAGACTCAGAGAGGTGTGTGGGGGGGAACAACTGAGGGTTGCTAGGTGGGAGGGGGTGGGGATGGGGTTAAAGGGATTAGAAAGTACAAATTAGTAATCACAGCATAGCCACGGGGATATGAAATACAGTTTGGGGAATATAACCAATAATGTTGTAAAGATTTTTGTAGGGCGTCAAATGGACACTTGCTTATTAGGGAGACCACTTCTTGGATGTGTAGATGTCTGACCACTGTACTTTGTTCTTTTAATGGGATATAAGGAAGAAATGGACCTTTCTCTGCCTTTAGCCATTGGTGTGTGAGAAAGTGATGCCTGAAACAGCAGAATCAATGGGTAAAAAGGCTCCCCAAGGAAAAGACAGAAGGGACCTTTGTTTTCAATAATGCTATTGCACTGCTGAATTCCTCAACCCTAGAGATACCCTAATTGCATGCACTTCTTGATCTGAGATTATGAAGTCCCGAAGGTCTAAATCTCCTGAATCTTGGCTTCTTCTTACTTGAAGCCAACAGCATCCCAATAGGTGATGCAATCTATCGTCCAAACCAGAACAGTTTTGAGAGTCCAAGGAACTACTCTTAATAATTATACTGAATGGGATTTATAGATGATGTAATACAGAATTGTACACCTGAAATCTGTGTAATTTTACTAACAATTGTCACCCCAATAAATTTAATAAAATAAATTTTAAAAAAATAATAATAATTATACTGAAACAAATGTGAACTGGGACTGAACCAAGCAAAGTGTGGTATGGTCATCTGAATGCTAACTTAGATACATCCAAGTTCATATTCAAGTTCATATACTTGTTGGACATGAACTTTCATTTCCTCATCTTCAAAATGGGGAGGGTATTATCTAAATTGTATTGTTGGTGGGAGAATGAAATAAGAAGGGATGTGAAGTGTCTCCAAGGTGTTTGACACATAATCAGTAGCTGTCCCTCTGCCTACATCCTCAGGAAATCTGGTCTACCTATTCAGCTTATTTCCCGCACTCACTTTCAGTGGTTGCCCTACTGTGTCTTCAGGTTCTATTATACAGAGTCACAAGAAGAGAGAATAGGAATAAGAAAAAAAAAAGCCATGGCGTATAGGTTTTATGTCCATTTTGCAGTGTCCTAGAAATACAAATAAGGAACTTGAGTAATTGGGAAATTCCTTTTTGGTTGTCTGTGTTTTATTAACAGTGACAGGGAAACTGAGACTGAACCACATGGTTCATGGATACCTTATGGTTTTTAGTGAGTAAATGGATGGGTGGATGAATGGGTGGATGAATGGATGGATGCCTTACTTGGACCAACAACCAGTCAACAGTCTATCTACCAACAGTATGGCTACTATGAAGGTGGCTCTAAAAAGATATATGTTTAGATAAATGTGCATTCCACATTCACTTTTTCACTTACTTTTCAGTAGCCATGCTTTTATACTAGACACTCCATAGCCTCTTGTTCCCCGTGTCCCAATTACATAATAACCTCAGAAATGACACCAGTCATACGTATGAGACAAATTTCGCAGAGATCCCTATGTCTCTAGTGTTCTTTGGGGAAGAAAAACTGATATAAAAAGTCATTTTACAGTATCTGCCTTCAACTCAATTCAAATCAATCAACATTTATTGAGCACCTACGAAGTCTCAGGCACTGTTACCCCCCCAGAGGTATCTGAATTTTTTTTTAAATTTATTGGGGTGACAATTGTTAGTAAAATTACATAGATTTCAGGTGTACAATTCTGTAATACATTATTTATAAATCCCATTGTGTGTCTACCACCCAGAGTCAGTTCTCCTTCCATCACCATATATTTGATCCCCCTTACCCTCATCTCCCACCCCGCACCCAGAGGTATCTGAATTTTAAGAGGAAAGAAAAGGGCAGTACTTAATTCAAGCTGATCAATTTCAAATGCCCTGCCAAGCCCCCATAGGGAAATATTTGTGTTTTGAAACCTCTCTAAGCCCTCATCATCCCACTAAATGTTTTTTATTCCTGACCTACAGGTTTGACAAGTCCTGGAAAAAAACAAAACAGGTAGATGCTGACATCTTAAAAATGAAGAACTCAGCTCAAAGCACAGTCAGTTCCTTGATCAGCCAAACTGAAATTATTTTTATAAATATTTAATATACTTTTATATGATTAAGGAAAAATACATAAGAATTTGGGAGATACACAAACGTGCAAAGAAGAATTAAAAGTCACCAATCAAAAAACCACTGGCACTATATTTATCCATCTCTTTTTCTTGGTGCATAGATACATATATACTTTGTTTTTTGCTAAAAGTGGTACCGTGTACTACAGATTCTTTCAGAACTTTTTCCCCCCATTTTATGTATCACTAATATTTCCTTTTATTCTTTAAGACCATGGTTTTGTCACTGTATATAATTGTCCCTTGTATAGCATTACCACATTTTCTGTAAGAATCTACTGCTGAATAGCTAATTTCTTTTTTCCCTATCATGTTGTTACCACCATCTTTATTTTTATATATATAGATATATTGATATATAGATATAGATAGATATAGTGAGATATAGACATATACAGAGGGTGCCAAAAAGTATACACAGTTTAAGAAAGGAAAAAAAAAACTGTATTAAAATTGTAATACTCAATATATACTGATAACAAAGATGTATACAAGTCATATGCATACATTTTTTTGGCACCTCTGGTACACATATCAGTGACATCTCTGGCAATCTGTATTCTCTACCATCTCAATAATTGTTGCTCTATTTTTTTTCCCATTTGATAGGCAAAACGCCATATCTTGTTTTAATTTGCATTGATTTTATTATAATGCTGTCAAATATCTTTTTTATTTTATTTTATTTTATTAAATTTATTGGGGTGACAATTGTTAGTAAAATTACATAGATTTCAGGTGTATAATTCTGTATTACAGCATCTATAAATTTCATTGTGTGTTCATCACCCAGAGTCAGTTCTCCTTCCATCACCATATATTCGATCCCCCTTACCCTCATCTCCCACCCCCCACCCCCCGCCCCCCTTACCCTCTGGCAACCACTAAACTATTGTCTGTGTCTATGAGTTTCTGTTTCTCATTTGCTTGTCTTGTTCTTTTGTTGTTTTTGGTTTATATACTAACAATTGTCACCCCAATAAATTTAATAAAATAAAATTTAAAAAAAAATAAAAATATATATATATTACTGTAAAAGACACATTGCCATTCATCCCCCTGAAAATACTCCCCCTCGCTTTGAACACACTTATTGCATCGTTCTTGCCCCTTTCTGAAGGAGCTCTGGAAGTCTTCTTTCGTGAGTGTCTTTAGTTGCACTGTTGTGGCTGCCTCAAAGTCCTTAATCATTTTGACCTTGGGGAAGAGACATGGTGCCAGATCCAGTGAATAAGGTGGATGAGGACACACTGTAATGTTTACATTGACAGAAATTGCCATACCAGGAGTGATGTGTGACACAGAGTGTTGTCATGATGGAGGACGAAGTAAAGACATTCACGAAAGAGGACTTCCAGAACTGCTTCAGAAAGTGGCAAGAACAATGGGATCAGTGTGCTTGAAGCAAGGGGGAGTGATTTGAAGGGGATTAATGGCAATGTGTCTTTTACTGTAATTTTTTTTTTTAATTTAAACATTCACCGTATTTTTTTTTTATCATACCTTATATTAATTTTGCTACATGGGATAAGGTAAGAATTTGACTGTTTTTTGTCAAGTAGTTTATCATGTGCCACAGCATCATTTTTCACCTAATAATTTCTCCATTGAGTTGAACTTCCACCTTTATTATGGATTATATTCTTATTTCTGCTTGGGTGTATTTAGGGGATCGTATACTTCATTCCATGTATCTAGGTGTCTATTTTGCATTAGGCACATATTGTTTGCATCGCTGTAGCTTTATAATATGTTTTAAATTTGGTAACATAAGACCTGCCTTATTTTTCACATAACATTTATGGCTACCCTCACTGCGTTTTAACTTTAAGATCATTTTCACTGAATTTTGATGAGTTCCTTGAAAATATTTTTTGGAATTTCATTCGGTTAATTTTAACAACTAGAGAAGGTTGTGGTTCTTTCTCAAACTCTCTGATTATTTCTTTAAATTGTTCCATTGATTCCATCAGATCATCTGCAAATAATTGCATTTTTATCTCTTTCTAGTTTAGCTTCATCTTATCTATTTTTTCCCCTGCTTTATTGCATTGGCTAAAACTTCTTAAAATTATTACAGTCAGGGTGTCATGGGACTCGTTGTTCCTGACTTTAATGGGAAGGCGTCCCCTGTGGTGATCGTGCTGGTGACCTGGAGAAGACGGTCAGCCTTGTGCTGGAGGAGTGGGTTTCTATTTCTAGTTCAATGAAGCTTGGTTATTGTTCTTGCTTTACATCACATGGATTTTGAATTTATCACATCATTTTTTGATCTGCATCAAAAATAATCCTGTTGGTCTGTCTTATATTTCTGGTAGAGAGCCTACTTCACCATGGTGGTGAAATCACCACGGTAGGATTTCCAACTGTGTTCTGGAGAGCACTTGGGGGTCCATGGAACCCCTTGGGACTATGGGCCTGGGAAGGAGTGGGGAAGGAAGAAGGGAAGGGAAGGTTGAGAGAGAGGGAGGGAGGGAGAGAGAAACAGAGAGAGAGAGACAGAGAGAGAGACAGAGAGAGAGAGAGAGAGAGAGAGACAGAGAGAGAGAGACAGAGAGAGAGAGAGAGAGAGATCCAGAAGGAGGAGCTGCCCATACCACTCAACAAATTAAGACTTTGCAAATTATTTTATTTGAACAAAGCTTCTTAAACAACCAAATGAATAAAAGCACTACTTTTACATACCCCATGATTTAACTTCAACGTTTCTTTGTCTACTTTTGAATTTGTATTCATAAGTGGCTGTGGCCTGTGGTCTTTCTTTTTAGTGCTGAGTTGGTGTACTCTCTCCCTCCCATTCCCTACAGGAAAAGTTTAGGATGACTAACTTGGCCTGGTTTGGCTGAGATTTTCCAGGTTTTATCACACCCTGGATAGTTCCACACCCTACGAAACCACTTAGACCTTGGCATTTTGCAGAGAATAATAACTTATTATCTCATGAGCATGGATTATAACTCATCATTAAATTTCTTTTGATCCAGGATTTCGTTTTTAGAGGTGACATGTTGACAACTTTGCAGATATTTCTCATGATTTTTATACATGTATAGAGACACATACACACATGTATACATATATATCATTCAGTGAAATCATTAATATTTCCCTAGAATATTTTCCATGTCACTGAGATATTTTTCAAAGTGATTAATACAGAACAGTAGTTCTCAACCAGGGATGATTTTGCCCCAGGGGACACTGGGCAATGTCTGGTGACATTTTGGGTTGTTATGTAACTTGGGGGCAAGAGGTGCTACTGGCATCTATTGGGTGGAAGGCAAGGATACTGCTAAACATCCGATTATACCCAAGACAGCCCCCACCACAAAGAATCATGCAGCCCAAAATGTCAATCACTCCGCCCAAATGCTGAGGTTGAAAAATCCTGAGACAGAGTTACACATCACATTCTCTTATAACTTTAAATATCCCCTTTATAATTTCATACCTTGTTTCTCATTGCTAACGTGAGATATTTAGGTTTTCTCTTTCTTTTTTCTTGCTTAAAGTTTTCAATCACTTGTCCTTTTAAAATATGTTTCTCGAAGAACAACTTCTAAAGTTTACTTGTCAACTGTTGGTCATTTTTCAGTCCTGACTTTCTGATTTTCTATTGACCGCTTCTTTTCTTCTGCCTTTGCTTGCTTGGTTTTGATGTTCTTTGTCTAACGTCTTAGGCTGAAAGCTATTAGGTGTGAATCAACATGACCCATTTATAGCTGACATTCAGTGACACAAACTGTGGTTTCCCATTCTTTCCGCCATCAAAGTCATGTCAAGTAGAGGAGAAAAGTGGTAGAAACAAAGATGACGATCTGTTTTCCACCAGAAGTCATGGCTCCAACTGAACCGATTCAACTCACTGCGTCCCACTAATGTCCACAGTTACAAAGTGAGATTTTCTTTCAAAAATAGACAGAACTTGAGATTTTAAAAAAATAGATTTATAAGGAGACTCAAGTTAGGTAGGATATAAGGGAAGGAGATGAAAGAAACAAGATAAGGTTAAAAAGTTGGAACAGTTGGAAGGAGGGAGAGGGTCCCCAAAAAACACCCGAAATGGATTGAAATAATGGTAGTAGGGAGAAGGAAGACAGCTTGTAACTAAAAAGTATCAGGATTCAATGAGAAGGTGACCTGTCACAATGGCTATCCTCTCAACGTCTCCTACAATATAGATTATCACCATTCCTATTTTATAGATAAGGACGAGGCAGGCTCAGAAAGGGCAGATAACTTGCCCAAAGTCATGGGACTTCAAGAGGCAAACCCACATGTTTTTCTGATTCCAGAAACCAACATCTTTTCCACTCTGTCACATTTCCTTGCAAATTACCCCTCACAGGTAAGAACTAGTCTAAGCATCTCATTACAAAGCAGTTTCTTCAATGTCCTCCTCATGTACTTCCGCCTGAAGGAAAACACCCTCAACTGAGAACTCGGCTAAGCTGGGAAAAATCCACATGCAAGACATAAATCTCTAGTTTACAAGAGCAAGGAAAATCCCCGTTGGGGAGGTTCTGGAGATGGCTCAAAAAGACAAAGTCTGGGAATTTAGAAAGAAAAGCTAAAATGGATTCAACAACAATCTTCATGAGTTGTCACATCCTGGGGGCACCCCCTCCACAGAGATTGATGGCAAGAGGCTTATTATTTGATCACGTAAAGGTTGCCAAATGCCGAGTGGGGCAGTGAGGGTGGGGAGAGGGAGAATCCCTCCTGCCACGTGGTATCTGCATACAGGAGTCCGTAGCTTTGTCTCTGCTTCGATTTGCCTGTGAAACCTCCTTAATTCAACCCCACAAAGTTGACTGACCCAGATGTTGGAGGCTTATGTTCTCCACAAACAAGATGTTGTTTTGCAAAGAGAAGTTGGGATTAGGTGAGGGAAGAGATGTTTCAAGGTCAAATTCAGGACATTCATCTCTTTATATACTGGGATATTATTCATCCATGAGAAAGAAGGAAACCCTGCCATTTGTGACAACATGGATGGACCTGAAGGGCATTAGGCCAAGGGAAATAAGTCAGAGAAAGACAACTTCTGCATGGTATTACTTATATGTGGAATCTTTGGGGGGAAAAAAGTCAAATTCACAGGAAGATAGAATAGAAAAGTACTCTAGGGACTGGGAGGTGGGGGAAATAGGAAGAGTTTGGTAAAAGGTTACAAACTTTCAGCTATAAGATGAATAAGGTCTGAGGATTTAATGTAAAGTATGGTGACTTAAGTTGACAACAGTGTACTGTCTAACTGTATGGTGTATAATTAAAATTTGCTACAAGAATAGAATTTAAATGTTCTCACCAAAAAAAAAAAAAAGAGAGAGAGAGTGATAAAGATGTGAAGTGATGGATGAGTTATTTAGCTAGAGGAGGGAAACACTTTCACAATATATACATATATTGTGAAACCACCATGATGTACACTTTAAATATCTCACAATTTAACTTGTCAATCATACCGCAACAAAGCTTGTACTATAAAGAAATTAATAGACACAGACAATAGTTTAGTGGTTGCCAGAGGGTAAGGGGGGTGGGGGGTGGGGGGTGGGAGATGAGGGTAAGGGGGATCGAATATATGGTGATGGAAGGAGAACTGACTCTGGGTGATGAACACACAATGGGATTTATAGATGTTGTAATACAGAATTGTACACCTGAAATCTATGTAATTTTACTAACAATTGTCACCCCAATAAATTTAATTAAAAAAAAAAGAAATTAAAAATAATTTTTTTAAAATGAAAAAGCACCCACCTCCTTGTAAAAACGAATGTCCATTGGGTGTCTGATATGTCGTGAATGCTATACTGTGGTAGCTATTAGCATTGACTATTATTAATGTTTTATAAAATATTTAATATGTTAATAGTATTATGTTATTATTGCCATGGTGGGTTTATGATTATTACCATTACTGATATGGTATATTATTTAATATAATTAAGTACAATATTGTTATCAATATTTAATGTAAACTTTTAATTCTTTAATACTAACATTTTTTGTGGGTCTTTATTCCTTGGGAATGCCAGCCCATTGCACAATAAATACCACGAGTCGCTTTTATGGAAATGCCCATCTAAGCAACTCTTCATCCTTTGCTTTTCAGGTTGTGGGAAATGCCTTACAGGTGTGAAGAACTCAAGCCAGACTGTGACCCTTGGGCAGTTATGTAACTTGTACCTTCATTTTCTTATCTGTAAATTGCAGGTGAAATAGTACGAACCCCACAGAGTTGTTGTGAAGTATAATTGGCTTAATTATATATAACATCTCAGCGGCATGCCAGGAGCATAGTAAAGTGCTGTGCAGGTATTTACTATTATCATTTGATGGTTTCTTCATCTATAGATATTCCTTATGGCCCAACCCTGAATCCCCGAGAGCCTGTGAGCTGCCAATTTTCCCAGTGGGTCTGACTGAAGAGGTTACTGGTGATTCTGGCTGAAAGAAAAGGTGGAGAGTGTGTTTGCATTTTTTTCTGCTGTGAAATAAGAACCCAGAGATAATATCCTCATAGCTGAGGTAGCCCAACCCTTTTACTGAAATTGCTGGACTCAGACAAGGCCCATTTGTTGTTTTAAAAGAGGGTGGAGAAATTTCCTTAGGAGCAGCTAGCTGTCTCCACTCAGCATTTTCTTGTTGGAGAGCCTATACTCATTCATTCTTTCATTCAACAAATATTTATTAAGTCCCTACTATGTGCCAGCCACTGTATGATGTAGTAGCTAGGATCCAGCAGTGAATACGACACTATGGACGATGTGAGTGTGTGTGTGTGTGTGTGTGTGTGTGTATTATAAACCAAAAACAACAAAAGAACAAGACAAACAAATGAGAAACAGAAACTCATAGACACAGACAATAGTTTAGTGGTTGCCAGAGGGTAAGGGGGGCGGGGGGTGGGGGGTGAGAGATGAGGGTAAGGGGGATCGAATATATGGTGATGGAAGGAGAACTGACTCTGGGTGATGAACACACAATGGGATTTATAGATGATGTAATACAGAATTGTACACCTGAAATCTATGTAATTTTACTAACAATTGTCACCCCAATAAATTTAAAAAATAAATAAATAAATAAATAAATAAAAAGAAATATATATGAGAAATATATATAATTTATGTATAAGGGAGTTTATAATCCTCTCTCTATGTAATATACTCGTATGTTATATGTAATATAGGATTTTATAATCCAATAGTGAGACAACCATTATTAAAACAGCTTTTATTCTAGTGAAGAAATAAAATGAACAACCCATCTGAAATAGAATAGGCCTGTAAAATTTTTGTTGCTATGTACAAAAAAATAGGGATTTTTTTCCCACTTCAATCCAATTCAGCACACATTAATTGAGCATCTACTATGTTTAGGCTCTGTGCTAGGTACTCTGAGGATACACTGATGAACAAGGAGCTGCCCTCAGGACGCTTAAGCTCTGGCAAGATTATGGCCCAACGATGTTCATTTCTCGGAGCACCCATCTCTGTCACAGGGAAGCTGGATGGCTGATTGGGTAGCTCCTGCGGCCTCCTCTCAGGTCACCTGAGTCCAAGCTGCCTGCAGCAGGCATCTCCTACCTGTGACCTTGGGCAAGGGACCTAACTTGCAAAAGCCTCAGTTTCCTCATCTGTCAAATTATGCATAAAAGTAGCTCCTATCTTATGGGGTTGCTGTGTAAATTCAATGAAGTCAAGGGCCCAGCAAGAAGCCTACTGCTCTCAAACGACAGCCATTACTATTGCAATTAGTACAGTGAGTAATGGTGGAGTAGAACAGCATTATTTTCAAAGCAGTTTTTTGAATTAGTAAGGTCATGAATTTAATAAAGAAGACTTTGTTGAGTTTGAGGGCTTTTTAAGAGTCCTTTCCTGTTTTGTTCTGGTTTTTTCATAGTTAGAATGGACCTTACTACTTCCCCCTGTATTTTTCTATTGCACTGGTTGTTTTTGAAGGCCCTTTGCAAGTCTTACCAGTCAATCTCTACATAAGCAAAAGGACCTATTTGTGTGTGTGCGTGTGTGTGTGTGGGGGGATGGGGGACCAACTTTCCTGGGTCACCCAGGGCCTGGACAGCTTCCCAAGACATGGGACTTTTGGAACCCAAACAAGGCCAGTCCAGGGCAAACCGGGGTGACTGGGCCCTGTCCTGGGTCTTCTTGTACAATATAGCACACGCACGCACACAGAACAGTCTCTCTGTGTGTGTACACACGTATAAGCCTCAGAAAACAAGAGATTAGACAACACACACTTGGGTCCAGCCCACAAAGGACAAGGTCCATGTGACATAGCGCGGACGCGACACCTGCTTCCATCTACTCCAGAGGTGCCTGAGCCACGTCCCAGCCTGTCATTGCCTCAGCAGGCTTCTAAGCAGGATGGGAAGCTTTCTAAGTAATCTGGGCCTCAATTTCCTATTACTCAGGGCAGCCCTGGCTCCTGACCATAGGTGTGACCCTGAGTCACGCGGGGAGGATTCCAGACATAGATGGGAATGAAAGATTAGCAGGTCCATGCTGGTGGCCACATGACTGCCCTTGTTTTGCTCTGAGGGTTGATCCTGGATTCAAAGGTTGACTCTGCTACTTTCTGGTGATACGGCTTTGGGAAAACAACCCATCCCCTCTGAGCGTCAGTTTCCTCTTTGGAGGATTAGATGAAATCATGTATGCCCCCAATTTAGTATGGGCAAGGGCATATAGACAGGACTTTAGGAATAGTAGCCATGACGGACAATCGTTGTTACTACCGTATTTCCCCCAAAATCAAGACCTAGCTGGACAATCAGCTCTAATACGTCTTTTGGAGCAAAAATTAATATAAGACCCGGTCTTATTTTACTATAATGTAATATAGTAAATGTCTGATGTAATATAAGACTGGCTCTTATATTAATTTCTGCTCCAAAAGACACATTAGAGCTGATTGTCCGGCTAGGTCTTATTTTCGGGGAAACACGGTACTGTATTGACATGATTGTGAATAATATGGATATTATTATATTGGGAACACAGCTATTTCCCATTCCTCTTCCTTTCAATAAGCCATTTAACACAGCTACAAAATCTCAGACAAACACTCCAGGCACAATATCAATAATTTAGGAGTGGTGCTAAATCTATATACAAGTTTAAAAAATGATAGTCAGGATAGGATGCATTAAAAACACATATATGGGATACAAAATCTTTTGTTTTTTCTCCCAGCCTTGGAGACGACAATTCTTCCAAATTCCCTTGATCTAAAGCAATCTCTCCCAAAGTATATTCAGGGAAAGTCAGTATTATTTTATGAAATGAAATAAAAGGAGCAGATTGAAGAGCTAAATGAGTTCGGGAAACAGTGAGCTAAACCAAATTCCACGGATTTTTTTTTTCTTTACTGCAGGACTTCTCAGAGCTTTTACTCCATGGATAAATGTCACGGCTCTCCAAGAGGGTGAAGCATATGCTACCGTCTCCCCCCTCACCTGACTGTGGGGCCCTTTATTCATGGAACATGAACCAGGACACTTGTGTTGGGCAGAACAGAGTTGGAAAATCCTTATCGAGATGTGTTGTGCCTGGTTCCTGCTTTATTTCCGTCCACATCCCACTGCCTGGCTTCCTTGGAAATGGGTGCTTTACTTCTGGCCTCTGAATTCTTCCACTTGGCCAGCCTGACTTCCTCTGCATTTGGCCTTTCCTCCTGGGTGAGTCTGGGTCCTCTCTACTGACTTCCCAAGGAACATGGTACCAGAGGCTGAACTTCAAACTGCAGAACTCTCTTTCTGCGACACATGACTCCTTTTCGGGAAATGGGGTTCCTTTCTGATCTACCCAGATGTTTCATTTCTTCTCGGAGAGCACCGTTATTTGGTGAAGATGATGAACCTATTGATGGTCATGATGACACAATAATATACACCTTGTCTTTACAGGGCACCTGCCATGTGTCAGGTACTGTGTTCACCTGTGAAGTGGGTACTAGTGCTGTCCCCATTTTCCAGGGGAGGAAACTGAAGTGCAAGGAGGGTCTGTGACTTTCCCATGATCACCCAGCAAGACATGAAACTGGTACTCAGATATACTGCCAGAAAACGGACTTTTCAGAGCCCATGTTCTGAAAACTACCTGATGCAGGTTCTCTCAAAAACACAAGCAATTGAAGATCTTCCAAGAACTCACACAGGTAGAACTACATCAAAATGGTCACACACGAAGGCCCGGAAACACCTCATCTCCCTCTGAACACTAACCTAGGTTGCCTCAAGATGTAACACTAGCATCGCAAGCCCCATGAGACATGGCGGCCAATGAGCTGAGCTTTGGATAACCACCTCCACCTTCCACATCACCTTGGCACAGGAGACAAAGCATAAAACCCCAAGTAACATGCTAATGTGATTCACAGATGCCTTGCCTTTACTCCACCTCTGTTAGGGGCATTCTTTTAAGCCCTCAGCACTTTTTGCTTTTTTCTCATCTATATAATGGAGTCACTCTGCCCCGTGACCAAAAGATACTGCCCTCACCTGGGCTTCTTGGAGGTTGAATCCTCCCACTAATTAATAACAGACTCACTTATCTCCTCTGCCCACTCCCCCACCCCAGCCAGAGGAGATAAGGCACCGTCCCACTTCCTGCATCAAACTGTCTCCTTGTCACGTCGTTGGCGCCACCGAGGTGACTGGCGCCCGCCACCACCTCCCACCCCATGAGGTGGCAGCTTATCATCTGAGGGTGAAGTGAAGTGATGCGTGTGTCCACACAGGGGCCGATTGTAGAGAACACTTGTAAGCTTGTAAAAGGTGCTGTATAAATCAATTATTAATACTAATCAGAGCATAATAGCCCCATGAGCAGGAGACGGGAGGCCTGCAGACAAGCGCCACACCCTCTGACTGTCCTCAGGAACCAGGTATGTCACGGATTATGAAGAGATCTGAGCAGAGATGACCTGAGAGCAATTAGGATTAACCCCTTCTCCGCACATCCCACCTGGCCTTTCAAAAGCTTCCACCTGACAGCACTGCCTGTGATCGAGATGGTTCTGGAAGTCTGGAACTGTGCGGCATTGAGAGCAAGGCTTTAGTGCCAGGACTTAATTCTAAGCTCTTCGTTGAATCCAGTCAGGATTGTAGAGAACATGGTGTCCATTGGACTCTAGAGAAAATGGTGCCCTCCCAAGACGTGTTTCTCATAAGCAAACTTGCCACTTCCTGGCATTGGGAGGCGCCCTTCACAGTATTACGGAGCTGGGGTGATTTTTCTCAAGCCACTTCCTGTTCCTTCCTGGGATCCACCTTATGAGCTGGAGACAAAAGGAACAATTTATCCAGGTAATGAATGTGAACGTGTTAATTCTCTGATGTTCCAAGACCCAGGTCTGGTTTGGCGACCCTCCTGAGATATTCAAATGTCTCCGTGAGTGGTACAAAAGTTACACAAACAAAACTTCCCTGGAAAAAAAAATCATTTGGGTGCTTTCAGAAATAAATATTATGCATCCCATGGCACTTGTAGAGTCTACTGGTGTTGGGGTGGCAAATCAAAAATGGACAAGGATTAATACCAACATCATAAAGGTTGGGTATAACCTGTCCTAAAAAAAAAAAAAAAATTGACAATAAAAACGAGTATTTGTCCAACATGAACTGCCTGAGAATCTAAAGTACCAAGAAAGCTGGCCCAGAAGGGAGGAATCTTGGAGGAAGTGAAGTGGAAGAGACCTGGAGAGAAATGGCACAGAGAAGGGGTTCTTGGGGGGTGGATGAGCAATGGCAGACGGAGGCAGCAGCTCCAAGAAGCACCAAGGAGCACGCCTCGTATCATCTTTTTCTTCTTTTGTTCTGTAAAGGTGGTGTGTTAGGCAGAATAATGGTCCCCCAAAAGATGTCCTCATCCTAATCCCCACAATCCCTGGGACTTATGGTATCTTACATGGCAAAGGGACTTTGTAGATGCGATGAATTTAAGGATCTTAACATGGGGAGATTATCTTGAATTACCCATGTCAATCCAATGCAATCAGAAGACTTTTATAAGAGGGAAGCAGGAGGGTCAGTATCAGAGGAGGAGATAGGATGTCAAGCAGAAGGGAAGGTGATGCCAACTGCTGACTATGAAGGATGGAAGGGGGCCACGAGCCAAGGAACGCAGGCAGCCTCTAGAAGCTAAAAAGGACAAGGAAAGATATCTTCACTGGAGCTTGCAGAAGGAAGACAGCCCTGAAGACACCCCGATTTTAGAACTCCTGGCCACCAGAATTATGAGATAGGAAATATGTATTGTTTCCAGCCATTGCCTTTGTGGTCCTTTGTTACAGCAGCAATTAGAAACTAATACTGGGGGTGAGCTTGGGCTGCTCTCCAATCATGGCTCTTTAATGCATGTGTGCTCGCTTCACAGAAACATGCTGAAGAGCAAATGTCAGCTGTGGGGTAGCGTGCAGGATTCATGTCTTGTCTTATCCATTGCTAAAGTTTGGGAATCACTTATTTTAAAATTGAGAATAGGTTCACACATTTATTTCTTCAGCCAACAAATGGTTATTGCATAGCTCCTATGTGCCAGGCTCTCTTCCCAGTCTTGGGGATACAGATGGGAATGACCCAGGCATGGAAATGACAGCCTAATGGAGGGACACACGGTGACTCAGAGAACAACGGAAAGATTCACATCACTGTGGACAGTGATGAGGGTCCATGAAGACAGTAAGAGCAGGTCAGTACAGGTTTCTGAGGTGACATTTGAGCTGAGATGAGCCTGTGAAGTCCTGGGGGACACTGCATGGACAGCCCTAAGGTAGGAATGGTCTTGGAAGGTCTGATGAACGTCAGGATGGCCAGTAAGGCTAAAATTGAGAGAGCTCAGAAAGCCTACTAGAGAATGAGGTCAAAGAGGACGGCAAGGACAGATCACAGAAAGTCTTACAGGCCACAGCATGGAGTGGGATTTTAGTTTAAGTGAATGGGACCCCACTGGAGGGCTGTCTACAGAGCAGAGTGATCCTTTCCAGAATGTTCTAAAAAGATCTATGGTTATCGTGTAATAACATCATTCTCAATGGCATTTCAGGGTGCTTTCTTGAGGGTGAGAGACATGAAGCAGAGTGGACCTAACCTTACCCATACCCATGACGGACTGCATTCTGCAGCTCAGCATCTCTGGTCAGGCATGTTACAGAAAGAAACAGGGCTCGGAATCAGTGTGTTTCTCACACTGAGTGATCTGAGGACCCTCAGCATCAGAATCCAGGGAGTGGTTATTAAATAGGCAGAGTCCGAGGCCCCGCCCCAGAGCAGTGAAATGACCGTCTTGGGAGTGGGGCCTCCTGCTGGAGAAGCATCTCGGGAGATTCTATGCCATGCCAAGGGTGGCTTGAGGCCCACTGACCACTTCAGAGAAGACACTGCCGGTGGTGGGAGAATCCTGAGGGGGTCAAAGGAATGAGGGGCTGAATCAGTTCGGGGTGCTCTGGCTCCTTGGCTCTAGGTATCTCACAGGTTCCTTCCAACCCACTTACTTCAAGGTTAGATGATGTCACTAAGTGGGTTAGATTTGCATGGGCTCTCTCCAGTTGTTATTTTCATGATGCCATTGAAAGGGTAATTTGCATATATAGACAAACATTCCTCAAATTCCAATGGGCACACAGATCCTCTGTGACCCTGTCAAAAGGACTGATTCAGCCGGCCTGGGCGGGGCCTGAGATTCTGTATTCCTAACCAGCTCCCAGGCAATGACAACGCTGCTGGTCCAGGGACCACACTTTGGATACGGAGGGACTAGGCATCCAAACCAACTGAACCCATCAACAGCCCCCAAATAGGTAAACCTCCAACGGAAGGTGGGTAATAATTACCTCCTGTACACCTCAGTGGTTTCCCACACCAGAGCTAGAATATAAATATAGTCTCCACCCTGAGACTAGCTGTGACATTTGGGATAAGTTACTTGATGGCCCCGTGACTCAGTTTCCCCATCAATAAAATGGGATAGTAACAGTCTCCGCCTCAGAGAGTTAAGAGGATTCGATGAACAAATATAAGAAGAGCACCGCACGGCCTAAGTACCCAGTATGTGACAGCTATCAGTTTTGTTAACGTTTTTCTCCCCCTTTAGACACAGCTTCATAAAGGCAGCTTTTGCATCTAATAGTTTTCTGCCAAGCCTGGATTGTGGCACTTAGTACATGCTCAGTATATTTGAGAAATGAATGAACGAACGAACGAATGAATGAATGAATGAATATAAGCACACCCAATCTATTAACCTTCAAAGTCAAAGGACAGAATAAGGAAAAGCAGAATTCACCTTAGTTGAAGACTGACACTGTACTGGGCACGATGCCAGTTGCTTTTCATATATTACTATATACTTCATTCTCCCAAGAGCCCTATGGTATAAGAAATGGAAGCTCGGCAGGGTGAGGCTTAAACAAGTAAAAACACTTGCCTAAGGTTGCATGGCTGTTGAGTGACAGAGGCAGGGTTCAAAGCCATTTCGACCCAGGGTTGCTTTCCCTCACCAGCCCCATACACCAAATCTTCCCTGACAACCAGTATTTCCCACTGAGAGAATTAGTCACACTTGGCTTTGATCAGCTGGGTGGCCAATGCAGTCCTAGCTCATGGCATTTCTCTGGGGCCCTTATCTTTATTAACTGTGAATTTATTTCCCTGCAGAGATAGGGCTCTGGGTGAAGGGCCTCCCTGTCCACACCTGGGCAAGTCTTACCTGCTTCAAACAGGTCAGCAGGCACTGGGAGCCTTTAATTGCCTTCTTCCTCACCTAGCCCCCTCCCTCAAGTTCAAACCTGCACTGTAAACACAGTCTCCAGGACCAAAGGTAAGGAAGGGGAGCCATGAGGATATTAACCTGTAATCTCTGATAAGACCAGTGCATTTCACAGCACCATAAATTAATTCTCGTCCGCCAGAACCTGCCAGGACTGCAGAAGATGAAGAGCAAAGTGGGAAGGGAAGAGAGGCCAACAACTGCACAGTGAGAGCAGAACGAGGCTGTCTGAATAGCAAGATGCCACCCAGTGTCCCCTCCTAGCAGGTGGAGGATTTGATGACCTGTGCTGTGTGGCATCACACAGTTCACCTTACACCTACTGGGAAATAAAGGGGTGGCTTTCATGTTTCCACCAAGGCAAAGATGTTCCCCAAATCAGACAGAAATGCACCTTCCCAGAGTGGCCTAGAATTAGTCTATAGAATAGAGTGACCTAAAAGGGTGACTGAACTCATTTCAGTCTAGTCAGTCACAGGCTGCCATCTGAGCTGAGGCGCCACCTCAGTTAGATCCATTTCCCATAAGTCATGGTTCTAAAAAGTCCTTCCTCCCTTACGATATGTGAAAAAGGGGTTCAAAAGTCTTCCAGACTACAGTGATTCTGAATGAGCAAAGTCATTTCCCAAGTGTTTATTCGTAAGATTGTCTATGGCTAGTTTTCATACTTGTTTGGTTCCTTTTGACACAATTTTCTGAATTGTGTCAAAAGGCCAAATATTATTGTAAAGCCCTGGGGCTATAGCAGTGTCCCAGATGTATATTCGTAGTTTCCTGAAATTCCTGACCTAGTAGACGATAAAGACAAGTCTCCAGGGAGCTTATAATATACAGTGACACACTATGTGAAGGGAAGGAAGTCAGGCGGCATTTTAGACAAACCCCGATATGGGCTTGCTTTTGCTACACAGCAAAACCTCTCCAATCCTTCGCCCATGTGGAGCCAGCGAGTACTTGGCGAAAGCAAAACCATTTCCTGGTTCCCTAACATCAATTTATAAGGTAAAATGGCTGTTCCAATTGGTATAATACATCCCAAAGCCAGTCATCAGGTATGCCTAGACTTTCTGCTTTTTAGCATGACCTGCATATCCGTTCTCTACTCATATAGACGGCACGCGATGGCCCACACTTCAGATGTTTTGAAAATATTATTGGAGTTGTTGAAAGTGAAATGAAAATGCACCTAGGCACAGAAAAGAGGGTGAGTCAAGTGTCTTTAAGAGTCCAGCTTTGAGAAATTGGCTCAGGACAGAGATATGATTAAATTAAAAAACATCTTGACCTGAAAAATATGTTCACCTCCTTGACTTATAAATAAATAAATAAATATATATATATATATATATATATATATATATATATATAGAGAGAGAGAGAGAGAGAGAGAGAGAGAGAGAGAGAGAAATAAAGAAAAAGAAAAAAATCAAGAAAGAACTTAAAACCACAATCTGATTTTCAAAATCAGTCCATGCAAATATTCATGCTGAAAGATGTCCCTTATGATGTGACTTATACTACAAGAAATTGGAAATATCTTAAAAGTCCATTAATGGGAGAATGGTTAAGCAACAATTAAGTAGCAATTAAAGAAATATAAAAAGCTTTTACTGACATGCAAAAGAAATGCTTCTGATGCTAGGAAAAAGGCAGAATACAAAATAAAATTTTATTTTTAAAAAGTTTCTTTTTTTTTTTATATTGAGGATAAAAAAGACACCAAAATGTCAACAAAACTGCCTCTGGGTAGTTGAGAGGGTATAGTGGGCTTGGCAGGAATTGTGGTGATTAATATATCTGAGCAAGATGTAAAAGGGTCATTTCTTATTTTTTTTAGAGAAGTTTTCACTAAAATAATGAGAGAGGATTATAATTTCTGGGTCTCTGTTCTATGAATATAAGGTGGTTTTCTTTAAAACGGAGAGATCAATTTTCACTGTCCAGGTAAAGTGAACTTATGAATAGCTGAGTAACACAAAGGAGTCACACTTAGAATGTAAATTCCTAATTAGCTAGAACTTTCAATTAACTGATATCCTGTACCCTGCTCAAATTTTAGAAAACAAATGGGGAGGAAAATATGATTTTGTATAGACAAAGCTTCCAGAAATAATGTCCCTGAATTCTTGATCTGGATTCTCAGGACCCCTGAGACTGAAACTCAAGGCAAAATGAGGAAGTCACATGCGGAAGCTCATCGCCTTCCATCAGATTCTCAAAGGAATCTGTGACCCCCAAATTTCTGAGGAACTCTGTCTTACGTCTTCAAACTTGGAGAAGATATATTTAAAACGATGGATCATAAGCCACATCAAGGAAACATGCATGTCTTTTCTACACTGGCCGAGCTCACCACTGTGTACCTGGCACACAGTGAATGAATGAATGAATGAATGAATGAATGAATGAATGGATGAATGAATGAATGAATGAATGAATAAATGGTACCATGGGTGAAATAGTCTGCAAAGACTACCCACACAAGAGCTGGGGTACGACAGGCACCGAGATCCCATGTTAAATCTCAGTTATGCATAAAAATCACCTTCACTAAACACCCAGTTCCCTGAACATACCAATTAATATGTAATGTTTGAAGTTTTCTATTCAGAGAGCTACAGAGATGGACATTCCGAGCAGGGACAACCCATCCAACCAACAGGTTGAGATGGTGCAGAGTAAATATTTAAACATGGAAGTTCAATAGCTGTTAAATAGGTTCAGTAAAGGCTCATTTTTAAAAATCAATACTCTTACTAATAGTAATGCACTAGCCTTCAATAGAAGGGAGGCAACCGAGTTGAAATCATTTTTGAATCAAAAGTCAGTAGGAGCCGGTGTCCTGGACAAATCCCCCCAAATTGGTAAGAAAACAAAACAAAACAAAAGAAAAAAACCAAAACCAAAACACAGTAATGTAGTTGTTTCTTATCAATTCCCGGGAAGCTGAGTCTGTTTCCAGGAAACTGATGGGAACCACAGATTTGACCTGGGCGGGGCGGAGGGTAAAGAAGGGGCAGGAGAAACGACTATGACAAGGGACTAGGGAATCCCTGACTTTTCTCTGGATTAGTGAAACCAGTCAGGCCTGGGCTTTTTAACCTGGTTGCACGTAGTAGCTGTGTGACCTTGAGCATGGAAGTTAACCACGCTGAGGGTGGCAAACACCACAAGCGCCTTCCTCCCACCCCCGGCCTGACCATCCCAACACAAGAGGTCAGACTTCCAGGTCTCAGCCTGAGGGCTTTGCCTGGACTCAGACACAAAGGAAGTGGCCTGAATTAAGGCCCCACACAGTGGCCCTCAGTCACGGACGATGGGAGCTGGCCCCTTATGTGCAGTGTGTGCTCTAGACCCCCTGCCAGTGTCCCAGGCGGGAACGGCCCCGTTGTCCACAGAGGTGACCTGCTACTGCTTACACTGGGTTGGCTGCATCTCTTCTGTCTTCCCCTCTCCTTCCTCAGCACTCCGGGATCACTCCCAAATACACCACTTTCACCCAAAATCTTGTCTCAAGTCAGGGCATCACTTATGGGGACCCAAAGACGACTTGTAGTGTCTGCCTCTGTACTGTAAAATAGGGACAGTGGCAGCACCCACCTTAGAGGGTCACTGTGCGAATTCTGAGAGATCAGGGCCCGAAGCATGTGTCCTGATGCCTGGTACTCACCAGACACTCAGTCAGTGCCAGCGACGGCGGTCATTAACCCCGCAGGTCAAAATAGGAACCTTCCAACTCACTCAAAAGATGGCAGGGTGGCGAATGGTTTTTATTTTCTTTCTACTTCTCTATGCTTATTACATTTTGAAGAGGAGGAGTGTTTAAAAGCAGCAGGGCATCAAGAAACCCAGGAACCAGGCTACGTGGGTCCAATCACAGCTGTGCTGACTATGAGCAGTGGGGTCACTGCACTGCTCTGTGCCTCAGTTTCCTCAGATGTGAAATGGGGGGACAGAGCCTCTCTCTGTTAGGTTTTTGGGATGTTTCAATGCAAACATATATGTGTTCAGCACAGTGGTTGACACATGATGATAGAGGAGTAAACACAAGCTGTTGTGATGAAAATGGGATTAATAAATAATAGATACTATATGTATTTGATGCATATTTAGAGTATTTCCTGGATAAGCCTGACAGTTTGTTCAACAAGCTTCCTCTTAAGAATTAGACAAATTAAACTTCCAGTCTGTTGTTTTTCAAAAGACTTGACTGCCTTTCCCCTAGAAATGGGTTATCAAAACAACAACACATACTAGTAATGGGCAAAAGGAAATGGCTAGAAATAAGTATTTTCAAGATGATCTATTTCAAGAAAAAGACGTAGCAGATGGTAAATAGGAATGTTGGGTTATGTACAGCAGCAGTGGGTGGAGAGAGAGAAAGAGAGAGCTAGAGAGAGATAGAGAGAGACAGAGAGAGAGACAGAGAGGGAGGGAGAGGGGGAGGGAGGGGGAGGGAGGGGGAGGGAGGGGGAGGGAGGGGGAGGGAGGGGGAGGGAGGGGGAAGGGAGGGAGGGAGGGAGGGAGAGAGACAGAGAGAGAGACAGAGAGGGAGGAAGGGAGGGAGGGAGGGGAGAGAGAGAGAGAGGGAGAGAGAGATATTATTTAATCATATAGTTTTACCTCCTATAGAAAACCTCGAAAGGGAGATTGGGTCCAGCTTGCACACAGGGGCCTGGTAGAAAGACGACAGCTTCCGAGAACCGAATCACGGAAATGATGGCAACACCAGTCATAGACTCTAATCTGCTGAATATTCTGAAATTGATTGTTTTACCTGCAAACTACACCTTACCGATCCTTCTGTTGACTCAGGCATTTATTCACTGCTCAGATGTCTAGTGTCTGCACGCCAAGTCTAACAATGACCACAGCAGTAGTAGCAGATAATATGTCATGTATTTCTTTCAGTGTCCATAATCTGGTTGCAAGCCCTTTACTTGTTATTAACCTACTTCATTGTCACAGAAACCCTGGGGAACAGATCCTAATCTCCTCATTGAATGGTAGAGGGAACTGGAGTACAGAGAGGTAAGGGACTTGTCCAAGATCACACAGCTAGGAAATGGGAAAACCAGGATGTGAACTCAGGGGTGCAGGCTCTAGGGCCCCCCTTTAGGCCCTGGGTATAGATTTGGCATCAGTAATAGTCCACTCCCACCTCATGCCCCCACACACTTACCCTATGCAGATAGTGCTAATTGAGTGCTGTACTCTTTCCATAGTCTTGGATAAATCCTCTGAATCCTTCTTAACACAACTCTCCATGTATGTTGCCAGCAGCAATCAGGTTGGAACTGGCATGGGTGGTAAAGCCAATGTGACCAGTGAACCAGTCAGGACTGTTTGACTGCAAGCAACAGAAGTTGACTCTGGGTAACGTAAGCCAAAAAGGACTCCACTACAAGGATATGGGAGCCCTCAAGAACATGGAAGAAAACGTTCAGGAACCAGGAAGTTCCTGGAGGCCTTGAGAGCAGGTTACGTTGACAGGTTTGTCTGGACCCTCCCAATGAGATCAATGTGTTCTAAGCATATTTTTCCCCCTGTCCTTGAATCCTTCTGCTCAAGATTTAAATTCCCAAGGTTTAGCAGAGTTCACCTGTCCACTACAACAACACAGACTGAAGATGAGTGAGTGCCCACAAAAGTAACAGAGGAACTATGCAGGGGAATACAACTCTGGGCCGCCCAAAACACCACCACCAGCACCGCCACCAACTACGCAATGCACCAGATCCAATCCACCCAATTAACCAGGCCCAAGAATTCTAGAAGGACCGTTGGCAGCTCAACAGGTTAATTGGTTGGATGGCAAGTCATCCCTAAAAGAGTTTTGCTGACAATTATAAATCGAGCCTGGGTGTCTTCACCGGGGAACTAACTCATCAACCAGAGAAAGAGCTGGCCATCTTCGGGATGGGCCTTTGAAAGCCTCCGATGAAATCAGCCCGTTGATTAATGCAATTAACACCATTAGGAAAGGAAGTTGTTAAACTAAATCAATTATCCACAGACATCTGTCATGCTGAGTGTTCCTTTCTGTCTTCAGCATATTGCACTGTTGGTGTTTCAGTGGTGATGGCCATTAAAAATAAATGATTATTGTTGATTTTCTATTGATATAGCTATTAATGTATTGGTGCCTGTGTGTATAGGCCGCTTACATGTAGTGTACAGAAAATAGATGGACTAACAATAGGAAGTAAGTATTGACTCCCATTTCTCAATTCAGGAGGTAAATATTGACCAACCAAAAGCGCAACGAGTTTACGATGAGCTAAAAGGCAAAACGTTCACATCAGCTCAGTGTTTCCTTAATTACTCGTATCATTTATCTTCTGCCGTACAGAGGTTCAGATGCATGGATGCAACTCTTGGGCTCTGCCTCAGTATTGGACTCAGCGTCCTCAAACATGGTCCGAAGGCATTGGATGACAGCCAGTTTTCATCTTTATGAAAATTCTTATTCCTTTGCCTCCCCTGAACCTTTCCAGTCCGTTAGCAAATTTGAGTTCGTCTCTATCAATCTTCCACACTAACCATAATGCCATTTTCTTCAATCCAGCTGCGAATGCAAAGAATGAGCATCTGTGATAATAACAGTTAACATTTATTGAACTTCTGCTCCCAGCCCTTTGCATGGATCTCTAATGATGGTCTCCATCTTACAGAATGATAATAAAAAATAATAATAGCTATTGCTTTAAGCTCTTTCCAAGTGTGAAGTAATTTAAACTCCCAACTGGCTCTGACGGTAACCTTATCCTGGTCATGGTACCGATGAAGAAACTGAGGCAGACAAAAGGTACAGTCCCAATACACAGCTCATAAATCGTAGCATAACCCAATTATTCTGACCATAATTTTTCCGCTGCTTGTCTATGCTTCTCTGTCTGTACTTACTTAAAGTTTTGTAGCAGGTGTCAAGTTTCAGGAATATGTTTTTGTGATCATAGAAATTTGCCCTGGCGTTTTCACCTGCTGGTGGATGTGGGGTGTGTGTGTGTGTGTGTGTGTGTGTGTGTGCCCCACCCCACCCCCAGATAAAGAAACTGAAATTGAGCCAGCTCAGGTAATGTGCTCAAGTGATACAGCCAATAAGTGAAGCAAGAGATTCAAACCAGGCTCTCACCCCAAACTTTTCTCTTTAGGGTAAGGCAGCGTCTGGAAAAGTGCAATCTCTTAAGAGTGATGTAGAGCTTTTAAGCTTTTTTTGTTTTGGGAATGAATGTTCAGATCACGCCATTGCAGCAGTGCCTGGAATTCACACCACAGGAATAGAGACGGCCTGTAATACTTTCTGCTCCCACTGGGGCCTGGAATATGATTGCCACATCCAGAAATATCTGCTTGATCGATCGGAGTGACTAGATTCAACAGAGCAAGTAAGTCTAGGCAGGGGAAGGAAGAAGTGTTGCCGAGGGCAACCCGGGGAGCGTTCAGACGTAGAAAATCTCAATATGAAGAGAAGAGCCAATTGTTCCAAGCATCCCACTGCCAGTGCCTGTGAAGGTCAGACTTTTACAGAGTTATCAAAAGGAGGTTAAACAAGGCAAACCAGAAAGGCAAGCTGGGCTTTCCCTTGGGAGCCAAATTGTCAAGAACTGATTTGAAAATGTCTTAGACTCTCTGCCAACACAATACTTCTTCAGCTGGTTAATTAAAACTGGGTGTCAGCAATGCTTGGAAATCACCAGGAGAGGTGTCAGCTTCAGGGCCCGGCTTGGGAAACCTCACAGGTTTTGATCTTTTGGGGGGAATTGCTTAAGGGCCCTGGGTACCTCCCGGTAAAACAAGCAGGAGGAGAGGAGAGGGAGGAAGGAGAATGGAAAACGAGAAAGCCACTGTCTGACTCTGGACGGACTTCTTCCTTCAATTTATTTAGAATTACACCCCGATTTCCCTGGACAGACTGAACTGCAAAAATAAAATTTCCATCTCCCTTTTCATCATTGTTCATAGGAAAAGTTCTTTAAAGATTATTACTACACTACCTGATGGAAACCCTGGGTTACCAGGTGTTGCCGTCACATCAGAAATGACTTCCTTAGCTAGGTGGTTGGTTGGAGGGTGCAATAGGCAGCATAATGTCCCTCCAGAGATGTCTGCTACCTAATCCCTGAAACACCAGGGACCTGTGACTATGCCACCCTCACGGCAGAAGAGACTTTGCAGTTGTGAGTCAAGGAAAGATTGTGAGATGAGATTATTCTGGACGATCCAGATGGGCCCTAAATGGAATCATCGGGGTCCTTATAAGAGGGAGGGAGCAGGGTCAGAATGAGAAAGTGATGGGATGATGGAAGCAGAGGTCAGAGTGACGCAGGGCCACTAGCTGAGGTATTCAGGCGTCCTCTACAAGCTGGAAAGGACAAGAAACAGATTCTCTCCTGCAGTCCCCAGAAGGAGCAGTGCTGACACACTGGACACCCCTAGGACCCATTTTGGACTTCGGACCTCCAAAGCTGTAACAGGGTAAAGGTGTGTTATTTTAAGCTACTAAGTTTGAGGTGATGTGTTATAGCAGCAAAAAGATACAACCAGTTGGCTCAGTTTTTGCTGTACTCGAGGGAGGTCTTGAGGCCACTTCCAACGACACATAAAATGCGACAAAAACAACCCAAGGTAAAAGTAGCTTAGGTGCGTTTTCTCCCTGAAAACAGACAAGAGCATCCAGGTTGAGAGCTAAACAGTGGAGAGTCCCTCTCACATGACATAAAAGTCACCTGGTCATGCATTCCCTCCATGCCATTGCCGGGGACATCTCTGTGGTCTGATTGCCGAGACGGGGAGAGGAAAGGCAGTTTCAGAGACAAAGTGCTTACGGCATGAAGGGAAAAGCAGAATAACAAATGCAATGCAGTAAGATGGGCATGAACTAACTGGGGTGGGGGAATGAGAGAAGCACAAAGAGACATCTAAAAGCGAGGAGAGATTGCTTCCAATGGCATCCAGGTGGAGTCTTAAAGGCAGGAGAGGGGGTAACCAAGCACAGAATGGGTGGGAGCGGGCAAGGGGATACAGGGGAGGCTGAGGGCATTGTGGCAACAAGACTATGGAATAAATACAGATGCCTCAGAGCCAGCAGTTCCCAGCAACTGTGATGAGTGATGTAGACCAGCCCCCAAGGTGCCAGGGAATGACTGGGGGAGGAGGGGCTGGGAAGTAGGGAGGGGTCAGATCCTGTCTGAAGAGGTCCTACTTCTAATACTCATCCCTACAGGAGAGAATTCAGCCATAGTGAGCTACAGGTGCTACCCAAACACCCCCTCAGACCATCTTCCCCAAGAATAACCTTCGAGGGAAGAACTTGAGTTATAAAAAATGCCTACTGTTTCCTCAGCACTGACTACATGGCCCTCATTCAGCAGGCCCTCCTTACAAGGAAGGAGCCCAGATGGACTTGCCCACCATCGGACAGCGACCCAGGGACCCAGTGGGAGTTGGGCTGAGTCTGTCTCCTTCCCACATCCATGCTGTCCCATCAGATACCTGTCTTCAAAACTTAGAGTTTAAAGAGAAGGCAACATAGTTCTTCCTCACCTCCCACCCTTGAAGTAACTATCATGGATAGGAAAGAACTTCCACAACCAACGTCCCTTCATGCATTCATTTGTTCAGTAAATATTTATTCAGGGCTTACTATGTGCCAGGCCCAGTGGACTTCGTGAAGAACCAAACAGACAATATCCTTGGCCTTTTGGAGCTTAGATTTTGGGGAAAGAAAAATAGCAAACACACAAGCAAATAGAGATATACTAAGTCAGGTGGTGATAAATGCTACATTATACATAAATCCGGGCAAAGGGTCAAGATCCCTGACAGTAGTTATGCTGGAATGGAATGAGGGTCAGGGAGGAGGATGGAATTGGGACGGAGAGCAGAGGTGGATCCAACAGAAATAGCCATGTTTTAACTCCAGTTGAAAGGGGGAGGGCGTAGGTGTTTATTTTATTACTGGTCTTTCATAACTTAACATAGATGCTGCATATATTCTTTTGGATGTGTCAAATATTAACTGACTTAAACATTTTGGAAGGCTAGGGGTTGCTATGTTCATACTGGTGCTCAGAGAAAGCCTCCATGGGGACGCGGTATCTGGGCAGAGATATCAAGGAAATGAGAGCACGCGTCACGCCTGCGGGAAAGGTATCCAGGTAGCGGGAACAGCAGGTGGGAAGGCCCTAAGGGCTTCGAGTCCTGGCACAGTCAATAGTAGAAGCTTGGAATACAAAGCTACCTCGAGCCTCTTCCCGACAGATACAGATGTTCTCTATATTTTATATTATTCTCTCACTTATCCACGGCCTTCGAAGGAGATGAAAAACGTCATTAATCCATGCATCATTTATTCATTTTGTATTTATTAAGCACCTGCTGTATGCTTATCACTGGCCGTGAACACATGGTCCGTGTCTTTAAGGAGCTTATGGGCCAGTGAGGAAACTGAAGAGGCGACATGGGGGAAGATGCCACTAGACACTCACCTTGTCCTTTCCTCGGACCCTCACCCATGAAGAATTTGGTTTGGGTTCTTCTAATCTCAGCTAATATGTCAGGGTGCTGATCCGGGCTGAGAAAACCCTGCCAGGTTAGGAAATTAGCTCAGGGTTCAACAATTTAGAGGTAGTGACTGATGTTCCTAGCGGGGCGGGTGGGGGGGTAGGGTTCCCACCAGCCAGGAGCCCTGCAATGATAACTTTCCCATCCAGCATAGATCCAGGAAGCGACCGAGTCCCCGCTGACTATCTGAGCCCAAGATTCGCTCAAAGGCCTGCTTCGTGTAGTGATGGACAGAGTCATGCTTAGGACATTCTGCCAGACCCATAGATTCTCAGGAGAATTTGCATAAACTTCCCCGCTGCCTACCCACAATCAGTTGCTAGGGAAATCACAGGAGAATGGGGTAACGAAAGTGCTTTGTACAAAGTGGAAAATTCTGCGTATCTGGTGTAAAGGGTTCCTTAGTACCCATGGCACCGAAGAAGGTCACATGAGCAATAATAACTCCAGCTTTTTTGGTTACACTTTCCACTTGCTCCAGCAAGAGCTGAGCTGTCTGCCTACTGAGCTGTCCCTGCTCCAGGCGTTTCTGAGGAGTGTCTCACACATGCACAAAAACGACTCAACTGAATGCTCAAAAAGTTAAACATATAATTGTCAGGTGAGCCAGTAATTCCACACCTATGGATATGGCCCCCCCCCAAAAAAAAAAACAAAAAAAAAAAACAACAACTGAAAACAGGGACTCAAACAAATGCTAGTACATGAATGTTCACAGCAGCAAGATTCACAAGAGCCAAAAGGTGAAACTAACTCACATGTCCGTTAATAGATGAACGGAGCCAAAAAAGTGGCACTTCTCTACCGTGAAATATTATTCATCCAGAAAAAGGAATGAAATTCTGACATGTTACAACATGGATGATTCTGAATGACGTGATGCTAAGTGACGTTCGCCAGATACGAAAAGTCCCATAGAGTATGATTCCATTTATATAAAATGTCTAGAATAGATTGATCCTTAGAGACAGAGGATTTAGAAGCAGACTGGTAGTTGCCAAGGGCTGGGAGGAACAGGAAATGGGGAGTGACTGGTTAATGGGTACAGAGCTTTCTTTTGGGGGGATGACATGCCTTGGAACTAGAGGTGGTGGTTGCACAACACTGGGACGGTACCCAGTGTCCCTGAATTGTACACTTTAAAATAGTTAATTTTATGGTATGTAAATGTCACCTCAGTTAGAAAAACACACCGTCAGCTTGTTTGGCCGCTATGACTGGCCCATACTTTCCCAGCAAGTACTATAGGCTCCGATTGGCCAGGTAGCCACTGGTACTGCCATGGTTTTTGGACGCAACTTTCTTTTGCGGGTGAGTTGGGTGACCTGCACAGCTGAAGAGCTGGAGTCCTGGAGAAACCAAAGTGCCCTGGTCCCTCTATTCTACACCCTTCTAGAGCATGTCCTATGCCTTACAGAGTTTTAGCAAAACACCTCAATTTGATTCTGAGCAAAACGCAGGCAGGGGCCACCTGGAAACCAAAAGCTCTGCCAAGCAAAGGATAGAGTTCTGGGTCCCACACCAAACCTACACCGGAGTCCTTTCGGCTTAGAACCTGGTAAAAGGATTACCCCCTGCCATTCACAAGCCTGCGTGAAAGCCAGTCTGTCTATTAAGAGACTCGCATATGCACACCCCGGCCCAAACATCAAACACTCCCTGCCCTTTGATAAAACCAGGCGTACACATAGGCTATGCAGCAAGGGAATAATGAACACCTGCTAAGACAATAAGAGACGTTTACTGGGGGAGGGGGGACCCGGCTAGACACACGCGCACGTTACACTGTTCATCATTGGGTAAAGAATGTACGGCTGGTAGAGAATGAATTATTTCTTCCCAATTCGGCGCCATCATCCATCACAGTCAATTTTCAGCCCATCTGGAAGGTTTCAGAAGACCCAGAACGGGATCACAGTTACAAAACAGTCACGGCAGCAAGCCCTTCTAAATGGATTATAATAAATACGAACATAAAAATAGTTCTCTGCTGAGAGGCCTTTACTCCGTGCTATGTTCTACACTCAAGCTCGCTCATTTCATCTTCTCAACAAAGCTACGAGGTGGGAACTATAACGGTCCCCATTTGCAGGTGAGAAAAACCGAGGTCTAGAGAGGTCAGTGGAATTCCTCTGGTCACACAGGTAGAAAGTGGCAGACGACAACAAAAGGAGATTGCATGGACTCTAGGATACTACCCGTCAGTCGCGATGCACAGGGTCTGCGCTCAGTAGGTCCTACTCTTCTCTGTCTACACTCTCACCACCGGAAGTTCACCTCATTTCTTACTGGTGAACTGGAATTGCATGGGAGAAGCAAATCACCCCCTTTGGACCCTTCTGTTTTTTCCCATCTTTTTTTGGATTTTTCTCAGAGCTGAGCATAGAAATGACTCAGAAGACACAGACTTGGGGACAAAGGAAAACTTGTGTTTTCTGTGTGTTGAATCTGGTTCTCTCCACTGGGGCTGGTTCATCCTGATAGTCCCGGCTTGCAGCCAAAGGGAACCCGGGGTGGGGGTGGGGTATGGGGGTGGGTGTGGGGGGGTGGGGGGCAGGGTCGGGAATATGCGAGTGTGAGGCTGAGAGGAAAAGGCAGGTAGCTCTTCCCCTATGTTAACTGACTGGGACCTGCTGGAGAGGCTCAGAGTCAGGAATATTCTATAATCACTAGGCCCCTCCCCGTCCCCACCCCCACCCCCAGCCTGGCTCTCTGCCACATGCTAGGAAGTAACAACAAATACGAAAGATACAGTCTCTGCTTTCATGGAGCTGCATATGATTAACGGATGTGTAGATTAAATAACAATTGTTAAATAAACAATGCCTGTCGACTGATGAGTGTTATAAAGAGGACCTACAGGATACCATCAGAACATATAAAAAGAGTGCAACAGAGCAAGTACAGGAGGAAGAAAGCTCAGTGACAGGAAGATCAAAATACCTGTGGCGTAAGCGAGGCAGAAATATATTTCTCTAGCATCTAACAAAAGTTTGGGGGTCAGTTCAAGGCTACATTGCAAGGTGAGTGGTGATAACAGGGACCCGGTACTCATTTTTTTCTGCTCTGCTTTCAGGCATGCAATCAAGCCTCATGGGTGCTTCATGGTTCCAAATGACTGCTGGAGCTCCAGCCATCACATTTGCGTTGTAGTCCCAAAGAAGGAGGAAAGAAGGCAGAGAGAAAATAGGCATCTCCCAGCTAAGTCACCTCCATTTGAGCTGTGTTCCGAAGAGTCCCACACATGGGTTCTGCTCTAATTTACCGGCTAGAGCATCGTCATAGGGTCACAACTGGTTGCAAGTGAAGTTGGACAATGTGGTTGTTTATGCCAGGTGGCCATGTGCTCAGCTAAAAAGTGGGGTTCCTGCCACAGAAAGTCCAACTATTGGAAAGTGTTTGTATTTGGGGGCAGAAAATTTCAGTTCAAGCCTCATCTCTGTCACTTACCTGCTGTGTGAGCTTAGGTAATTCATTTAACCTCTCTGAGCCACCAATGGAACGGACCAATAATTCTCACTTCACAGTTGTGCTGGAGTCTTAATTGAGGAATGCCATTTGTTAACTGCTAGATTAAGACTTTCAGAGTCTAAAACTGAGCACGCATGAGAATAACCACTGTGCTTCGCAGAATTATTTTCCCTTCCTCCTTTTATTCTCCAGTATCTGGCAAAGCTAGAATATTTCCTGGGAGCACCTGTTACTCGCGTCCTCTTCTGAATTTCCTGCTTCAAAGGCAGCTCCTAGATATGGAATTCAGAAACTTCTGACACAGGCTCTGAATCAGGATGGTGGCACAGGGGTTATGCAAAGACAGCTTACAGAAACAAGGAACAAGGCATGCTCAAGAGGGCTTCAGATGCTGCAATTAACACCCTGGAGGGTGCTAAGAAAATGTCCATGGTGCCTGGTTGCGAGATGGAGCCCCAGGGAGGCAGTTGCCCTGGAGCTGTAAGGAGCCAAAATGAGCCTCAGTAGTTGTCGATGTGGTGGTCTTTGAGTGAGGGCTTCAGGGGGAGAATTTTAACTATAACAATAGTAATAACAGCTAGCTGTGAGCTTATGATGTACCAAGTACTGTGCTCTGCCTTTGACAAATGCTGTTTTATTGCCTCCTGGATCTAGTGCTCTCAGTATGTCATCTTCTGATTCCCCTTTTACAGATGTTAAGTTTGACACAAGAGGCACAGTCGCTTACTAAGGGATGTGGTAAGGTAGGTAAGGTAGGACAAGTTAAGACAGATGGGCAGACATGGAAAAGGCATTCCATGCACCATGGACCTTTAGCAAAGGCCAGGGGACTGGAAGGGCCTGGCGTAATGGGGCGATGAGGAAACAAGTTTGGGTAGGGCAGGTGGCTCACCGATGGACGTAGGACAGGGAAAAGTAGGTCCAAAGCTTTGAATTCTGGGGAAAGACATTCAGACTTTACTCCTAAGGTAGCAAGGAGCCATTGAAGATCATCGAGCAGGTTAGTGACACAATGGAGGAAAATTTGGGAGCAGCTTCAGGGAAGATGGATTCTCCAAGTTATTACTGGTCCCACTGAACAGATGAAAAAACAACTGAGACTCACAGAGGTTCATTTGTTTGCCCAAGTCACAGAGCCAGGAAGTAGCAAAATCCGATTTGAACCCAGGCTATGTACTTGTCCTGCTTTATGGTGGGCAATGGTATTTCCAAGGTAAAGTCACAGATTAAATAGGAATGTCATTCAATCTTTGGTGTGAGAAACCCTGCAGGTTATAATGTCAGCTGAAAGGCCGTCAAGAGGAAGCCATGGGCCCAGGAGCAGGCCCTTCTTCAGGCCTGTGCGTCAGGCTTGCAGGTTAAATCCTGAGGGCAGCTTTCCCCAACCTGCCTGCTTGTTCCACAGGAAGGACCCGTCAGTGACCCTTGACCTTCCCTGCCTCTTATCCCTGGAGGAGGGGTAAGCAGAGCATTGCCCCCATCTGCCACCCTGGAAAAGTGGGGATATGGAAACCCAGAGGCCAGTATTTCTAACAGATAATTGCTGTATTATTTAAACAACAGACACTGAAATAGCTCATTAAAGGGACAAAGGCAGTAATTACCCAGATTTTTATCTGGGGAATCTAAGAGAGCTACCAGGGGTTACATTTCTAGGTAACCTAAGAGCCTGAGAAGCATAGCAAAGCAGAATCACAAGGGCCCAGACCAGTCTGGCAGAAATCTCTTTTCCCCTCTGCAGGGGTTCCCTGTACATGGGAACGATCAGAAATGTGGCCAAAGTTTGTGAGCATTTCATATTCAGTCAGAATTAGGCTAAAAGTATGCTCATCGTGGCTTTGAGGTTACACAACAGCCCTAGGAAGACTGTACAATTAATAGCCTCATTTTACAGATGAGGAAACTGAGGCTCAGAAAGGGGGTGTGATTTGCCTAACGTCATTAGGCTGGCAGGTAGCAGTCCTGGGACTCAAGTGCAGGAGGTTTGCCCCGTTCTACTCTGCTGCATGGAAACAGACCTCCCCCTGACGTCTTACTTACCAGGGGATTTATCAAGGGCCAACAAAGAGATGGGTGACCTCCTTGATCTTCATAACAAGCCTGGGGGTAGGCTTTCTTATGCTCATTGTACCGCTGGGTAAACTGAGGCTTAGAGATGTGACGGTGAGCTGAAGAACCAGTGGCTGCATTCCATCGGTGACTCCTGCTAGCTACCTTTGTAGTTATGCATTTAGTTTGAGACATTTAGGGTCAGAGGGAGGTTTTGTTTGGTAACTGTTTGCTTGTTACTCTTTTACAGAAACTCTCTCACTGGGGAGAAGGAGAGAAAGGCAACAGGATATTGCAAAGAGTCAGCTCTCAGCCTCCCTCACCCACAACCGACAGGGCCACACAGAGAAGACCCCTCTGCCTCCTCCTCTCCCTGTCCCTAGGGAACTCTGGGAATCAGGCTAAATGACAATGCCAGCTGAGATGTCCTGGGGGTTCGGGCAGCAGTTGCTTCCTGCCCAGTGGGAGCCCAAGCGCAGAAGAATGTTGGAAGGAAGCTTCCGGGCAGGTGGGCGGCCCTAAGGAGCAGGGAGGTCTGAGAAGGGCAGTGATAAGGATGGCTTTTCCTCCTCCCAGCTCAGCAGGAAGATAAGCATCACTGGCCTCAGACATCTCGGCCACTCATCTCTGCCCCATCATTGCCCAAGATCTCTGACTGGGTCTCATTCCCCTAAACCAGCAGGGCCACATGCTGGGGATAAAGAAAGGGGGGGGGGGCTGGGGGTCAAGGTGGCACATAGCTTCTCATGAGAGGTCATCTGGGCTCAGGTTCTTCTGAGGAAGGACAGGTGGCACGTGGGCCAAGCAGGCATGACAGGGTTTGTTTGTTTCTCTCTCTATTCAGGCCATGTCCCCTGGGAGGAGGGGGGCTGTCATATCTGGAAGTGACAAAAGAGGGTGTCAGAGGTAAAGATGGACCTGCTCCTCCTGTTATGAGAAGCAGGATGGAGGGGAAGGAAGCAGGCATGCAAGGGCCAGGCAGTGAGCGCCAGCTCCATCGCACACAGATGGGTCTTTCCTACCTCCCTGGTATAAGAGCAAACGGAGGCTTGGAGGGGTTAAAGCACCTGACTGAGTCACCAGGGAGCGAGTAAAAAGAGGGGGGTTCTGATTTGGCCCTAGTGAGGATTGAATACATTGCTTAATGAACAAAAAGATGGAAGGATGAATGGATGAATGAATGAATGAATGGATAGATGGATGACTTCAGACCTGGAAATTGCACAAGGCTAGCTCTCAAAACTGCATGAGATCAGTACATCCGCTTTTATGGCAACACTATTCAGAATAACTTAAACATGGAAGCACCCCAAGTGTCCACTGACCAATGAACGGATAAGCAAAACGTGGTCTATACATACAGTAGAATACTAGTTAGCCTTTTAAGGAAGGAATTCTGTCATGTGCTACAACATGGACAAAGCTTGAGGACATTATGCAAAGTGAAAGAAGCTAGTCACACAAAAAAATACTGGATGATTCTACTTATGAGCTACTTAGAGTACTCAAAATCATAAAGACAGGAAATAAAAGGGTGGTTGCCAGGGGCTGGTGTGGGAAGAATGGGGAGTTATTGGGTAATAGGCATAGAATTTCAGATTCACGAGATGAAAAAGAATAATGGGATAGAGAGCAGTGATGGCTGCCCCACAATGTGAATTTATTTAATGCCATTGAACTGTACACTTAAAGACAGTTAAGATGGTCGATTTTATGTTATGTGCATTTTATCACAATAAAAAAGGGAAACAAAAAACCCAAAACAATGCAGGGTCCAGGGTCCTGTATTGGTTAGCTGTTGCTGTGTTAACAAATTGTCACAAGGTCTGTGGACCACGAATCCAGTCCCAGCTTTGCTTAGTCATTTGCCTCAGGCTGCAATCAAGGTGTCAGCTAGAGCTGAGGTCTCAACTAAAACACCACTGGAAGAGACACCTTCCCCGTTCACATGGTCACTGGCACAATTCAGGTCCCTATGTCCCGTGGGACCGGGATTCTCAGGTTTCTGCTGGATGTCTGCGAAGGCTGCCTGATTCGTGGCCACATGGGCTTTCCCAACGTGGCTGGAGGCTTCTGCAAAGCCAGCGAGGGACAGCGAGGGGGTCTGCTAGCAAGACGGAAGGTACAATTGTGTGCCACGTCATCATGAAGTGACATCCCAAACTGCTGCCTTCCTCTATTTATTTAGAAGGAAGTCTATAGGTTCCACCTACACTCACGAGGAGAGGCTTAAACAAGGGTGTGAACAGTAAGAAATGGCATCACGGGGCCACCTCGGAGTCTGTCCTCCATAATTATCATAACCATGATTATTATCTTTGTTTCGGGCACTGGACCAGTATAAAAATTGCACTCCTTCACTCTAAGAGATGAGCTGAGAGGGGTAAGCAGAGGCCACCTGGTTCTTTCAGGCCAAGGTAAAGGTTCTCATTTGAATCTTAAAGCAATAGGTACCAGGATGAATTTGGAGCAGCGAATTGACAATCAGATCTGCAAGGTTTTTAAACTATTATTTGTAATTGTGGTAAAATACACATAACATAAAACATGCCATTTTAGCCATTTTTAAAGGCACAGTTCAGCGGCACTAGGTACATTTACATGACTGCGCAACCATCATCACCTCCAATTCCAGAACTTTCCATCTTGTAAAACTGAAACTCTATATATCTATTAAAAAATAACTCCCTGCTCCCTCCTTCCCCTAGCTCCTGGCATCCACCATTCTACTTTTTGTCTCCATTCATTTGACTACTCTAGGTATTAATACCTCGTATCAGTGGAATTACACAGTATTTGTCTTTGTGTGACTGGAGTATTTCACTTAGCAGTGTCCTCACCGTCCATCCATGTTACAGCAGGTGTCAGAATTCCATTCCTTTTTTTTTTTAAATTTGTATTAAATGTATTGGGGTGATATTGGTTAGTAAAATTATATAGGTTTGAAGTGTGCATTTCTATAATACATCATCTATATATTGCATTGTGTGTTCCCCACCCAGAGTCAGTTCTCCTTCCATCACCATATATTTGACATCTTTTTCCCTCTTGTAACTCTCCCCTCTCCCCTCCCTGCCTACCCTCTGGTAACTACTGAACTGGTGTCTGTTTTGTTTGTCTTGTTCCTTTGTTGCTTTCAGCTTTATACCCCACATATGAGTGAAATCATATGGTTCGCAACGTTTTCTGTCTGACCTACTTCGCTGGGCATTATCATCTCAAGGTCCATCCATGTTGTCGCAAATGGCAGTATTTCATCTTTTCTTATGGCTGAGTAATACCAAATTCCATTCCTTTTAAGGCTGAATACTATTTAATTGTATGGATAGACCACATTTTGCTCGTCCATGGAATGACACTGGGGTGGCTTCTACCTTTTGGCTCTTGTAAAATAATGCTGTTATGAACATGGGGGTGGGCATATCAGCTTAACTCTCTTCTTTCAATTCTTTGGGGTATATGCCTAGACATGGAATTGCTGGACCACATAATTCTATCTTTAATTGTCCGAGGCACTTCCCAGATCTGTGTTTTTTTCAAAGGTCACTCTGGTTGCTCTGTAAAGAATGGACAAACAGGAGGCAAGAGTGAGAGCTGAGAGCCCCCTGACGAGGCTCCTATGGCTGTCCATTAAGGGCCGAAGAAGACAGAGCCTCGGCCACAGACGGTGGGTACACACGGAGAAGGTGAACATCCCTGAAATGCAAATCAAGTCTTTTCCACGAGGTGACTGTGCGCTCCTGTTTAAAGAAAAGCTATGTAGAGAAGGGCAAAAAGATTGGTGAGGTGAACTGGTAGTTTTCTACTTTCAGAAAGTGGACTTTCATAGAGGCGAACTGCAAGGGCTTTGGGGCCAGGCGGCCTGGGTTCAAATCCTGACACTGCCTCTTCTCGCTGAGCCTGTTTCCTCATCTATAAAAGGGAGATAATACTACCTACTTCTTGGGATTTGTGAGGATTAAATGTGATAACATCAGGGGCAGTATCTTGATTAGAGTAAATGCTCACTGAGACCTAGATGATTATGATACTGCGATCAAATCTAGAATGCCTGTCACTTAGCCTGTCTTCACGCTGCCCTCAACCAGGACATTTTGGAGTGGCAGTGCCACGTGTCCCAAGCTTCTTGTGACATCAGCACTGTCACTTGGCTGGGTGGCCAGGGAGTCAGTACCATAGGGCGCCCTTTCTCTACCTTTTCAGATACGCCTCATCCCCCCCATTCATCATCAGTCCTTTTTGCCTTGGCCCCCCTTCAATGATTGACGGGCTCCTGAATTATGAAAAAGGGTGAGAGATATTTATATCTCTGCTAAGGGCTTGCCCCCGCCCTTCAGAGGGAGTGGGGAGGTCTTTCCGTGCAAGGGAAATCTATAAAGTCCTCGAAGGAACAATTTTTCTGCCCTTCTCAGCAGGCTCCTTCAGCTCTGCTCCCCCTCAGAGGACAGCTGGCTCCTGCTGTCTGTCCAGGTGCAGGCGGCAGGCAGGGAAAGGGGAGAGGGGAATGGAGTGGGGGGACGGGAAGCGCCACCTGCCAATCTCTGTCAACTCTGCACCCTCCTTTTGCTGCCTCCTCAGGGGAAGCCCTTTTCTCCTTTCGTCTGTGTGTTGAAGAAGAGCCCAGCCTTCCGACATTAGCCACCCTGCCTCTCTAAGAGTCTCCTCTTCCAATCTCCTTGACCACTCTAACCTCTAGGTCAGTACAACGCAAGGTCACAGCACTCGGACTGCGTTCTGAGTGCTCAGGTCCATGGTTGCTTTCAGTGTTGCGGTTCAAGGGGATGGGCTGTAGAGTCAGACTGTCCAGGGTTCGAATCCCAATTCTACCACTTAACTACCTTTGTTCACTTTGGGCAAAAGACTTCCCAACAATGTTTCTGTTTCCTCTTATTATGGGTGGAATTATGTCCCCCCCCCCCAAACTTCATATGTCCTATCCTAGTACCTCAGAATGTGACCTTATTTGGAAATAAGGTCGTTGCAGATGCAATTGGTTAAGATAAGGTCATACTGGAGTACTGGGCCTCTAATCCAGTAAGACTGGCATCCTCAGAAAAAGGAGAAATTTGGATACAGACATGCACACAGGAGAATACCATGTGAAAACTGGGGTTGGGCTGCCACAAGACAAGGAACTACCAGAAGCTAAGACAGAGGCCTGGAACAGACGCTTCCCCAGTGCCTTGAGAAGGAGCATGGCCTCCTGTGGACAGCCATCTTGAAAATGGATCCTCCAGCCCCAGTCAAGTTTTCAGATGACAGCAGCGCCTGCTAACATCTCGCCTGCAGTCTCAAGAGAGACTTTCAACTAGAACCACCCAGCTAACCTGCTCCTAAATCCTGCACCCACAGAAATTATGAGAAAATAAGTGTTTTCTTTTTTAAGCTGCTGACTTTTGGGGCAACTTGTTAGGAGGCAATAGGAAACTAATCCTGTGACCTGCTGCTACATGCTTGACCTCTGTAAGCCTCAGTTTGATGATCTGTAAAATGGGAATAACAGTAGCTCTCTTGGGGCATGGAGGTGCTTAAATAATTTTAAAAATAATAGCAAACAAGCAATACTCACGAAGTACTTGACACTTTACATGAAATAATTCCTTAAAGCATCAGCAAATTACCAGAACTTTAAAGATGAGGAAACTGAGGCTCAGAGAGGTAAAGTAACTTACCCAAGACCACACAGCTGCAAAGGAGCAGATCTGGGACTGTGAACCAGGTGATTTGGTCCAGAGCCCACACTCTTAACCACTGCTCTATGCTCTCTCACATAAAAAACGTTTAGCTCAGTGCCAGACATGTAGAAAGTGCTCTATCAACATTAAATAACATTTGATATTTCTTAATTAACTCTTAACCAGTTAATCCTCAATTAACAAGTCAGAATCATTAAACTGATTGCTTAAGGCTCTCCCGTGGGATCCTTTTTATCTCTAAGACCTTCCTTAACATGTTCTGTTTAAGCCCCTCTAGCCAGGAAACCCAAAGGTAATAAGAACAGCTAACACCTATGAAGGATGCATGCACCCAGCAATGTGCTGAGCGATTCCCATGTGCTGTCTCATTTAACCCACCACCAGCCTTAGCAGATTGGTAACATCATTATGCCCATTTTACAGATGGGGAAACTGAGGCAATGAGGAAGCTGAGCAGATGTTCCCTGTCCCACATCACACAACTAGGAAAGTGGCAAAGCTGGGATTTGAACTCACACAGTGTGGCTCCCACCTTCCATGCTCTAACCCACAGTGGGAGATACGGCTGGCTGGGGTATCCAAAAGTTGGGGGGAGTACATGGGGTGTGAGGGACAGTGCAGGCAGGGGAGAATCTTTTGATTCAACCACACAAAGACGCTCTCTGAATCAGGTCCCTCCTACACACATCTAGTAGTTTCCACCAGAAACACATTTCCCCGAGGCCTTCAGAGCAGTTTCTTGGCTCTGCAAAACTCCCCAGCTGGGGCCTTCCTTCCTGTTTTAAGAAGTGAAAGCATGGGGACACCAGCCCTGCCCGATATAGTTCCAGATCTAAATTTAACAACAATAACCGGGCTCCAGCCTGACCCTGCAGAGAAGAAAGGGGAGAAAGGAAAGGGAAAAAAAAAGCAACAACTAATTCTTCACAAATTAGGACAATAATAAAGGTTCCTTTCAAGTGTCAGGGCATATTCTTAGCAAGAGCGTAACACCTAAATCAAGTCTAGGCTGTAAAAATGGCATAATAGCAGGAAGCCAGGCTACAGGCCTGACTTCCTCTGGGGAGACAGGGGATTTGGGGGTGTCAGAGGTTGGGCAGGCAGGGATGGAGCCAGGCAGGCCTGACTCACTAGGAGGCACACACCTCTGTCTGGCCTCCCACTGAGCTCCATCTGGAATTGTCTGTGGGGGCCTTTGGAATTACAGCCTTAGGTCACCATCAGGGTACCTCTTCTCCACCTCCCCAGCCAGGCTTCTTGGCTTAGCCCAAGTTCAAGTCTAAAAGGCAAGCTGGGCAGGGCAAGGTGAGAACACCCCTCACAGACCAAACACGACAAGTAGCACAATGGACCCCGACTTCTGGGCTCTGAAGGCCACCCTGCATTTTCTGGGAGGCCACATTTCCCACAGGCTATGGTTCCTGGGGGCCACATTTCAGCCAATGTCTGAAAAGAGCAGGGATGCCGAGGCAAGCCTGTTCCTGGAAGACACGGAATTCCTCTGCCAGCTCAAGGCCTCCTCATGGCTTTGCTGGATTTTCTTAGGCTGCATGGCAGCCAGACCCTCCCTCCTTTGGTCCTTCAGACCTACACTGCAGTCCTGCCTGTTCTGGACCCTCTCAGTTTTTTTTCTCAGTTAGGTACTTCCCCTAACTAAATTCTTGCACATTTAATCCCGTCTTGGTATCTGCTTCTTGGCAGGCCCAGACTAACAGATAGGGTCATGTCCACTTTCAGTGTAGTTCCCTTCTAGGGCCTTCTCATCTCACCAGAGAAAAATCCAAATTCCTTACACTGGCCTCTATGACCACATCTCTGACCGCAACTTCTAATCTCACCCCCGGCTCAATGGTCTTCTTGCTGTTTCTTGAACAACCCAAGTTGTTTCTGCCTCAGGGCCCTTGCATCTGCTACTCCTGCCTGGACCAGTCTTCTCCAGGCCTGGAGGCTTCTCATTCGTTCCCCAGATCTCAGCTCAAATGTCACCTCCTCAGGCCTTCCTTGACTCACTTGACCCAAGGAGTCTTCCTGTCTCTGCTCCCCAGTCAATATCTACTTAGACTGACAAAACACATCACTCTGTTCTTTGCTGACCTGTCTGACAGCCCTTCTTCAAAGTAAGCATCTAGAAATATACCGAGAGCCAGAATTTACTGAGGACCGACCAGGGACCGGGCACTCTTCTAAGAGATGCCCATGTTTAACCCATTCAATCCTTTCCAAACCCCTATGACATGTAGGTACTAATATTACAGGGGAGGAAACGGAGGTACAAGGAGGTTAAATGAATTCCCTGCAGTTGCAGGAGTACGTGGGAGGGTGGGATTGGGGCCCAAGCCGTCTGGCTCCAGAATCTACTCCCTTTTCCAGGATGCCATTTTGCTCCTTGTGAAAAGAAAACACCTTTGATCAGCAACAAATATCCCCATACCGCATCCTGTAACAAAACGGAACGCACCGCACCTCCTACAAAGCAGGTGCTGTACATGTCCCCCTACTCCCTTTTCACAGGGACCCTGGAAGGCGGGACCTGGCTTCCCTCCATGTGCCCGCTCCCGCGACTCCTCACCCTGCTCTGTCCTGCTCTGCCCCGGAAGCTGACCCCTACCTCTATGGACTCCATTTCACATGATTCCTTGTGCTCTGGCTTCAGGCTGGGATCATCCAAAGGGAAGCACTGGCAAAGATCAAAGGGTTTACCAGAGGGCGAGGGGGAAGGAAGGTTCTAGAAGAGGGTAAACGGGGTCAAATATATGGCGATGGAAGGAGAACTGACTCTGGGTGGTGAACACACAATGTGACATATAGATGATGTAATACAGAATTGTAGACCTGAAATCTGTGTAACTTTACTAACAATTGTCACCCCAATAAACTTTAATTAAAAAACATAAAAGGTAAAAGGAAAGAGAGATAGGGTGTTTCTTCTCTAGCTCCTCCCTAACTCAGGGATACTTGTGCCTCCCTGCAGCTCCTGCCAGGTGGCCCATTCACCAAGACCCCAGCCCTAACTGGGATCCAGAAACCTGACTTCCTTACATCTGGCGCCTTCAGCCTACGGAGAGTGACAGTTCCCCACTTTTGCTAGACTCTGGGTGCCTCACCACCCCTCGTGTGTTCATTTAACCCAACCCTCCCATCTATAAGTTGCCCGTTGATTAAACTCTCATCATCGGAACCCTTCAAGGTAGATTCTATTTCCTGCAGGGACCCTGACTGGTACACAAGCATGAGGACACTCCGTTTTATAGGTGAGTAAAAACAGGTTCCGAGATGAGAGGCCACCACCCCAAGGTCACATGGCTTGGCTAAGAGCAGAAGTCAGGCATGCCTGCTCCCAGTGTCCCAGCTTTGTCCATTCTTACAAAAAGCCAGCTGAACCCAGTGTTAAGAGCATGGGCTCTGGACTGACATAGACCTGGGTTCAAGGCCTAGCTCTATGACCTCGGACGAGTTATTGACTCCCCTTTGAGCCTCATTTTCCTCATCTGAAAAACATGCATGATTATAACTGTTCTACCTTCCAGGGCAATTGCTAGAACGAAACATTCTCGTATATATAGAAATACTTAAGAGTGCCTGGAGCAAAGGAAGTGTGTGATAAATATAGCTAGCATCATCACCCTCATCATCACTATTACTAATTATTATTACTAATACTCCCTGTCCACCAATATCATTTCCAGACTTGCTACTCCCCAGAAGATAACAAGAGAACAATTCACACACAATATGATGAGCTAATACCCCAAGCTATTCATAGACTTTATTCTTACCAACACAGAGGACAGCAGACCCCAGAGTTACTTAACTGGGTCAAAGTTACACCTGACCCCTCCTTTCCTGAACCCCCCTCGAGCTCTGGCACAGGAATTATCACAGCGTCCATGCCTCTGAAGGCCATCCCTGCTGCGAGGCTTTGATAGGGAAAGTGTGAAGAACAAAAGCCATTGTTCACAGAGGCAGCTGGTGCCTCTCAGACCCCAGGCCAGCTTCCCAGGGGTGAGGTCTGGCTCCGAAGACACAAAGACGAAAGTCATTAAGACTAGGGACAAACAATGACGGAATCACTTCTATTTACCTGACCTGAAGGAGGCTGCCAAGTGGGGAACAATGCAGTGGAGATGCTAGACACATTCCCTCTCTGCCTTCCCCTCAGGAGTTTCTTTCAAAATACTGGGGACAGTGTGTGGTCCCGGAGGCTAGGGACTGGGTTCAGATCCAATTTCTGGAAAGACGGCATAGGACAGTGCTTAAAAGAATGGGCTGTGGCATCCCACTGCCTGGATTCAAATCTCAACTCCATCATCATTAGCTATGTCACTTGGGTTAAGTGACTTCATTCTGTAAGCTTCAGTTTCTTCATCTGTAAAATGGACATGATAATGGCACCACCCTCTCCTACAATGCATGTAATTGTGACCTAGTTAAGGGCATCCTATACGATGTCAATTATGAGATCCTCCTCCTTCTCTTCCTCTCTGTAGCCTTGGGCAAGTTCCCTGCCCCTGGCTGAACCTTAGTTTCCATATCTGTCAAATGGGAATAAGCAGTCAGTTCAGCAATCAGGTGAGGACCCAATAAAAAGAAGAAAACCATGCGGAAACCATGACGCTGTGCCAACTTGGAAGCAAGATCACTTTAAGAGTCTAGTCTTGGCTCACCTTTACGTGACTGCTCCTGTGACCTTGGCCATGCCCTTCCTTCCCAAGCTAGCATCCTATGTGCAAAATAGGGACAGCCACAGCATCTTCCTCATAGGGTGAGTGCCCTGAGAATTCAAGGAGGTAATGACGCTGGGCAAGTGCTTAGTACGACGAATGCATATAGAGTGCTATTATCTTACTATTAAGACATCGAAGTTTTCATGAAGGTCAGGAGCAGACACAGACAAGTAATTAATGGAAATGAATACACTGCCCAACCAGAATGTCTGCACTGTACAGGCATACCCATTTGATAGAAGGGAAAACTGATATCTGGCAGACAAAATGGGGGTGGGTGGGAGATGCACCTTCTAATGTCCTGTGGTATCTGGTGAGTTCAGGTCACTTTTACCAGGGTCCTTAACAGGCAAGAAAGTGGCAGCGGCAGGAAACCCAGAGTGACCACTGTCCCTTGCTTTTTCTATTATCCTCATTCTCTGCCCTCCCCCAGCGCGGTGCTGATGGGGGTGTTGGAGCCAACAGACATTCCCTAATCCGGACAGAGAAACCAAGTCAGACTGGCTTTGACTGGTCCCTCTCCATCTCTCAAGCCTGCTTGTATTGGCTTCACTCTTAGGCAGGCCCATCTCTCATGATGGCAAGATGCCCACCAGTGGCTCCCAACAGATGTTTCACCAGTGTGGCAAGTCACTCCAGCCAGAGCCCAAGGAGAGTCGTTGGGTCCCATTAGACTGCCTTGGGTCACATGACCATCCCTGCACCTATCACTGGGGTCCAGAGGATGCAGTGTTCTGATTGCTCAAATCTGGAACAGAAAGTAGGTCCATTCTCCTTGAACATCAAAGACTGGAAGTGGAGGGAGGGACGATAACCTGAGAGAAAATCAGGGTGCTGTTACCAGGGTGGGGGTTGGGTATGCATAAACCACAGATGTGACTTCACAACCACACGCCCGACACAGCTGCCACTTGGGACAGAGTCCTCCTGCCTGGCCACCGTGAGGGTCCATCTCTGGTGGCTCCCTGTGTGTGTTCTGGAAGGTTCAGAGGAAGAAGGCAGAACACCACATACTGACAGGCTGAGTGAAGTGATTTGACTGACTCCCTGAAATTTCTGGACACACACACACACTATTGTTTTTGTTTCTCTAGAGAACCTTGGCTTATACAGATTGAAAAGGCTTTGACTGACCTTGACGCCTCACTCTGTGAACAGAGGAAGGTACCCAGGCATCGTTGACAACTTGCTTAAGAGTGAGACTTCATAAGGAAAAAAAAAATGATGGTGACGTAAGAAAATTGAGGGGTACAATAAAGAGAAAGTCAAAGAAAAGCCCAAGTGACATCTTGTTTTTCAAGACTGCACATACATAGTAATGAAATACAGCAGGAAATAACCAAATGAGTATTTACTGCGTGCCACATTTATGCTCATTATACAGCTGAGGGAAACCGAGGCTCAGAAAGAGGAAGAACGTTCCCCAACGTCGTACGACTATTAAAAGACAAAGGTCGGACCTACTTGTCATCCAGATGTCTGCTCCTAACCAATAAGCTTCGCTTTCACTTCATTTTGATGGTACAGTTTGTGAAACCCACTGACGGCTAACTTTCACCTTTCAAGTCAGTTTCTCCTTGGTGTGCCTCTTGGCAGAGTGCCCAGGCTCACACCTACATGTGCATGCAACACCATATGACTCACTGGAAAAACTGGGTAGTGGATTTAATTCTTGACCCTAGTCAAATCCCAAATCTCCAGTAAACTACTTGGCAATGACTTTGACCATCTGACTCACAGTTGCGTATTTAATGTGCAACGGCAAGAACTGAGGCACAGTTACCTCGAGCCTCTGCCACTAGCCTGGTGGCAAGGCAAGAAGTGAGCAGCTTTGCAGCAAGGGCTTAAACCCTCACTATACATTACCAGCCACACAGCCCTCCCCTGCTGCTGGTTGGGATGCCATCTCCGGACTCATCTCTCTAGTCTCACCCTTCCAGGCTGTCTTCTACTCAGGGGCCAGAGAGCTTCTGCCAAAACACAAACCTGCTCACAATCCTTCAATGGCTCCCAGTTGCCTTCAGAACAAACATCACAGTTTGGTCTAAAAGACCCTGGGTAATCCGACCCTGTTTACTGTTCCAGGCTCCTCCTCCATCGTTTCTTGAACTTTCTTCCCCAGCAGTCCTGAATTATTTGTAGTTGCCACAAACTGTGCACTCTTGAAAATCACCCTGTCTTCACGTTGCTGTTTCCTCTGCCTGGAACGCTCTTCCCTCATCTAGGAAGCTCCTCTCCGTTCTTCAAAATCCAGCGTCCGCATCATCCCCTCGTCCGTCTTTGAAATCTGACCTCCCTATGACCTCTGGGGTCAATCCTGACTTCTTCTGCCTATTTTGTCATTGGTCACTCTCATTGCCCCCCCCTCTTCCCATGCCTCCCATTCCCACAATTCCCTGTGCTTCCCCCACGGTATGTGGTTCATTTAATGCACTCTTCCCAGCGAGGCTGGCCTCCTTGAAGGCAGGTCCATACCGCCATGTTCATCATCACATCCTATTGCCCAGCACAGGGCCTGGCACATAGTAGGCACTCAATAAACATTGGTGGAAAAAAGGAAGAAAAGAAGGAAGAGAGAAAGGAATCCAGTGAACTTGCCTATCGAATCTTGATAGTGACAAACCCAGATTCAGGTCTTCAGGTCCAGACACATAGTAGGCCTTCCGCCGACGTTAATTAAATAATAGCAACACAGATGCTGCTACAAAACCCAGCACGAACCTGCCATTTTGACCCAGTAGCCCTTGTGCCTTCATTTCCCATTAACTACAGCTCAAGAAAACCACCCCCAACCCTCAAGCCTTCCTCCTCAAGGCCTTGCAAGGGAGCCTTTGTTTTCCAACTCACAGGCCCCTTCAGTGATTTTGTTTTTCATGGAAAAGTGGGGCGAGTTCATTACATTGTGTTCCTGCCTTGGAGATCCTTGTCATTCATCTGACATCAAAGTCAGAGGCACGATCCGCTCATTTAAGGCTTGTTCCACCCATATTTTCTTACAATCAGGAAATGGGGAATTTCCTTCATTTTTTAAACCATCCCAGCGAGCCTCTGCCACATGGCTTCCTTTACAAACTTTTCTGGAAACACAAAGATGGGATCAGGCTTTCCACCCACCGCCGTGGCCACTAACGTCCCGGCCTTCCTCTGATCTTTATCAGACACTTGTCCAGCACATTGTAATGACAGTATTTTTTATTTATACAACACCTTTCTTGGGGGGCCAGGGCTGGGCTGAAAGGGGGCGGGAACCCGATGAAAGCCTTATGTAGATTTTGCTTCATTTTTCCTGCAGAGCTGGAAATGATAGTCTTTCAAGGAGAAAGATACAAAGCTTAGAGAACAGTGATTTGCCTCCAGAACCACGGACTGTGCCCAAACTGGAACCAGCTGCCTGATTGTCAATAGCTTTGTCCATGATGATTGTTACTTATTTGTCCTGATTCTTAAGTCTCTAGGTTTAACCAAATCGTCACCAACCCAAACACACTTTTCAGCTACCTCCCTTCCTTGCTGGGCACCTAACTTTTCCTCCATCAGCAACCATGGCCCCCCGCGCATGCCTGGCTGTCCTTGGAACTCCTGCCATCAGCCTCCTTTGGGGATCCCTCCTCCTCCTCTGTCCATATCTTAACATTTCCTATTCCTCAGCATTCTGGCCTCAGGTCCTTTCTCAGGATCACTTCAGGCTCTCTCACAGCTTTGATGGATGACAATTCCAAAGTCTGTAACTCCAGCCCAGACCTAGAGGAGCTCCAAATGTGAATGCTGTGTTAAGATAGGTTAAGCTTCTGAGACAAACAACTCCCAAATCTCTGTGGCTGAAAACCGTGTAGGTGTATTTCTCATTTATGTCACCATCCAGGGTGGACCAGCAGGGGAGCTCTGCTCCACAGTCATTCAAGGACCCAGGAAGCGTCTGCCTTATTTGAGGGTAGAGTTTCTGAAAAGGGGACAATCTGGCAATGTCTGGAGGGATTTTTGGTTGTCAAAACTGGAGGCAGGGACAACTGGCATCTAGTTGGTAGAGGCCAGGGATGCTCTTAAATATCCTTTAGAACACATGGCAGTCCCCTCCCTCCCCCGCCCCCACAACAAGAATGATGGGTCCACAATATCAAGAGCTAAGAAAGCTTGTTCTAGGACATCAGGGTCCTCTACTGGGTCTTCTGCATCTGGCGGGCAGGTGAGCGAAGGGGAAGCATGGAAAATTGTGTGGGAGGTTTTAGAAACCAGGCCTAGAGGGGTCCCATGTCACTCCTGCCCATATTTCACTGCACTGGACTCAGTCAGGTGATCCCACCTAACTGCAAGGGAGGTTGGGACATGTAGTCTAGTTGTGTGGCCAGGAGAAAAATAAACCAGAAGTAGGTGAACACATAGTGTGTCTCTGCCATAGACGGTGTAAATTGGATATGTCTAACCGTGGGTACATGACCTTCCTCCTGCCTCCTAAATGTCCCCATACCCCTGCACAACTCACCTCAGTTCCCATTCATTCCAGTCTGTCCCCCATTCAATCCCATCTCCTTCCATGGACAATAACTTTACATCAAAGGACTTTCTTCCTGGAACACCCTCCCTACCCTAGATCACACTAGGCCAGCTCTGGACTATCTAAATAGCACCCAAAGTCACTATCGCATTTCTTTTCCTTCACAGCGCATATTTATAATACACAGAGGGTGCCAAAAAAAGTATATACATTTTAAGAAACTGTATCAAAATTATGCTGATGGGAACCACTTTGAGCACCTCTTGTCACTGCAGAAGCCAAACATGACTTGGATTCATCTTTTGTTATCAGTATAGATTATTACAATTTGAATACAGTTTTCCTTTCTTAAAACGTGTATACACCTTTTTGGCACCCTCTGTATAATTATAATATATAATTATAGATGATAAATACATATAAAATCCCATTTATTACAGTTCTGCCCTAGAATAAAAACTCAAGAAGGACAGGGTGCTCATTTGTGCTGTTCACTGCGATCCCCAGTGCCGAGCGGAACAGTGGGCCCTCAATATATACTTTTTGAATAAACAAATGAATCCCTCCTGGGCAGAGCCGCTAAAATACAGACCTTTCTAAAATACAGATCTATTGAATGTAGCAGCTCCCAATTCTAATATCCCAAAATATTTAGTTACAAACTTGTTAGCCTGCCAACGAACGCCATTCGCGATCTGGCCCTATGCTATCCTATCCTATCCTCCCACCTTCCTGTCAACTCTCCCAGCCGTGCACCCCACACTTCAGCTCACAAGTCTCTGTACATAACATGTTTAACATGTTGTTTTTGTCGTAGTTGTTGCTCTCAGCTCTGTATTTTGTATATGCTATTGCCACTGCCTGGAATATTTCATCTTCTTCTACCTGGCAAACGCCTATCCATCCCTCGATACCCTGCAGCATGTCCCTTTCTCTGAGAAAAACCTTTTCTGATGGCTTAGACAGTCATTCACTCCCTCCTCCTCATTCCCTGCATGTCTTGCAAAATTTATTGTAATTATTTTCTCGGTGGTTGCCCCCTCCCTCATCAGACTACGGGTTCTTCAAGAGAAGGGAGAATGTTTTACTCGATTGTGTGGCTGCCTCCCTCCCTAGTGCCTAGGACAGTGCTGGAATCTGAGCAGGTGCTGAGGAGATGTGTGTGGCAGGAGAAGATGGATAGATGGATGTTCTCTAGGCATTTTCTCGAAGGGGTCAAGAACCCAACGTGGTTATGAGATCCGTCTCCTGGAGTCACAGCCACTTTAGGTGCAAAGCCAACTGAAGCTCAGAAACATCTGAGGCTCAATCCAAATCACCCAGACTGAGTGCAACTGGCGGTTGATTTACTGGAGCAAAATGAGTACAAGTACCGGGAAACAGAAAGGACAGCACGCAGCCCAACCCAGCCCTGTTGGCTGACGCCACTACCAGTGGTGGGCAAAGGAGCCGGCCCTGCCTCCCACTTGGGAATGCCGGGAACTTCCTGTCTATGCTTCAGATTTCACCCTAAAAATGCTACGTACTCAAGGAGGGCTTTCCTGACCCCCAAGAATGCACCAGAGCACCTAAGACACTGGAATGCCCCTCTTGGAACAATCACCCTGCAAGTAAGTCTGTATTCCCCATCATGCCCCTTATGGGGCAGACCTAGCTCATACTCATTCTTTGCTGTAGTCCCTGTGTTTCTACAGACCTGGCACAGAGGCAGCCCTTAGTATCAGTCATGGTCCCGTCATGGACCCAGAAACCACTCCGGGTATTTGAAACCGAGGGGCTGTAATGCAGGAAATTGGTTCCCCCAAGGGATGGAAAATCTGAGAAGCCAAAGGGGATGGTGAGGAAAGCATGGGAAGTTGGTATACACTACAGTAGCCAACCACCAGCATGGTCCCCAATGATCCTTGCCTCCTCACCCTTGGGTAGTTTTCTCCCATATTGTATCAGGGCTCGTGTGTATGACCAGCAGTACATGGCAAAAGCGATGGAGTATGAGTTCAAGACCAAATAAAAAATGCCACTGCCGCTTCTGCTTTGCTCCCTGGGATCACTCACTTGGGGAGAGCCAGTTGCCATATTATGAGGACAGTCAAGCTGCCTGTAGAAAGAAAGTGCCACCTGGTGAGAAACTGAGGTCTCCTGCCAAAAGCCAACACCGACTGGCCAGCCATCTTGGTAGCAGATCTTCCAGCCCCAGTCGAGCCTTCAGATGAGACTGCAGCCCCAGCTAACATCTGTCACCAACTTCATGAGCGACCCTGAGCTCCCACCGCCTAAACAAGCTGCTCTCGAGTTCATGACCCACAAAAACGGCGAGACAATAGTTTTGTTGCTTAAGCTGCACAATTTGGAGATAAATGATGAGATACCAATATAGGCAGATATAAGAATATATGTGTACGTGTATATATTTAAAGAGACACTGTAGAAGGATAAGATTACGGAAAGGGGTAATTATTTTCTTCAGTGCTTATCCAATTTCTAATTTTTCTATCGTGAACACATATTACTTGGAATAGAAGACCAGAAGGAAGAGAAGGAGAAACGACAGCAGCAGTTGGGCGCTGGGGGTCTTTTATACCTCCTCAAACACTGAAATAAAGCTAGACTGTGCCAGAGTGTCAGCACAATTGCCTGAGCGGAGAACTTATTAAGGAAAATGGCGGAACCAAAGGAAGAAGCTTCCAATGTCCGTCTTGGGCTTCTCCACCCAGTTAGCTCTGCTCTGAGCTGCTCTGAGCAAGGTTGTGTTTAGAAGAAGCATGGCCGGGAAGGGGCGGGGGTGTTGCATTTGGAAAACCTCAAGGTTTCTGAGCTGGCAAGATATGTCAGCAAAAAGCCCTCGCCTGTCTAGACAAAAGTTTGATTTTGAATAAAAAACGGGAACGTTTGCAAAGAGGAAAGCAGTTTAAGCATTTTTTTTCTCCTTTGAAAATCACCATGAATTTTTAACTATCAACCCTAAAGAGAGACAGTGAGGCTCCGGCCGTGACAGCAGGGATTTGAATATTGCCCACCCCCCTGCATGGATTGTGAGATGGGCCATTTCTGAGAGTGGACATTGACTCTTTGAGCTGAAGAGAGAGGTTTAACAAGGCCCCAGGGCATCCAGAAGAAGAGACAGGCTTCCACGGTGAACATCTGAAGCTCAGAATCCGAGTTACTCAGGCGGCCTGAGAAAATGATCAATTGGGCTGCTGACAGAGGGAAACCACTGTGCTAGGTTTCGCTGACCTTGGGGGGTAAGAAATCCATGTTGGTTCACCTGGCCCCCATGGTAAGGGCTCCTGTGGGCTGCTATCTGAAACCACAGTTCCAGCTGAGTCTGAAGGTTAGAGGGAAGGTCTGTTCTGAAAGGATTCCCCTGAAAATTCCTTTGCCCCATAGACTTGACCCAACTCCAGGAGGACAAGTTGGGCATGTAAGGCCACGCCAGGTGGGTAGGTCAGACTCATGTGGTTGTAAGTGACAGAAATGTGATCGAGGTCTCTTAAGCAGAACATATTATAAAGCACCAAGGATGTCTTAAGGAACCTTCAGGTGGGAATGCGTCTGAGCTTGCGGAAGGAGAACAGGAGCTAAAGCCCCCAGGGAGCTTTCCATGCCCTTGTCTCTGTCTCTCTCTACAGGCTGGCTTCCTTCTTCTCCCTTCAACTGGAAACACACTCCAGAGGCTTCTACTGTATTCTGGGTCACCTCAAGGGCTCAGGTTCCCATGTCATTGGTTCCATCACTAAAAGAGAATGAGTCTCTAGGCATGTGAGTGTGTTCATGTGTTATCCTTTATTTTCTCTCTCGCAACTCTAAATTTAATCAGGACGGAAACTCTGATTAGTCCCCCCTTGGGTAAGGTAACCACCTTGGTCTGACCAGGATGGCTACTGAGTGGACTCACCAGGCATACAAGGTGGCCCTTAGCTAGGAGTGAGGGAACCATGGTGGGCTGGAATATACGCCAAAAGGCTTCTGCTACCTAAAAAAAGGGACTCAGGCCTAGCGTGGCACGTCCTGAGTGATCATCCCCACGTATCTGTGAATCTGAATCCACCTGCCATGTTTTGATGACTCTCCTCAGCATTTCTCACAGCTCAAGCCCCAGCACTAAGATTTTTATTTTTCTGTAAACCTTTCCCTTGTTAAACTTAGCCTTATCCTGAGCAATAATGCCAATGAAATCACAAGCTTAATGTGATGAAAGGCAGTATTAGGCAGAGGCCCATAGTCAGACAGATGGGGTTTGAATCCCTGCTCTACCACTTTCAAGTTGTGTGACCTCGGGCAAGTTGCTTAACCTCTCTGTACCTCTGTTTCTTTAACTGTAGAATAGTTCAACTGGTGTCACAGTAGTAGCTGCGTTATAGAAATCTTCTGAGAATTAAATGTAGATATACTCACTCTAGTGCCTGGTACAAGGAAACTCTTAGCTAGTGCGCTGCGGCTGTCATCATTATCATTGTAAGTTTGCTATACGCCTGATCATACAAATGAAATGCATTTAAAAACTCAGAAAATTTACAAATGGCCATCTATGTGGTACACCCGGTAAGGAAACGATTCCTAACATAAATGCTCCCTAATGGTATATAGTATTTCACCGCTTAAGAACAATACACTTTGCATAGAGGAAAGCATCGAGCCGGTGGAGGAGAACCTGACGAAATGAAATGACGAGGACTGGATGACATAACAGACGGCACTGCAGGATGAGATGGGAATGCAGTCCAAGGCCATGTCAGGGCACAGGCTGAGGAGTCAGGCCGACTCGACATCCAAGCACACACCTATCATGTTATTTGGGACAAGCCACTTAACCTTTCTATATCTTAGTGTTCTCAACTGTAAAAGTGGGCATTTTAATAATACTTCTCTGTTACAGACGTCTGTTGTTTGTCAATATCCACTCATCCTGTTGAAAAGCAGTGCTGAATTTCGTGGGGAAACATCCCTCTCCCATTCTCGCCCATGTGATTTAGGTGGGATGACCCCTCACATCTGGCTACAAGAATGGACCCCGATTAGCCTCAATCACCAGCACAATGCATCCCCTGGTCTCAGTAATTGACTAGGAGATAGACACACACGTCTCTATGAGAGACAATGAGGTGTCAGGAGACTTTGCTGACGCCTCTGGGAAAGATATTCTTGCTTTGCCTCTCTGAGTGGGGGTCCAAGTTGGGAGGAAATAAGGATGGGAGTTTTTGCAGCCATCTTGTGACCTGAAGAGAGACACGATCTGAGAAAAGTGCCAACGCAGGAGAGATGGATTCAGCCAGGGCCTGAGGACAACTGGGTTCTGGATCCAGTCACTCCTGAAGTTAGATTACCTGGGTGCTTTTCAATCCCAGGAGCCAATAATAACTGACAAGAACATAATTTGCAACTCTGCCTTTTGGGTACAAGCCAACCAGAGTTGGGCTCTCTAGCTTTGCCACTAAAAATATCCAAAGTCCTGCTGTTACATCGAGGATTAAATGAGATGGGAAGGATTGGGAAACACTTACTGTGTTCCTCCGAAAATAAGACCGGGTCTTATATTAATATTTGCTCCAAAAGACGCATTAGGGCTTATGTTCAAGGGATGTCATCCTGAAAAATCATGCTAGGACTTATTTTCTGGTTAGGTCTTATTTTTGGGGAAACACGGTAGCACAGAATAAAGCCCCCCACACACAGAGTTACTGTGCTTTCAAGGTGACTGGGAGGAATTCTTTCACGTCGTGCCACCCAAAATGGCATGCTAGCCAAATCCAAAACCCGTTGTCGCCTCCCTTCTGAAACCAGCCTTGTCAGGCCGCCGAAGAGTTTCACAGACATCAGCACATCAGCTGGGTGACCTGCTAGGCTAATTAGCCCAGCGTTCCAGGCGTTACGCAGACTTGCCGGACATGATGTTTTGCAAATTCAGGGTGAAATATTTAATTCATCAAAGCTGCTCAGTCAGTTGTCATACCGAGTCAGTAAGCGCCTGGGCAAGGGCCGGGCTCCATGGGAGGGTGCCAAGGCCAACTTCGCCAGAGCTTTCCATCACCTTCACCACGGAGACCGACTGAACAGCTTCAGCCACACTGGTGAATTCAGAGCACGTGCGCCTGGCACCTGACAATTCATAGCCCCCAGGTGTCTGGGTGTCTAGTGGCAGGTCGTCATCTGTCCCCAGGGTTTACAGCACCACATAAGAGCAGCTGAGATTACATGCTGTGGGGAGTAGACATTCCCACAGGGGGACCAGGCTAGGGGAGAAGAGGCCGATGGGTGCGTACGTGTGCGTGTGTGTGTGCGTGTGTGTGTGCGTGTGTGTGTGTTCATACATGCATAAAATATTTCAGGATATTTGCCTCCAAGGAGGAAACTGGGGCAGGGAATACCCAAATACCTTTTTATAACTCTATTATATTAAGTGACAAAGCAAATTACAAAAATGTATGTCAAATGTTACTTCAAAAATGTAGGTCAAAAATATTTTACATACACACATACCCTCAAACACACATATATACATATATGTTTAACTATGATAGTGTATATTTATTTTTGATATTGCATATTTTAAGTAGATGACTTATTTGGCATATTCCAATATTTAAAAAAAATAATAGCAAACACGGCTGCAATACTTAATGTTTTTACACACACACACACACAAATTAACTTAGTGAGGACAACCCTAAGAGCTACATACTATTATTATCACATTCATCTTACCAACGAAGGAACAAAGGCACAGAGAGGTTAAGTCACATGCCCAAAGTCACACAGCTAGTCAGCAGCAAACTAGGATTCAAGCTGAAGCAACAGGTCTTGGAATCTGTGTATTTAACCTCTAGGCTGAACTGTGTCACACTGCCTCTGTGTCTTGTTTCAGTTTTCAGATTATAAAAGCTATATTCTCACTGGGGGAAAAAATCAGAAAGTACAAAAGAAGGAGAAAGAGACCACCTGAAATTCCACTACACTCAGATATTTTGTTGCTTATTTGTTTGGCCCTATTCCATGGTGAGTATGTGTATGTATGATTTTATGTAAAAATGGAATAACAGTTGACATAGATTTTTGTAATCTGCTTTGTTACTTAATAATATGCTGGAAATATAAAAGGGTATTCAGATATGCATATACTGCCAAATATACACATTTTATACATACACACACACACAGAGGGTGCCAGAAAAGTGTATGCACATTTTAAGAAAGGAAAAAACTGTATTAAAATTGTAATAATATATGCCAATAACAAAAGATGAATACAAGTCATGTGTATACATTTTTGGCACCCCTGGTGTGTGTATACATGTATATATATTTATATATATACATATATATGTGTGTATATATATACATACATACATACATACATACATATATATATATATATATATATATATGTTGTTTTTACATAAATGGAAGCCTACTATACACAATATCCTGTCTTTTATTTTATACTTCATTTTTCTTGGAGACCATCCCTTATTCAAATGGAAAGCGTTTCTCATTGTTTTAGAAGACTGTATCACGTTCCATGGTCTGCTTGTACCATAACTTATTTCACTAGTCCACATTGGCTGTTAAGATTACGTCAAACCTTCGTTAAGGAGGTGACATTTGAACTGAGACCTAAAATAAGGTAGAAAGTGAAGGTCAGGAGAGAAGGGAAAGAAAACAGTCAAGATGCAGAAAACAGCACATGCAAAGGTCCTGAGGCCCATGAAATGGGAAGAAGATGTACATGGCAGTCACCAGGGCGAAGCAGGGCACCAGATGGTATCTAAGAGGGCAGCAGAGAGCTGACCACGTGGGACGTCGCTAGTTCTGACAAAAAGCCCATCTTCATCCTAAGAGCAACAGCACCGACTGACAGGCATGCGTTTTGGGGAGTGAAATAGGAGAGGCCCTCTTCTCCTTCTCTAAGAAGCTCCACCCAGGCCTGAGCTTCCTCACGCCCAACAGTGTGGACTGAGTCCTGGAGAAGCCTTCCCGGCAAGGCTCTGTACCAGGTGGCCTGTCCGGCTCCACTCCCCTTTAGTGAGCCAGACAGAGTCAAAACTCCAGAACTTCCTCCATTCTGCCCAGCCCCCTTTCTTTCTCCCCCAGGGCAAATGTTCTCTGCGGTGTGTTGGGAATTCTGTCATCTCCCACCCAAGACTGGGTTTATAAAGATACAGGAGAGGTGTTAAGCCTTCAGTAATTATCACCTCTGGGGAGGGAGGGGGGAGTCCAGATGGGGTCAAGAGGAAAGTGAGTTTATTTTCCCTCTGAATCCCCCTGCATTCCATGTTTTCATTAGGTCCCAAGGCCTGGGCTCAGGGTGTGTGTGTGTACTCCCGGATTAGAAGGGGGGGAAAAAAAGGAAAGGGGATCAGTGCCATTGCTGCCTGGATATTCAGAGGAGCCAGTCTGGCACCCACAGAAACAAGTCAGCTTGGGCTGGAATGAGGGTGGGTACAGCTGGCAGCATCCTCACACTTTAACGACTCCATTTTCCTTTGATTGGACCGGAATGGCCCTTGAATCAAGAATGTTTCCTCCCAAGCCTCAGTTCCAGAATGAGGAATGTTCATGTTTTGATTAGGATTTCTCCATTTTATGAGCTTTAGTGCTTCCCATTGAAAGGCCAAAAAAAAAAAGGGTGGGGTGGGGTGGGGTAGAGTGGTGCTGAGACAAAGACAAAAGTAGATCCCAGATTTCAGAGCTACCCTAACATCCCATGAAGCCTCTAGGGTCTGGGGTGAACTGATATTCTGGGACCCAAACCACATTTTTGAAAACGTCCTCTCCTGGAGTTCCCAAATCTTTTTTGCTGAGAAGATGACAACATCGTGTGCCTAACTGGTCTACCTAGGACCACACCTGGCCCTTCCAATTTGCTCCATACCTTTGCCAGAGTCATGGTTGCTTCCACATAGTTACAATTATAATTGTTACTGTATTATAACAACCATTATATATAAATGTGATCATTATGGATAACTTATAATACAGTATTATAATTGTTAATATATATTGTCTTGGGCTCTTTAAATGTACTGACATTCGATTCTCTCAATCGTCTTATTAAGTGGGCCCTGTAATTATTTCCATTTTACAGATGAGAAAACAGTCGCCTGCAGGAATTTGGCCAGGTGGAACAGCGACTTGGTGGCAGAGTTGGAATTTGAAGCTAGGTGGTCTTGCTCTGCTGCTGTGCTGTGTAATATGGCAGCTAATCGCCACATGTGGCTGTTCGACACTTGAAATGTGATGAGTCCTCAGTGAGATGGGCTGTGAGTGTAACATACACACTGGATGTTGAAGGTTAATTTGAAAAAGAGAATGTAAAATTTCTCATTCAGTTTTTCTTATACTGACTACACGTTAAAACGAGAATACTTGGGACATATTGGGCTCCACAAGATACATTATTAAAATTAATTCATCCTGGTTCTTATTTTTTATTATTTTATTATTATTTTTTTACAGATTTTATTGGGGAAGGGGAACAGGACTTTATTGGGGAACAGTGTGTACTTCCAGGCCTTTTTTTTCCAAGTCAAGTTGTTGTCCTTTCAATCTTAGTTATGGAGGGTGCTGTTCAGCTTCAAGTTGTTGTCTTTCAGTCTTAGGTGTGGAGGGCGCTGCTCAGCTCCAGGTCCAGTTGCCGTTTTCTAGTTGCAGGGGGCACAGCCCACCATCCCTTGCGGGAGTCGAACCGGCAACCTTGTGGTTGAGAAGATGCGCTCCAACCAACTGAGCCATCCGGGAGCTCAGTGGCAGCTCAGCTCAAGGTGCTGTGTTCAATTTTAGTTGCAGGGGGCGCTGCCCACCATCCCCTGCAGGACTCGAGGAATCGAACTGGCAACCTTGTGGTTGAGAGCCCACTTGCCCATGTGGGAATCGAACCGTCAGCCTTCGGAGTTAGGAGCATGGAGCTCTAACCGCCTGAGCCACCGGGCCAGGCCCCCGGTTCTTATTTTTTAATGTGGCTATTAGAAAATTTTAAATTGCACGCATGACTGATATTTCCTTTCAACTGGACTCTGGTGCCTGGCTAGAGGCTTAACCATGACACTCCACTGTCTCAGTGCAGAGCAGATCGTGCCTGGGGCCCAGTACACACCCATTTTCACCTTATACTAGGCACATAAGGGAAGTTACTTCCCAGTCTCAAGGCCCATCGAGCGGTTGTTTTGGGAATAATTCAAGGTTGGCTGAAGACGAGCAAGGAATTACAGATTTTACCATTGGCGTCAACCGTGCAGCTGCAGCTTCCCCTTCCTATGGCAATGTACATACATGTCCAGCTACACTGACCATGTTTTCTAAACCTCATTTGGGGTCATGACAAGGGAAGAGGCTACTTCAAATCAAGACTTAATGAGAAATGTGGAGACATCTGGATACTCCAGGTGACGGTCCATCCTGCCCAATGACTAGCACATACTAGGTGGCCAAACATACGCGCTGAATAATAACTAGATGGAGGAATGGAGGAATCTGTGTGCAGCAATGGATTCCGCTAGAGAGAACTGAGCCGATTCACAAAACAAGAGGACCCCAGGTACAGAGAAAATACTGGACAGGGTAGAAAGAAACCACGGTGCCCAGTTTCAATGAGTCATGATAACAGTTTACAGACTGGGAACCTGAATCTCAAGTTCCTGGGATTCGTTGGGAAATTCAGCCAGCGTGAGGTCTCAGCTTTATTGTCAATATTATTTTTCAAATAAATTCTTCGTGCCTATTAAAGACTATGAAAATGAGACTTTTAAGAATGTAAATATTTAATTTGCTGTTGCCCAGTTCAATAAATAATGTAAGAATCGTTTCTTTTTAATTTCAAATGTTAAAAAATTATGCTCATTGATTTTAACTCACTCTTTACTTGTTTTTTAAAATAAATATTGTCAGGGATGCTCATATAGATACATAGGTGCCTATTTTTTTCCCATTAGCTGCTCCTGACAGGCAATACCAAGTGGATAAGTGACCGCTAAGAAATTATGAATAATCCAGGTTGGGCCTATAGCCTGTCACATTCAGCCCAGAAATTTGGGAATGAGTTTAATTCTCTTTCTCACTGGCTCTCTCCTAAGGGTGAACAACAGTTAGATTTATCCCGGCAATTCAGTGTTTGTCATATGCCCCGAACAAACTGTGTGACTCAGGACAAGCCAGGTGAGCTCTCAGTTGCCCGATCGGTAAACTGTCAACCCTCCCCCGTTGTTTCTTTCAGCCATAAACTGGACAACTCAGCCCTCGATTTCCATCAATTAACAGGACCACACTGTATTCCATAGGTCTTTCTTACCCCTGACGGTGGAGACCAAGTGATTTCAGAGGCCCAGAAACACAATGTTGGCAGCACGCGGGCGCTAATAATAAAAGCACTGGACTCGCACACAAAGGAAATGAGATTCCCAAGAAATGCCCCCGTTTATGAAAGGGCAGAAGGAAAAGAGAGAGACTTTTCATTCTGCTGAGGTTTAAACACTCGAGAACATTACCCAGGCATCGGATATCTCAGGGAAACAAGGGAGCTGGCGTCCCACTAGGTTAATACACATATGGAAAATGTTAAACAGAGAGGCGAGGGAAGTAAGAGTCTACATGAGTTCAAGAGACACCTCGATTTGTTTCTGGGAAAGGAGGAAATTGGCGTACACGGCAAACAAGACGAAAAGGTTGAATTAAGTTAAATCCCAACAGAGGAAATCGGCACAGACTGGATGGGCCAGAGAATATTTTTTTCCTTCTTTCCTTCCGTGTGTGTGTGTGTGTGTGTGTGTGTGTGTGTGTGTGTGTGATTATCATCCCTTTTCCTCATATTCTTCTGTCAGTGAAACTTCTCGGCTCCATGCACATACCTGACCCACACACCCTAGAAATGAGGGTGTCGTGCATTCTAATCCTAATGTCACCACCAGCTTGTTGAGTAACCTGCAGAAAATGTCTCAACCACTACGGGCCTCAGTTTCCCCTAAAGACATCTGGTGGTGACTTGGCTTGTGTGGGCCCCTTTGGGGGGAGAGCAGGGAGATGGAATCTGGGGCCCAAAACCTTGGTTGGAGAAAGCCCGAGTTATGCAAATTTCCATCTCCACATCCCAAAGTTATCCTGAAATTCACCCTTTTCCCTGAAGGAAAGAGACAGCCAGTGCAGCCCTTCCCACGCGGTCCACGGGCAAGGATTGCTCTGGATTTTGGTTACATCAATGGTGTAGGAGTCCTTAGAATTTGTAAGTGAATCTTTTTTAAATTTAGAAGGCACAGATAAAATTTTATGATGGCACTGTCCATAATAATCAACGAAATGGAAACAACCAACATTGGAAACTAAAGGGAATTGTTAAAAATATACCATAAACATTTATATACTAGAATCCCGAGGAGCCATTAAAATGCAGATTTTCATAGATTTGCTCACATGGGAAAATTCTTATGTATTCAAGTGTAACAAGCAGGACTCATAACTGTACAGATAGAGTCAAAATTTATAACGTACATGTCAATGCGTGCACACTTAGGCACAGATTCTGGGATTGGTAAACTCTGGCTCACACCACCATCCAGCTCACTGTCTCTTTGTGAATAACTCGTGAGTTAAGAATGTTTTTTTCTTTTTTTACATTTTTAAATGATTGAGAGAGAAAAAAATCAAACAACGAATAATGTTTCATAGCCCAGGAAAATTATGTGAAATTCAAATTTCAGTGTTCCAAAATCAGATTCTATTGGAACGTGACCATGTTCTTTTTTTTTTTTTTTTAACATATTATCAATGGCTGCTTCCACACTGCACTTGGCAGAGTTGAGAAGTTACAACAGAGAGCATATGGTTGTAAAGCAGAAAGAATTTCTATCGGGCCCTTCACAGAAAAAGTCTGCAGACCCACGCACTAAAGGACAGCTAGGGAGGAAATATACCCGAGTGTGTTGAGGGATTGAATAGACTTTTTATTTTCTTAAATTTTTCGTGTAACTGTTTATCTTTTCCTAACAATAACGATTTGATGACTTTTATGTTCATCAAAACATGCCCATTTATTAATTATCGCTACAAATAGCAAATCTTTGATCCTTTGGGCAACACTTTTCTGGGGCTGGGGTGAGCAGAGGAAGTTTCCACAGATGCCAATAAAACTATCTCCTTACTCCAAAATGTACAATCACACAACTACTACCATTAAATGAGTGCCTACTACGTGCTGAAATTGTGCTGAAATGAGGCCTGTCTCCTAGACCTCATTGAAATGTCGCCACAACCCCATATGGAAATTGCTATTACTTTCCGCCTCTCACACAGAGCTAAGAGAACACACAATGAAGGAATTAGACACCTGGCATCGGTTCTTCTGACCCCAGAGCCTAGTCTGTAGAAGAGGCTGCAAGCTTGACTCAGACCCTTCTTGCCCTGGACAGCAGGACAGGCAGCCTTCTGCAGAAGTCAAGGACAAGTAATCTTTCCCGGTACATTTGCCAGAGTATCCAACAAGGTCGTGCATCCATTGTCACAGCTGCGCATGTTGTTCTGTCATTTGCCCTTTAAAATGTTATTCAGCCATCCTATTGCTTTCCCATGTAAAGGGGTGGGGTAAAACCCACCCACAAATTGCAAGCAAGCAGCTGAGTGCTGAGTCAGTCTTTGGGCACTTGACCTGCCAGCTCAAAAGAGTTAACACAGGCCCCCTAGGAAAGCCTGTAGTTCGTCACATCCCCTTCTCTGCTCCCTGGGACCCTGTCCTTCCTCCACTCCTATTTCCAAAACCCTCACGGCAGGCTAAGCACAGAGCACCCGGAAAACAGAATGGGCAAATGCCCGCTGGGACACATGCCCATTTGGCATCTATGCACAGGGCAAAGGAAGTGGACACAGGCATGAGCAGAAAAGGGGTTGTAGGGGAGAGGAGAGACTGAATTGACACAAGGTGGCTCAACACTGTGACGAGAGATGGAGACAAAGACATTCTTTAGGGAGGAAATAGCCAGTGGAATTGACATTTTCTGGATCTAGCATCAGACACACCTGGGGCTACTCCAAGCTTTGCCATTTACCCGTCCTGGGATCCAGGGTAGGTCTCTTACTCTCTCACAGCCTCAGTTTCCTCACATAAAATAATACTAATTTCTGCTTCCTCGGACTGTTATGAAAATTGAATCAGAGAATGCAAGGAAAAAGCTTAGCCCAGCTTGGTACCTACTAAACACTCAGTAAATAATGGCCATGTTATTATCACGAAGGTTTCTGTCACTATTATTTTCATGAGGCATTATTAGCAGGAGGCTCACTGTTCTGGAGGTGGTCTCAGTGTTCAAGGTTCCTCGAAGTTCAAACAGCAAGATAAAGGACAGCAGCTTTGGAAGCCTTTGAAACCATATGAAGAAACACAGGGCAGTGAAGCAACTGTGAGGCCCAGCTCTGCAGCCGGCTAGTAACGTCTCACCCTCCTGAGTCTCAGTTTCCTCATCTGCAAAATGTTGATCACAGTATCTTCCTCACTAGACCGTTGTAGAGATGGTAAAACAAACAGGAAAATCAAACATCTCTACATGTCAGTTACTTTCTTGTCACTTGAGTGAGGTGATTGTTAAAAGGATGAATGAGTCTACTGCTTTCCCTGTTGCCTCCCTGCCCCCAGAACTCATCACTTTTTAAAAAAAAATCTGATTCTCAGCTTCACCGTCACTCATGCCCACCGTGGCCAAGGTCTCAAGGATCTGAAATTATCATTGACATTCCATCTGTCTCACCTCTGAAAGGCCTGATTGTGCTGGAAGGGGCTTCCTCGAGTAGGTTTCCTTGCCTGGCCCTACGAGCTGCCTGCTGGCTGCAAGGAGAGGTGCCAAGGTGAAAATGGGAACCAGATTTCTCTCCTTTTGAAGCTTCCCAAGGTTGCAGACTACTGGGTTGGTCTGCCTTGTATATTCTGAATCACAGGACTACGCTTTTGGCCAACAAAACACTATTCTTCAAGACGAGCGGTGAGAGCGTGGAGAGAGAAGATACATCTCGGGGAAATCTTTTCTCAGAACGGATGAGGTTAGGATGGACCTGGCTGGCTATTGGGATAACACGGAAACGTGTTCTCCTCTGGAAGAGAGCATCGCTGAGCAGGCCTTGGGATGCAAGGAAGAGACTGTTCAGCTGATGGTGGTTTAAATGGGAGGTTACTTTGCTCATGGAGCAAGAAGCCTGACAGAGGCAGTTCCACGGTTGTGGCAGTGGCTGAGGATGGAGGGGTCACGGGCCACATCCATGATTTGCTCACCCTTGCCCTCATGGTCACAAAATGGCTGCTGCCACTGCTGACATCAAACCTTCCCAAGATAAGACCCACAGTGGATAGAAAGGGGGCTGGTGGAAAAGGGATCTCTCCTTGCAAACCTCTTTTTTTCCTTAGGTAAGAAACTCTTTACTGAAAGCCTTGAGCAGAGCACCCTCTTACACCTTATTGGCCAGGTTTGAGTCACCTGTCCACGTCAGAGCAATCGTGGGCCAAGAGAAGAGGTTTGCTGATATTGACATACTCGTAGGTCAAGTGTGTTCATTCCCTGGGGCTTGGCTCATTGTCACCCTGAATGAAATGGGGGTTTTGTTAGAAAAGAAAAAGAAAAACGTGGGGAGGAGGCAACCACCTCACACAGATGCTCCTTGGGGACCACATGTGTCATCCCCTGTGGCTGTCCTGCCTCATCTGGCACCAATCAGGGCTCTGGAAATCTTTGTTAAAAGCATGAATGAATGTATCTGATGTGGCACCTACCATAACACTCAGTACTTCGGGGTGTTCAGTAAACATTTGTTGAACAAATGAAGATGTCCATCCAAATGCCTTGATGAGCAGGGACGGTGCTGAACGATGATTTATCGAAGGAACTCTTACCCCCAATTCTTGGATTCCATGTTGCTTAATGAAATGGATGGACTACAGGGCAGGAGACGTGCTCTTTGTCCAAACACTATTCAATGAACCAGCTATGTGGTTCTAGACCGCGTATCGGGAAACTTTTTCTATAAAGGGCCAGACAATAAATATTGTAGGCTTTTGTAGGCTACATGCTCTCTGTTGAGCCTGTTTCACTGTGCCCTTTGTAGCACGGAAGCAGCCATAGACAATCCATACACAAACGGCCTGGCAGTGGGCCACTCAAATTTTCTTGGCCAAAAAATAGGCAGCAGGCCGGATTGGGCCCGTGGGCTCTAGTTGGCCGACTCCTGCTCTAGGCCACAAAAGCAGGATCCCAGCCTGGACCACGGCCACCCAGCTCTGACACGAGAACCAAAGCCAAGGATGTTTCGGCTTCTGCGTTAGGATGCTCTGAAAAGTAGACCCCAAGATGTGAAAGATGAAAGGGAAGAAGCAGGAGAGGGTGGGGTGCCTTCAGGCCCAGAGGCAGGTCTGACACCTCTGAAAGGAAAGGGGGAAGGAGGGAAGGCTGAGCAGGAAGAAGCTTCTATCATAGCCAAGTTCAAAGGAAGTCTCAGCGAAACTAATGGGGGACCTCACGACGACATCACCTATCAGAGGAGCCCCGCAGCCTGCAGGTGGGGGCCTGAGGTAATGTCCCCACCAGGCTTCGTCCCAGGATGGAAGCAGCCTTGGAGAAATGCAGTCTCACTAGGAATATAATAGAGGATTCAAAGGAGCGGCCACTGAGCTTCTCAGTCAACTATGACCGACCCACAGAGCAGAGATTTGTGAGGCTCCTTTCCAGCACAACCTCTCCGAGGGTCACTGCTTAGAGAAATCATCAGAAGTTACATCTACAGGCAAAGGGGCACACAGTAACTACCGGCTGGTGCCCTCCTTTCCTGGTTAGGACCAGGGGATAAAGTGCATAAAGCCCACAGTGTACGTTCTCGGTCCTTAGAAAGGGCTCAATGCCTCGTTGCCTTTACTATTGTTTTAAGAGCCTTGGGGTGTCTGAGTGTGGATGAAATGCATCTTTATTCTGCAAGACCCTGGAAGAGTGAGAGTGTAATGCTTTCCCTGGAGAGGCTTGATCTGCTTAACATCTAGATGGAGGAGCTGTGTGTCCCAGAGTGTGTTCTGTGGAACCCCAGCCCACAGGACGGTAAGGTGGCAGATAAGGTGTGATGCTGAGCCAAAGGATTCTGTGCTCAGCTAAATCTGGGAAACAGTTTTAAAAAAATAAAATAAAATTAGACGAGTTCCCTTCCTGCAAATCTTCTCAGAGCCTTTGATCCACGATTCTGAGAATTTCCTAAGCCTAACTTACGGGCTCATGGATCTAACACAGTGGATAGTCCACTGTAGAAATTATAGGTCCACAGTGAGTCTGTGGAAATTATCCTGGTTATCTCACATCAGTGAGTTTGCCACACTCTTAGGGATATCTAGATAATAGTTACTGTAGACGTCTGAGAATCTTTTAGAGACGCAGTATTGTATTGTGGTTTAGAGTATGGACCAGGGTGCCAGGCCTGTCTGCCTCAGTTTCCTCATCTATAGAATGTGGGTAACAATAGTTCCTCCCTCATAAGGTTATTGTAAGAATAGAAGGACCTCTTATGGATAAAAACACTTGAAACAGAAACTCAGGAAACAGTACTTAAGTGTTACCCACTGCTGCATGCTAGGCATTTTATATATGTCACCTTGATTCCCCCAAGAGCTCTTCGAAATTGGCTCAACATGCTAAACCAAACCCAATTTATTGTGGGTGACTTTGAAAAGGTTTCAGTGAAATTTGGTACCTGAGTGGAGGTGAGATGATTTCCTGGAGGAACAATTACAGGTCACAAAACCACCAGAGTACGTGTTTGCGGCATGACTCCAGGTGGTAGCTTGACAATTCTCTCCCGAGCCCAGATGCATCGAAAACTCCACGGAGAAATGCGGAGAGGCCAGAGCCCAACCAAGCCACACGTGGTGACATTCCCCAGAATCTTTTCCAAGTGTCAAAGGATATTGGAACCATGCTAGGGCACACAACGTAGTTTCAAACATTGTGAAAATTGGCCACTTTGGAAACAATTTAATTCTACTCTGCATATTAAATCATTTCTCCATTTTATGAGGTACATAGAAAAATAATAATAAATTATTTCCCCCCAAGGTACTAGGAGAAATTGTGTCACAGTATTAGGTTATGATCTCTTGTACTAGTTAATAGATATTCGGGGCTGTTTTTATTTCAACACAGAAATATAAAGATGTACTGACAGGTGTGATGGGAAATACATGTTCCTAGCATGTTCCTGGCATTTGGGGACCTTTTCTCCTAACTCCATAAGCAAAATTGTATTTCCATCACAGGAGTCTTTTGGGGACCAGTGTGCCTGGTGAGTAAATATTTGGGCATGACCGAGATGTTTAGAGAAGTTCATGGACAGTTTCAAGGGCATTTTAGTGAATTACAGGCCCCGGGACAGGATGTGGTGTGTGTGGGGCAGGGAGCTCTTTCTCATCATCAACTCGTGTTTTATTCTATTAATTAAAGGAGCAGCAGCAACGAGGATCCCAGAGAATCCAGAATAATCCTGAAATTGACGCTGCCTCAGTCAGGAAAGTTTATTTCATTTAAAAAAAAAAAAAAAAAAAAAAAAAAAAAAAAACCCTACCTGTTTCTACACTGAATTTGCCATGTCAAGTGGAACAGGAGAACGAGACAAGATAGAGTAATAGGAGTACTGGAAAGGAAGTGATGCGGTGAATACTTTCCATGTGTCAGGTGCCAAGAATTAGAAACTAAAAATAACCTAGTGTCTGTTTTAATGGAGACTGGCCGGCGAGACACGGGGCGGGGGGGGGGGGGTTCAAGACACCTGACAACTGTGGTTATTAGACCTGTAGGATGACCCCCACTTGCCCCTGCCCCCACCTCCTAGTATTCACACTCTGTGTGATCCCCTCCCCTGGAATGAAATGCTTCGAACTAATAGAATACAGTGTCACTGGATACTAAAATGAGTGTGAACTCCTGAATAGTCATACACATTTGGGATGTGGAGAGAAGGATGGTGGTTCTGAGATATAAAGTGAGCAAACTGGTAGATAAATCACTGGTGAAACAGCTGTCATGTAAAATCAACTTTGCTCAGGGATTCTCACTGCTTACACTCACCTCCTCCACTCACATGCACACGTAGGCTCGGCTCCCAGGATCCAGCATGAGAAGGAAACTCATAACAGTTTGTCTTTCTCGGCTCCTGTCTTCAGCCCTATAGAAAGCTAACTGGAACATGGCTATGTCATGGATCAGTGAGTACAAACTCAGCCATGCTTTGGCTGTTTAAAAACTGTTTCCTCTCCTGAAAGCCTGCACCTGCCCTAGACAGACAGCAGAGAGAAGCTGGTCTGGCCATTGGCTGCCTCTAGCTACCCAGCAACAAACGAGCTGCTTCCAGCCACTGAGACCCATAGCCTGGCACCCAGGGAGTCCAGGAGTCACCAGCCATCCAAGCACAGGGATTTCCAATATTTGCCATCTGGTGGAGAATGAAGGGAAAAGTTCGGAGAGAAAGATGAAGGTCGTGGGGGACCAGAATCTGGGCAAAGAGAGAAAGCAGAGCTAGATGGAAAGAAACTGTCCTCTTCAGCCTCAAACCATCTCTACTGGTTTGGCTTTGGAACGTGGGTCACTTCGAAGAAAAGCTAACATACTGTTCTGGAGACTTCCATGAGTTCTGAGCTGGACTGGCTGGGATACAATTCTAGACCTGCCACCTACTAGCAGTGGAACCATGGATGTGTTCTCTGAACTTCTGAGACCTCAGTTTCTTTATTTGTAAAATGATCATGAGAAAACCCATCCCCGAGAGGTTGTGTGGATTAAAGGAGATGATGTCTTTATTTTACTATTTTTCTTTCTTCCTTTTTTTCTTTTTTCTGTCTTTCTTTCTTTTTTCTTTTTTTTTTTTTTTTTGGCTGAAACTGCTTTTTAAAAAATTATTTCTTTTTTCAGTTACAGTTGACATTCAATATTATTTTATATTAATTTCAGGCGTACAGCATAGTGGTTAAACATTTATGTAATTTATGCAGTGATCCACCTGACTAGTGTAGAACCCACCTGGCACTGTACACAATGTATTATTGACTATATTCTCTATGCTGTACTTTAGATCCGAAGGGGATGACATGTATAAAGATGATGTGTTTAAACAGCACGTAGTAGGTGCTGAGTTAGTATTGCCAGTGATTGTAATGGGGGAAGGGGATAATAGGAAAGTGAAAAGGATCAAACAGATCCATCAGTTTCTCCTTTCCAATGGTGGACTTGCTTTGGAAAGTATAGTGTCCATTGGCAGGATGTCACTGGAAGCCCTGAGATACTCTGGGCCACACCGAAAGTATCTGGGTCACTTCCCACCAGTCTTGGAAAGGCAGCGTGGCACAGGCAACACAAAGAGCTCTAGAGTAGGAAGTGTTTCACTCCTACGGCCCCTGCTTGGCTGGCGTTCAGAGAGACATAGTCGACCTCCTTGCCCAAGACTGGGGAAATCAGAAGGCCAAGGGATTAAGACCAAAGCTGTGCAGAAAAGTCCAGGTCAAAACGGGGATGATCCACTTGGCGTTGAAACTCAGGTTTAAAGTCAGGGGTTGAAAACAAGAATTGGCAAAGGTCAGAGAAGAGGGAGGACGAATGGCAGTGGTCAGTGAATGCAGAAGTCTGATCACATCATCAGGAACCCAGGTTCTGTCTTTCTGCTCTGCCACTTTCCAGGGGTTGGCTTATCCTCTGAGGCTGCCCTACATGGTTCCAAAAGGTTGCTCCAGCCAAGGCATCATGGAAAGCAAATTCCAGGTGTAGAAAAAGGAACATCTGTTTCCTGTATCTCTTTTCAAGAGTGAGATAGGAACAGCACAGCAGATCTCCCCCGATTTCTAATTGGCCACAAACATATCACGTGACCTCACCTAAACCAATCACTGGAAAGCACGAAGGAGCCACCATGATTGGCACAGACAAGACATGATTCAGAGACCCGCCTTCCTGTGGGATGGGGAGTTGGGGAGGGGCCTATCTTTTGGGGAAGCACATGACTGACCAAGTGATTCATGAAAGCATTGGAGCTCTATTTCCAAGGCAGAGTGGACACAGTGGCTGTTGAGTAGATAACCAAGTTCATTTTATGTCTCTGCCCTCATGATTGCTCCCACCTCGGATTCTGTTCTCTAACAATCATTGAAAGCTTGGGTACCAGGCACCAGGCTAAGCATTTCAGGATACCACCTTGCGTAATCTTCACAGCAATGGGGGAAGGGGATAATATGAAAGTGAAATACTATGATGTAGGTACCATTTTTATCCTCATTACTGATGAGGAAAACTGGCTCAGAATGGTGAAGGACCTTCCCTAAGGTCATAGTTAAAAAATGGTAGACTCAGGACTCTTGAAATCGACAGGTTCTAAGGCTGGGCTGCCTGGTACAGCCGCCACTAACCACAAGCAACTCTTTAAAGGACTTCAAATTAAAAGTCCAGTTCCCCAGTTGCACTAGTTGCATTTCAAGTGCTTAATAGAAACATGCCGGGCCAGGGGCTACCATATTGGAGAGTATAGAGAGAGAACATTTCCATCATCACAGAAAGTTCTGTTAGACAGCGTGGTTCCAGAACCCAAGATCTCAGCCACTCCACTCCCCCGAAGTGTTTCCACGTGACACACTGTAGATGGGTAGTCTTTGTGGAGGTTTCCCAAGGAACCCCATCAAATGCAGGAAGAGTCCCGCCTCTTTTTACCCCACTGCCAAGAAAAAAGGCTCTATCACAACATGCGCGTTTTAATTTTTTTTCCTGAGAATCTCCTAAGCAACCAACCTATTAGGGGAAAGGGAGAAATTGAAATTTCTCATGTCCCGGAAGTGACTCAGAGGAGGAAAAACTAGAAAGGCAACAAGACAGGAGTAGCCTTTGAACTTGGGAGACACTCAAAACTGCTCTGTGGTTAACCTGTTCCCCCACATCCGTGCCCAGCAAAAGCCCTGCCAGGTCCACATTCCCAAGCTCCTCCCCATTCTCACCCAAACTGCCAATCCACAGCCAATGTGTTTCCCAATTCATGACAAGACAACACGGTGTCCATACCAGGTGACAATGTGGTATGAGAGACAACACCCGCTGAAAACCCAAAATACTCTCCTGGTTCCACCCTCACAAAAATTCCTCAAGGGCCAGAGCTCATGAGTCAGTTTGAGGTCTGGCTAATCCGACTTTCAGACACTGATGCGTTAGAGGACTGGGCATGGTTCCTCGCCAAAGGTGCTGTCACAGCTGTACAGATCTTTAAGGTGGCACAGGAGTCTTCCTTTATACATCTCCCTTCATGCTCAGCTGGGGGCCATCTTGGGGCTGCCAGGGACGAAGCTGCCCTCAACAAGATGGATGTGTCTAGGAAGGAATATGTATTTAGGAGACCCAGACCTAAGCTTGAATCCCTCCTCTGTCACTTATCAATCTTCCCAGAAAGGAAGGTCGCGATTCTCTAAGATCACCATCGCCATAAAAAGGGGCCAAAATGCCAACTTTATACAGTTGTCTTAAGGGTCAGAGAAGTTGATGGTGACAAAATGTCCGGCACATAACAAGTACCGGATACTTGCATTAGAAATTTGGGTAGAACCTAGGAGTCAATTTGGAAAGTATTCTGGACAGGGAACCAGAAATACCAAACCCTCCCAGTTACCCTTTTCCAAAGGGTTGTCATCCAAGAACAATGCCAGACAAAGGAAAGCAAAACAGCATGGTGTTACTAGCTGAGGCGTTGGTGCCAAATAAAGGCAAGGCAGGAGAGTCACCAGGGCTGGGTCACACCACCTGGAAGCTTCCTTTCTGAGGCTGCTGCTGTCTGAAGTGCCTCCAGCCAAAGTCAACCTCTAAGCCATCTCTCCCTCCACCTGTATTGCCTCACCTGCAAACTGACGCTGGCCATTTAGGGGTGGGGAGCAGTTTCTAAGAAAGGAGGTGTCGCTCTGTGATACATAGCCAGAAAGACAGAAAAGAGAGGAGAGAAAAAGACGGACAGACACGGGACCATCATGCCCTGACCTGGAAGCTCCAGCCCTAGAAAAGGAAAACTAGTCAATGTCCTCAAACATCACTGATCAGATTCAAATTACTCCCGGTGATCGGGCCAGGGGGAGCGTGACCGTTTTCTGCCATTGGTTTTGATTAAGTGCATGAAGGTGTGGAGGAACCCTGAACTCTACTTGGAAGACTCTAACTGGATAATCCTCCTCGCATGGAAATAGCCAAAGACTCATCCTATTATGATTCTAGGATGGCTTTACAAAGTTGCCGGGGAGGAGGTGGTTAAAGAACAGATTCCCAGGTCCAGCACTGGAAACAGTGATCAGTAGGTCAGGTGACCCCTGGGAACCTGTATTTTGTAGGTGGATATATAACCAGGTGGGGAAGGCTCCTGTGCCTGCTGACTTTTGGGTGGATTTCCTGGTGACTGGTGTATTTCTCAGGCTGTTTCCATTTCCCTCCCAAGTTTGCCGTTGATGCTCTCCTTAGAGAATTCTGCTGCTTCTCTGTGTCCAAAGCCCCAGCTTCCTCTTAAGAAATCTTTCCCCTCCGACCAACCCACTTGACCTTCAAAGCTACCATCGTAGTGCACGTAGGTTCTAGAGAGGAGTGTTATTTCCACCCTGATGTTTATTTCTGGCTCTGTATCTTTGAGAATGGCTTGCAACTTAGGCAACTTGTAGCCATCTGACTATGAGCATGTAGGAAAAGTCTGGTAAGAATTATCACAGAACAATCTGTACCTTCAGAGCTCAAATGTAAGTGGAAGAATCAAAGCACCACAGGCTGAATGTGTGGATTCACACACACCCACACACATTCACACACATGCGGAGAAAACACAACCAAAATGTGGAACCTTCTGCGCACGCACACGAGCGCCATATGGACTATGGAAAAGTCAGTACATACACCGACCTACGTGTCTCGAGACAAGCTGTGTCCCACCAATGCATCTAGTTCCCATCCCCGACGTGCAAAAGCCACCAGCATAACTTGCCTTAACCCCATTCCTTACTCTCACCCAAACTTGATCCATCAGCCTATCTCTGACCTTTCATTCTAAACTCCGTCTTTAACCACTCGATCGCTGACTACCTCCTCACTCCATTCCCACCTTCTCAGCCATCCTAGGCCCTCCTCCAGAGGAGAAGGCTGATTATAAAGTGAATCTCAGGAATGGCATGGGACGTCTCCACCTCATTCCACTAAAGTCACCTTCAAGGACAGCTCTAGCTACAGAAACGGATTGTGACACAGGGGAAAGAACACACACACACCCTGCCACAAAAACCTCAGCCCACCTGGGGAACGTCAACAAAGGGAAACCTCCTGGGCTTTTCTCTGTAATGGTCTACCTCGCAAATATTCCACCGGGTCAGAGATCGCAGCAGGTGTCATCTGCAGTCCATGACGGAAACACGGAGGTACACCAGTACAAGTTTTAAATTGGAAAGCAATGCCTGAGATGAGAAGGAGGGGTACGGCATACATGTGCATGACATGTGGGCCAGGCCCCTGTCCTGTCAGCCGAGTTCCAGGTCTTTCAAAGCAGGGACGTGCTAGAACATTTTGTCAGCTGCTGTGAGCACATCTGCCTCGGTCTTCATTTATAAGGGACAAAGAGCAGATGCTCCTCTGGGTCAGTTACGGAGCCATGTTCCTGCCCAGGGGTCAGGCTAGGACACAGTCGTACCTCCAGAGAGTTCCAGAATCGGGAAATCCTGAACTTGAACAGTGCTAGCATGTCCCCAAATGTGTTCGCGTCAATACCAGCTGCACTGGATGTACAATGGTATAAAAGAGGGAGCAGAGCGATGGGAAATTCTACTATAAATAAAATGAAACAAGTTTTTGACTACAGCGCTTTTCAGAGCCTTCGGTGTCTACAGCACACTGTGAATGTCAAACGGGAGACAGAGTAGACAATATTTTCCAAGCTGAGCTGGGTATAGAACCCTTTTCTGAGAAGTGCTTTTCAGGGCAACTGTTCTGAGAAACATTTTTGGAGCAACACAAGCCAATCTAACCCTTTGCACCCACTTGACCAATGGAAAAATGAACACCCCAGAGCAAAGGGATTGGCCCTAAATAGCTCACTGGTTAATGGAAACCCAGGTGCCCTAAATTCTGCTCTAGGGTCATATCTCCACACATCTGTCATGAGACTGTGGGAGAAGCACCTAATTCGTCCCTTCTCGCAATAAACATGTCTTAGGCACCAACTCTGTGCCATCTTCTAGCCTGGCTGCTGGAGATACGAAACCAAAAAAAGGCATGGTTCTTGCCTTCGAGGAGATTCTAATTTATTGGAACATAAGTCAGTGTCAAGCAGAGTTCAGGAAATCTCTGTTTTGCATAGTTCCAGCGCGCAGAGATTTCATTTGTCACAGATTTTTAAGTAACACCAGCTCCCGGTAATACAGTCCAAGTTTCAAGTTCCCACATTCAATTAACTAGAAGTAACTGCGTGACGTACAAACCTTACTGCTGGTCTGCGGTCATTATGGAAATAATAGATGCACATCATGAGCGATGATCCATCACACCACTTCTTTCCAAGTCTGTTGCTGGCTGGTCATTGCACATCTGTCGTTCAGTTCATGCACAGAGAAGCGTGTAGCCGGGCTGCTTTCTTGTCTCTCAGGAAGAAACTCACAAGATGTTTCACCTAAATGGGTGATCAAAAGAAGAAATTAGCCAAGAAAGATGAAGCTGCAGCAAAGAATTGCAGGTAACACTGGAAGTTAAATGTGCATCAAACGTAAGTGGGCTGATAAAGAAACAGCTGACTGTAAACATGTTGACAATGCTAGCATTTTAGTGACTCTGGACAGGGAGCCAGAGACACGTAGTGAAGGCAAATGCATCATCATAAATGAGGGAAGCAACAAAAAAGATGACAGTGTCCTAGAGAAAATGATGCCGGCAAAAAAACTTCACATTAAAGGAATTCTTGTGGATAGTCCACGACATGCAAAGTGTCAAAAATAAAATACTGGAAGCTGATTCAAACTCAGAGTAGAACTCGTCAGGGCATCGAAAAGATGCTGGCCTTGCTACAGATGAAGCAAAGGTAAGCATTGTCTTCAAACTATTCTCGATAGTTTAACCAAGCAACAAAACACTTTCACTTTCAATATTTCTAACTTTTAAAATATAGCGTACAAAATAATAGTTTTAGTTTTAGGTAGGGTTTTGTTTTTTGTTTTTTGTTTTTGCATTTCCTTCTACATTTATATCCAGCAGTGAAAGATGTTTTAATGTTTTCACAAATTTTTAAAAGTTCGAGAACTGTAATTTTCCCAGTGATTAACATTGTTTTGCAAGGTTTTAGCTTGCATGGTTATTCTTATGGTCTCACACTACTGTGCATTTTGAAGGCACCGCAAACTCTAGACCCCCGTTTCTCTGTTTTAACAGAGTCCCAATAGGAAAGCAGAGGCACACTCAAATTGGGATCATTTAAGACGGGTTTAATTTTGACAACACTAGACTTTTTTTAAAGCATGAAGGTGTGGGTGTAAGAAACATCCCATCCCAGGCATAGTGCAGAAGCCCGGGGCTGGTAGCAGCCAAGCTGTTACCATCCTGGGCCCAAAGGGACAAAGAAAGGGAGAATTTACCAGAACCCAGAAGGAGAGAGTCCCCATGGAGCAGTGCACCTCTGGCTGAGGAAAACGGCCAGACTGAGAGACTCTTCAGGAAGGGGGCCAGGGAACGAAATACCCCACCCTCACTCTCCTTCTCTGTGCCCATTGGCTGAATTCACCTGAGGCCAGGAAGCCTGGTTCACTGTATATTGTCCACAGGTGGCTGCCCTGGGACACAGAGCAGAAGGGTAAACAGCAGAAAAGAAGGGTCAAAAGGAAGAGACCCAAAACAAGGCTGTTTCACAGCTAAATTCTGGGATTCAGTTAAAGTCACCACGACTTTAACTGCCTGAGAGAAATTTTTTTTTAAAATAGAACAGGCAGCCAAAACGTCCCAAACAAGCTTAAACTCTAAGGGAGAGTCAGAGAGAAGGGGGCCGGGGTGTCTGGCAAAAGTGAGTGGCGAGAAGTGCAGCGTGGCCCTTGGAAGAGCTAAAAAGGCATCATGAGTCCAGATAACCTCTCACCAAGCTTCACACTCTGGGACCACCCGGTCTCCGCTTCCTTCTCTCTCCACAACCACCAGGCTTTCTCCGCTTCTCCACGTAACACCAGAAATTAACATTCTATTAGTACCAGCTGCCAACAAAGACAGCCTAATGTTGCTTTCTCCTGTAAGAAGGAATCTGATTGGTCCGCCTTGTTTCCTGAGCTTATGCCTGATCCAATCAGCTGCAGCCAGGGAGGGTCACATGACCTCAACATGGTTGCGAAGGTCTGTCCTCTGAATGAGAAGGACTTGCACAGAAATAAAGCTTTATGGGCTGGGCGGTCACCCTAAAAGATGACCGTTACTTCACTTGGTCTGTTTTTATTTCGAGAACTCTTTTATAGCACTTTTTATGTGCCAGGCACTGTTCTAGGTGTTTCCTTCACTTAATACTCATCCTTTGAGAGAGACTCTATTATCAACCCCCATTTTACAGATGAGGAAATGGGGGCACAAAGATACTAAGTAATGTTTCCAAGTCACACAGCTATAAATTGTAGCGTTGGTATTTGAACCCACACAGTGTGACTCCTGGATTCATGCTTTTAACCACTGTGTTCTACTATCTCTCTTGTTTAAATATAAGGAAACAATGGTCTCCATCCCCCGGCTCCTTAAACCATTCCAAGATCAAGGTGAAGGAATACTCAACAACCATAAAAAAAGTGTGTATTGAGCCTAGAGTAAACTACACATCTGCAATGGCAAATGAAGCTGTCCTTCCAACCCACCCCACCTCTTCCCATTCCCCTGACTTCTAGCCACGGGTTCAGAGACCAGAAATGAAAGTGGGACAAAGAAAAATAGAATTCTCACTCTCCTCCCCATCTGCAAATCATCATTAATGGTATAATTCAGAAAACAAACTCCAAGGGCAAAAAGATGCCCAAGAGCCATGGAGTTTAATGCTTGTCTTCCAATGGGTGATACGGCAGCCGATGCTCACAGCATCTTGGCTTGTGTCCACATGTTCTGGTTCCAGGGCCCCGTGCCGACTCAGGGCCTGTCTTGGAGACAAACCAGCCTTCTCCCTGGGAGACCTCATTCAGTCCCATGGCTTCAATTAGTTACCAGATGTTGGTGATTCTCCAATCATTATCCAAGCCAGATCTCCCTCCTACCTTGAAGACCACTGAGCCAGCTACCCTCTGGCCATCTCCACTTAGAGGTGACAGAGACCCTTCAAATGTAGCATGCCCCCAAAACAACCCCATCATCTCCTCGCCCAGACTTACCTCTTCTCAATAGGTCTCCACTTCTAGGAAGATGGTTCCACCATAGTGCAAATTCTTGGAATCCTCTTACCCCTTCTTCTCCCTCATTTGCACTTCTCACATCCATTCATCACGGCATGCTTATCTGACTTCCTAAATATCCCTGGAATCATTCCACTTCTCTTCACCCTCTTCCCCTCTCCAGCCTACCATCCTACTTGCTTGGATAACTTCAAATCTTCTAGCAACAATTGTCTCCCTCAAACCTATTTCCCAAGGGGCATCTTTCCAAAATACAACTCTGATCTTATTACAGCTTTTCTTAAATCTCTTCAAAGCTTCCCTATTTACTCTTAGCGAAAACCCCAATTCCTTAAAATAGCCTATGAGCCTGCATGAGCTGGTGCCCACTCGGCTCTCCAATCTTATCTTATACACGATCCTTCCTTTCACATGGGATTGTCCAAGCCAACAGAACTCTCACTCCTTGAACATGCCTCCATAGGCTGCCTCGAAAATGGCCTCAGTGATCCCCCTTCTTGTATCCATCCAAGTGTATAATCCTTTCCCCTTGACTGTGAGCCAGATGCAGTGACTCGCTTCTAATGAATAGAATATGGCAAAAGTGATGGGATGTTACTTCCAAGATTTGGTTACAGAAAGACTCTGGGTCTCTCTCTCTCTCTCTCAACAAGCTACCATGTTGCAAGTGGCTCTGTGGAGGGGCTCAAGTGGCAAGAAATTGATATCTCCAGCCAACAGCCAGTGAGGACCTCAGGCAAAGCTACACTAGATTCCTAACCCAGAGATACTGACACAATAAGTGCTTGTTGTTTCGAACCATTATATTCTGGAGCAATCGATTACACATCAGTGGATGACCAGTAAAACGTATAGACTCTCTTCTTTCTGAGCTACTGCACATGCTATTCCTGATTACTGGATTGCGTCTGCCACTCCTCCCAGTGCCAAACCATTTCACCTATCTCCAATCCATTCTCAGGTCTCAGGTGAGACAACACCTCCTCCAGGAAGCCTCCTCGGACTTCTCTCGTTAGAACACTGATCACACCAGATAGTAAGCAACATGAGGGCAGGTACGCTGGCCACCATGATTCACTTTGGAACCCTTTATCAGCAAAAGGACTGGCCACAGAAGACAGGTTCAGTATTTCCTGAATGAATGAAGGCCACAGAAAGGTTTCCCCTCTCCACGCTGAGCTACGTTTTCTCCTTGTGCCCAGCAGATGATTCTATATCATGCAGACACTACGTCCTGAGTTTCTAGAAGCCATGCTTTTAATTTACGTGGTTATAATATTGAACTCAAATCTGATATTTCCACCGAGCTTTAACATCTCCTCATTCATTCTTTTTTCACTTTCACAGTAACCATGAGAGACATTACGATCCTCATTTTACCCAGGAAAAATGAGACAGAAGCACCTGAGTAAGTTTCATCGACAACCAAGTACAAAACTAGAGTCTCAAAACCGGTCTCCAAACTCTCAGCCTAGAACTGCCCTCAGAAGGAAAATAGCAAATGACCATATGTCCTAATTACTAAATAATTTTGCTAAAAAAAAAAAAATACAGATTGCCTTTACGTATATGACTGATGGTTTCACTTCATCAACCAGACATCTTGGTAAGCAAATAAACTACAATATGAAATTTTTAGTCTCTAAGGGAAAAAGACAGCAGAATCAAGGAAATAAAGCAAAACCTAATTAAATTGGATCCGGAAAAAGGGAGGTTATGGGAAAAAAATCAGTAAAAAATAAAGCATTTGGAAAGAAATTAGTTTTGATGCTTTCAGATACATATTGGTAACCTTATAAATTGTTAGAAAAAAATAAAGTAATAATAAGCAAAATATGTTAATAAAAAAAAGGACCATTCACAACAGGCTACTTTACAAACCAATAACATCCACTATGAGATTCCGGGCTGGGTTTTATGTCTCTAAGTAGTCACAAGACACTTGGTTTAATTTTTTTTTTCTTTAACTCCATAAGGATCCTGTTCACCATGTGTGAATAACATTTCTAAACCACAAAGTTCTGAATTAAATACAATTCAATGGGAAAAAAAATCATCATAATACCAGTTTCAGAGTCTGTACGTGGGGGAAAATGCTTTATAACCAATGGCGTTTGCTTCTTCAGTAACTAAATGCCTGTGGGTAGCACACAGACACGTCCACCTTGTACTGAATTCCGCTCAACTGTAGAGAAGATTCTAGAATCTATACCAAAGATCGCAAAGAGTGAGCCATAGGGTGCAGCAAACTTACAAGCGTGCTTGTTTGGCTCTCACCATATTTTTAAATTAGTTATCAATATTTAAATATTAGAGGGTTGACATAAAAATCCAGATTTCCAGCATTTGGGCCCACATCCTCACATGGTAAATATGGGCCGGAACTCAGTAAGGGTTTTCCCCTTACCTAGGACACCTGTGGTCTCCATTTCTCTGATCTTCATCACCCCCTATTTCTTCTATGCCCAGTCTGTGTCTGGCATTTATGGTATTTTCCTGGCCCCTGGAGGCATGGGGTTGGGAGCCCCATGCTAGAAAAAGATGGCCCCCATTTTCCCAAAATTCCATTGGTTGAAACAGAGAGTCAGTCAAGTCACCTTTCAGGAAAAGGAAATTTTTTGAAGGAAAGTGGTATCAGGAACCTATCGGGTGCCTTTTCTTCTTTCGCTCTTTCCCTAACCTCTCACTCATGGCATCTCTCCTTCTCTCTGTGTCTCTGTCATTTTTCCTCCTGTACTGAGCTGTTTCTTCATAAAGCCAGTTGTAAGTGACCTAAAATAGCTGCCCTGATCTAGCAGCTACGTCCTGGTTTTTCAACTCAGCTCTCAGGACTCCCCTGGCCCAGTATCTCATTTCCCCAAATCCAATTCACCCAAACAGGAATCAAATTAGTCATTTGCTCAAGCCAGATCAACAAATTACTGGCCACAGTTGCTGATCACTCAATGAAATCAGGGTTTCTGGGGCCCTAGTGTAATAACAAGAGGGGATTATGTAGCACAAAATATGGCTGCTCAGGGTATCGGGGATTCTGGGTAAGACATGCTTCCTTCAAGGGCAGGCAGGCCATGACCCCACCACCGCTACAGCCACCACCTCCCCAAACACTGCCGTAGTCTTAGGCAATTTGCCTCTCTGCTTCCACAAGGTGTGGCCTGGCCAGAGCCTGGCTTCCAGAAGGCAGATTTATGCACAGAGAAATTATGTACTTTGCTTGGCGACCAAGCCCTCAGCCACATGCATAAATGGAAGCAGTTTCTGTAATGAATTTGTGACGCTCCTTCGCTCGCTCGTTTCCTCCTGTGCCTGTTGGCCTTTCAAAACAGTGTGAATCTACTGTAGAACAGTAATTCTTAGCCATTCTGGGGCTTCACGCCCACTGCATCCCCGCCCAGACAAACCGCTGTACCTCCTCTGAAGTGGCCATAACAAATTTGCCTTTATTGGCCCGGATTTGGGAACTCCACGTTATTTGCCTTTGGGAAAGAACAAAGAGACTATTTTCTCTGGCTCCTCCTAGCTCTGCGATAGCCAAGAGCAGAGCGTGATTCTTGGGCTGCAGTTCATCCTGGAGAAACCAGGAAATCCTAGCCACATGAGAGGCAGAGGGCCTGGGTAAGCACACAGGACCTGGCTCCCATCCCAGCACTGCCGTGAAAGTGCTGTGTGATCTTAGACAAGTCGCTTCACCTCTCTGAACCTCACTTTATCCATTTGTTAAATACAGACAGTAACCCCTCCTTGGTTTGTTCAGAGGACAGAGTGCAAAATGTAAGCAAGTCATATGGCTTCAGTCAATATACAATTAATATTATTTCACTTTCTCTCCTTTCAAATCCCCTCTTCTAACTAGTCAAAAGTGGTGGAGCTAGGATTTGAACTCACACTTGGGTGCTCACGTGCTTAACCGCTGTATTCTCCTGCAGTTGTGTGCCATGGGAGGTCTGATCCCTCTTGCTGGCCACTTTGGCTGTGTCCGGTGTTTGCTCTAACACACAATGCTTTCTAGACATCTTGTATGTATAACTTTGCCTTCATGTGTGAGAAATTTTTGTTGGATCAATTTCTAGTAGTGCAATTGCTGGGTCAAAGGGTTTTCGCTTCTAACTGCCAGAGGTCACAGGGCTCATTTTAACCCAGTTGGCGTGGAAGCCTCGTCCTGGCTCCACCAGTCACCCTATACAGGGCCTCCTCATCCGCGGAGGGAGGCAAAGGGAAACTTTGGCTGACTTCAGGCCGCTGTCATACTTCCTGCCTCCCTGCCGCTGACAGAGGCATTCAATACTTCTACTGCAGACTGGGCTCAGGTGGAGCTCCCATTTCCAAAAGAGTTGCAAAGCTGGGCAACCTCAGTTCAAATCCCTGTTGTGACTCTTGCTGGCTGTGGGACCCTGGGCAATATCTCTGAGCTTCTGTTTCCTTGTGTGTAAAAAGGTCAAAATGCATACCTACAGAATGGTTGAGAGGCTTGGAAATAATGGCTAGGAAGCCCTGGACACAGTGCCTGCCACCCAGCGTCTTATATTTTATCTCTGGTCTCTAGTATTTCTCTCCCCAGGCTTCTGTGCCCCTTCCTTTGACACAGGACCAAGAATGCTGAACAGAGAGCTGGGGAGGAGACATGTGAGACCTAGTCCTACCTTATAGACAGAAGCCTCAGGGTCCATTCAAAACCCTTTCAAGTAAGATCTTCCACTTAAGATTCAATATGTAATTTTACTAACAATTGTCACCCCAATAAATTTAATAATAATAATAAAAAAAGATTCAATAGCTGAGAAGGTCAACTCACTGAGAATAAGAGACAAAGGGGACATCTGTCTGTTTCAGCCTCAGCACAGCTGTCAGAGGGCTTGAGGACTCTTTCTCTGAAAGCCGGCTTATTATTATTATAGTACTCCTATTATTATTATTAATAATTTCAATAGTTGCAATGGCGTGGGGGACTCCTTCTCATAACTCAGAAGAGCCCCATCCCCTGACAGGCACCACCAACAGACTGGCACCTGCAGTATAAATTCATGTCTCATAGTCACCCCACAACACCAGCAGCTCGTTATTGAGCATCTACTATGTGCCAGGGCTTATGCAAGGTGCGGTGCGCAAAACAGACAAGCTCCTTCCCCAGTGGAGCTCAGCGTCTGGTGGGGAAGGCAGACACTACATGAGGGGTTGGCTTGGTGTCATTTTTTAAGCAAATGACATCGTAGTTCCTGCTATCAAGAGAACAATGTGTAGCTTGAGGCTAACAATGGAGGGAGATAGAAGAATTTGGGAATGCCCAAGATGTTGAAGGAAGCCTTAGCCAGCTGTGTGGCACTGTGCTGAGCCCTCACCTCTCTGAGCCTGTTCCCTGCAGTTTAAATGAGGGGACACATGACGTGTCTCTGAGTCGCTGGGGCATGAAATGAGATCTCCCATGAATGGACCCAGCACAGGGCCTGCCCAACAGTAGCCTCTGAGTGGGGCTAGTTCCCAGACATACACCTCCAGACCATTCAGCTCTTGAAACATTCCTGTCCATGCTGGACACCTTTGAGAAGACATCCTACCTGCCTTGTCCCTTCTTCCTAAAATGTCACATCCTGGGGAATTGAACCAAACAGCCTTGTGTTCATTATTATACGGTCATGGTCGAGTTTATTGTTACTATTACTGCTGCTAACAATGATAATGATGGCAATGTGCATATTACAGCCTGACTGTCCAGTGAATCTGTGCCAGGCTTCCATGACTTTCTCTACTTGCCCCGTATCTGCCCAGTTATCTCTCAGAAAGGAAGAAGTTGCCTAACAGTCAAGTTCAACGGTCAGCAAGCATTTTATTGAAAGGGCCAGAGAGTAAATATTTTAGGTTTTGTGGGACACGTAATCTCTGTCATGACTGCTCAACTCTTCCCTTATAGTATGAAAGCAGAAATCTAAAATATGTAATAAAAATGCATGGGGGCTATGTTCCAATAAAACTTTATTCATAAAAACCGGCCGTGGGGGCAGGAAGGAGTTAGCCTACAGGCTGTGGCTTGCACCCTCTAGTCCTTAAGAAGTTTCTCATATTACATGCAGGATGTATAGAGAGTGATACACCTCAATTACCTTATTTCGAAGAACATATCAGTCTGAAATGACCTAAATCAGTGTTACAGAAACTTATAAGTCACTTGATGGAATCACTTAAAAATCTTTGTAATTGGTGGGCTTTTTTCACTACGTATTTCCCAAGTTATCTTAAGATGTCTATGTATTTAACTTCTTTTATTAAAAATTTGTCTGTCTTGGTGAAGGGGTGGCTGTACAACAGTGCAAACCATGTGGGGACTACGTGTAATCCATAATGAATATGAATAGATTTGGTAGATAGTCATAAAAACGTAATCCCTCAATTACAAGGTTACAAATTTTTGATAAGCTTTTGTAGATCAGACATAGTAAAGATAAATCTACAGGACAAATGGGGAAAAAAAACACGTATCATTAATGGGAAGTGATTGAATGGGTGAGTATATGTCATTTGGAATAAAATTTCCCGTGATGATGTGATGTCAGCATTTGAAAAAGGACTGTGTCTCCAACCACATAGATGGAAATGAAGCGATCTGGTCTGAGTCCAGTGGGTGATGCCGACAAAAGTATCCTAGTGATGAGAAACACACGGGTGGCAAAGATGCATGGGAAGGGTTTGAAAAAAAGTGTTTTTTTAAGGAGAAGGTTGGGGAGGGAAAGCAGTATTTCTAAATTAATGTATTATTTTAACATAGGAAGTGACTTAAGATATTGTTTCTGTAACTAAATTAGTACATCAAATGGTGGGAGACATTTGATTATTTCATCTCATCCTTAAAAGCCAGTACATTTGAGTTGTTTAAAAAATTGTAACTTTTCCTTGGGAAAAGAGGACTACACATCATGGTCAAGTATAACTGCTATCTGCCTCGTTTCCAGAGCCTCTGTGTAGGGATTGGCACACAGTGGATAGTAATGAATAACATGAATGACTGAGTGAGAAAATGAATGAATGAATGAAGAATTTGACCACTTCCCGTTAAGCACACCACCTCAAAAAGACTCAAACTCTAGCCATTAAGGAACTCCACATCCATTTGGCCAGAAATGGGGAATTCACTTAATCTCTGCCTGTGGGGTGTTGCCTCTCCCAGATTTTTGTATCCTAATCTTTCTCAACCAGCCAGGAGGAAGTTAGTGGGACGGGAAGGGCACGTCCCAGGCGTCCCAGGCGTCCCAGCCACAGAGGGACCAGACCTCAGCTTCCCCAGAGCAGCACACACCAAGTGAGACACAACCCAGCCCCCCAAAATGGGGGCATGGTGTTGGGCTCAGCAGAAGTGATTGGGGTGGGATTCTGGAAATGTTTTCTCTCGGAGAAAGAAATGAATGCGAGTTAGACTTGGATTGTCCTCTCAGCTGCCCTTGATGACTCTGCATTGAGTCCTGGGACTCTTGTTGGGAGAGGTGGAAGGGGAGGGAGAACAGGAGAGCTTTGATGGAACAGCCCAAGCTACCAGTACTGATTGAGAGCTTGCCTGTGCCAGGCTCTGTGCCCAGCCCTTACCTGCATCGTCTCACCTGCACCACCGGCGCCATCTAACTGCCGAGACAAGCCAGTGGGCCACACTGCCCAAAGCCACACAGAGGAGCAGGACTGCACCTGTGTGGTCTGTCTGCAAAGAGACGGAGCTTTTAACCACCAAGTTCAAACTGCCTCCACATTTTCCAACTGGTAACCACTACAGCGACAACAAAAATCAATAAGCATAACTAACACATAGACTTCCTATAAGCCAGGCTTTACACACACTCGAGCCACCATCGTTATCCTCATTTTACAGAAGAGGAAACTGAGGCACAAGGAGGTGAAGTAAGTTGCCCAAGTGAGCTAGGTAGTGACAGAGCCAGGAGCTGGGAGGCCAATTGTCCTGGTTTACGCAGGCCTGTCGCAGTTTTAGCACTAAAAGCTGTGTGTCCTGGAAAACCCCTTAGACCTGGGCAAACCCGGTTAGTTGGTCACCCTCACCAGGAGTAAACCCCAGGCAGCGTGGCACCAAAGGACATGCTCTTAACCAGCTCCTGATCCTGCTCTGGTGTAACTGCTAAGGGCATGAGCTTTGAGGTCAGGACAAGAACTCGGTTCAAGTTCAGCCTTCGCTTAGTAAGAGCCGCAGGGTCTATATGGCTTAGTCTTCCTTATCTGTAAAAGGGGAACAGTAGAATCTACTTCATTTTTCTCTTTGCAGAGTCTCAGCGAGGGGGTCCCTGCCAAGTCCAGGGCTGGACACCGGGCGAATGCCCAGCAGTGGTTACATTGTATGGTCACCCGCAGCACGATAAGTAAGGATAATAATAGGTTACTCTGGAGGGAGCCATGTGGGAAATGCTCGACAGGAAGGTGTGTTAAGAAAGGATTAATCTGAGCATCTGCTGAGGCGGGAGGAAGGGGAGCCCAAATCGCCCTCAGGTCACACCAGCTGCTGTCATCTCCCGTCCCAGGCGCCCAGATATCCTGGCAGGGCGAAGAGTCATCTGTGCTGCCCACTGGATCCTGTCTCAGGCTTTAGCCGGCAGCATTAACCTCCAGACCCAAGGAAAGGTCCTCTGGCTTCCTCCCTCCTCCCTCGGCTATTTGTGGCCCTTGGACTGTTATAAGGGACAGGGAGGTGATATTGTTCTCTTCCGTCACACATTCTATTCCCAAACAATGGGAGTCAGGATATGCAGCTCATCAAAGCCCCTGATGGTCTCACCATTCTCCCGGAATCCCAGGATGGAGAGCCCTGCCTGGCCTCAGCACTCCGTTAATAACTAGGCCAGCCCCGACAATGAATTCTGGGTATCTCCACCTCCCAGCTAATTTGGATCAGCCCTGATAAAGACCATCATTCAGTCACTCAACAAACGCCGAGGGAGGCCCAGTGGGGGAGCCTGTGTGCTGGAACCAGACTGCTTACGGTTTGGCCACAGCTCCACGACTCACCAGCTGCCTGGTGTCAAGTTCATGAGCCACTCTGTACCTCAGTGTCCTCATCTGGAAATGGGTTCATAATATTCTCCATACACTGTTGTTGTGTCAAAGCCTTAGAATAATGTCTGGCAAATAGTAAATATTCAAGAAATGGAACTTATTGTTATTAGCTGTATTATTCATGTTAATATTAGTACATCTTCCGCTTTACAGAAGCAACCCTTTCATTACATCCCTATTTCTGGGCCAGTTTGAAAGCACAGAATAGCACTGAAAGGGAAAATTTTACAAGGGGATAAATATTAAGAGTCCAGAGGAGGGTAAAAAGATAACTGTTTTTTTGCTGATATCCACCCAGGGCCAGCGTCACAGGCACGTGACCAATGCAGCCACACAGGCCCCTGCACCGAGAAGGGTCTTGTACTTCAGGCTCATTGTCCTATGGACTATTTTCGTGGACTTCAGTGGGACAATGGAGCATGCACTGAGGTCTGACTCTTGGGCTCAGGCAATGTCAAGCCTCTTGTCACCTCCCCCCAACAAATGCTATAACTGATACTAGGCCCACCACATACTCAGTAATTCTGATGTGTGGTTTTTGCTAACAGAATCTTTGTCTCTTTTCTCGGTGTTAAGAAACATTCCCTTCCATGTGGGAGCAAGTTGGGGAAAGAAAAGAAAAATAAGAGGAAGCAATGAAGAAGGAAATCTCATCCTGCCACCCACATCATCCCACGGCAGCCAGGGTTGGGAAACGGGTTCCAACACAGGGGCGAGTCACTTTACCTCTCTGAGGCTTAGTTTCTCCCTCTGTAAAGTGAGTACAATGAGCAACTCTCCCTCCTGGGTTCCTCAGGGGATTAAGTGAGAGAGTGCTGGACTTGATTCTGTGTTTGACATCAAAAAAATACTTGCAAAAAAAAAAACAAAAACAAAAAAAAACCTACTCGCTAAATAGTATTTCTATAATAATAATAATAATAATAATAATAATAATAATAATAAATATGGTATCACTGACTGCACAGATAAGCCGTAAGACCAGATTAAAAGTGTTTCTCTCCAGGCTCAACTTGTAAATTGGTTCTTCTGCTCATGAGGGATGCAAAACCTTCCTTCGTTTCCTTTCATACCTTTTTTGTTATTATTCTCTGGGTCACTTCCTTTCCTGGGCACCAGTGTTTGCACCCCCAGCTTCCTGGCCCCAGCTAGTCTGAGTGCATCTATCCCAAACCACGCTAGTCAAATCCTGGCTCATTATACATAGTCTCCAAGCCTACATTTGCATCAAATACCTCGGACAGGCTGGTGGTTGTGTTTTACATTATTTTTTAAAAAATTAGTATTACTACAACCCAAAAAGATACAATGAAAATATACCTGAATGTACGAATGAAGCAGGGAGCAAGCGACCCACCAGGTCTGGCACTGAATTCTTGTTTACGTAAGAGATTAACTCAGCAAATCCTTTTTATGGCTGCAGTAAAGAGGGAAGCTTTAGTTCAGTTTCAATGACAGTAAATTCTCAACTAGGAATGAATTTTCATGATCACTTGACATTTGTCTGGTCAGAGGACGGGAGACCTGGAGGCTCTTTCCCCCATCCAATCCCTCTTCTTCCCTGTACAACTCAGAAAATCCTACACCCACCTAACTCATAAAAAAATACATCAAAGTGCCCCAAGGGGTGGGTTCCCATTTGCTTCTTATTGGAATATAAATTGAGTTGACTTTTGGGAGGCATAATTAGGCAGATTAGTTCCCATGAGCCTCCATAATGTCCAAACTTCTTGATCTTAAATGTTCTGCCTGCAGAAAACCCACTGAAGACAATAACGTGAAATGGGGGCAAAGATGACCAATGACACAACATTCGTTGTAATTTTAAGTTTAAAAGTTAAAAATCGGAAACAACTGAATCACTAACGTCAGGATTCTTGCTAAGTCAATGTTCTCGTTACCCCTTGCTGTGTAAAAAAATAAAATAAAAAATAAATTCCGAAGCTTAGTAACTTACAACCACCACAGTTCTTTACTTTTCTTATAAATCAGCCATGTGGGCAAGATTTGATGGAGATGCCTCCTCTCAACTGGACGTCTTGGTTCTCGGTGGCGCTGCCTCCCAAAGTGAAGGGCTAAGCCGTATGGGGCCGTGGTCTCTTGGCATGGTATTTCCAATATGGTGACCTCAGGGTATCTGGCTTCCTAAATGGTGGCTCGGGACTCCAAAAGCGAGTGTCTCAGGGACACAAAGTAAAACCTGCCAGTTTCTTAAGGTTTGGGCCGGTGTGGCATTACTTCTGCCCTCTTCTAACAATCGGAGTCACTGAAAAACATTCCCCGTTGATTCAGGGCATGGGGCCATGCACCCCTCCTCTTGATGGAAGGTACATCCATGTAAGAATTTGCAGCCATCTTGAATCCCTTGCAATCCGTCTTGCTGTAGTCATGTGACACAATGTTACAGCATCGCTAAAAGTTATGTTAAAGAAGGGACTCGAAAGGCATGGTGGAACGTTGATTCTATTGAAGTAAATATAAATTATCAACAACCTGATCCAAACATCAAAATGCTCTCTCTGGTTGCTGAGAAACTGAGTTGTTTTCTTCTTTAGATTTTTGTGTTTTCTAAGATTTTCACAGGCCATGTTCAGCCCATTGAGATGCTGGGTTAGACTCCCACAGTGATTTTTTTAAGCTTGAGAAAGTTCATGTTCCAATCAGTTTTTTCCAGCTTCTACAAGGAATTCTGGCTGCCCACAGCACTAGCTGGCTAGTCAGTTACTGATGGCTCTCTTGGGGGGGGGGCGGGGGGCAGGTGTAGACTCCCCAGTTTGCCATGGATCCCAGCCGGCCTGCCCCTTCTGGGCCTTTGAGTCTGCAATGCCACAAACCATATTTATAACTGAAAACCAACAACAATCGCTTCATAAAACAAACCCAAGGTAAAATGCATGGGGATGATTTGTCTGGATAGAAAAGAATGGTGCCTTGGATGCAAAACACCCTTGATTTCCCCACACCTTGTGCGGACTGGGCATTGTTCCAGTCCCCTCCTGGCTCCCTCACTGGTCCAGAGTGTCATTCCCACCTCACACTTTCTCCCCGAGGCACAAGGTGAGACGTGGTGGTCTGTGTGCCACTGAGTGCCCTCAGCAATGTCGCCAAGTCCAGAGAAAGGAGTGGGTAGAAGAGGCTGGGCAGCTGAAGGAAGGATGAGAAACATGAGATCGACAGCAGCGGAGGTACTTGACATGGAGTAGGTGCTTTGGGTTTGGGATGAGGAAGAAAAAGAATGAAGTTAGCGGTACAAAGGAAAGGGCGTGAAACTGCCATTTCATGCCTTCTAGCAAACAAGATAGAGGGCAGCGAACTTTGGCCACCCTAACCACGCCCACCCTTGCTCAATCACTAGCAAAAGTGTGCCAAACAGAGCTGGAACGGACCTGGAACCCAATTGCCGGATTCTAGACGTGTGGGTACCAACCTCATGATTTTTTGCTGTATGTGTAAAATCACCCATTATTCATTTAATATTTTTTTTCTTTAAATTGATTGAAAATGGCATCTTCTTCTGAACTCAGTTCGGTCCTATGCAATTCCCTCTAAGAAATCATGGGTTTCGTGGGTGATGTGTATACACACACACACACACACACACACACACACACACACAAAACGGTGTGCGGGAGTTGGCCCACAAGGCTCACGAGAGCCATTGTTCAATTTTCAGAAATTTGGTGAGCCCGTTGTTAAACGCGGCCATAGTGAAAAATTAAATGATAATTATTTTAAAGACAAAGGTCATAACTACTCAGAACTCACCCCTTTCTAAGTATTTTACTACATTTTATCATTATCTATGCTATTGAGGTGATGCCCAGCTGCTGTACCTGTGTGATGGAAATACTATACAGTAATACGCTAGTGCCCCTCTCCTCCCAGCTCTGGGCTTGGTGACACACGGGCAGCTCGAAGTTAACTGTGGAAGGAATATTTACACCATGGAAAGTGGCGAGAGCTCCAGATCAGGGCTTTTCTTCCCCTGGAGAGCGGATTGTTAAACAATTTATCAGCACATCACATCTCAGTGTAATAATCAAATTCATATTATGCGTGTAGTATAATACGTAATAGAAATATATGTCCCCTCATACACATTAAAAAAAAACTTAGCTGCAAATTTAAAATCTCCATCTCTATCTCTATCTCTACCTCTATCTCCCCTCTCTCTATCGCTCTCTCTTTATGGATCTATTTCTATCTATAGATCTACACTCCCTAAAAAGATCTTTGGTTCCCTCAGTAAGAACATGCAGTATTTGAACTCTCACTAGCCCGACAGTCATTCATGAGGGAAACCGAGGCACAGAGATGGGTTTACTGAGACCACACGGTGAGTTCAAGACCAAAATCCAACTTCTCCACCCCCAGCCCTCTGCAGTTCTCTCTGTTCAATGCTGCCCCCCTCTGTGGATGACACCAAGTCACATCCCTGAGGCACACTGCCCAGAAATCGCTAGAACAATGAGGGAGGAAGTGGGGAGCTGGGGAGCTAAAAGGGTCATTAGAAATTCACACAATTAATTAGGCAATGCTGGGGACACAGCCGTCTGGATAACCCATTGATAAGGATGGCAGGGGGCCTATTCCCCAGGGCCCCTTGTGGGTTACCACAAACAAAGCTCCATGGTCCACCTCCCCCTCAATACCCACCCCAAACCCACTTAAATATGTGATGCAAAATTAAAGCCCATTCCAAGTTTTATGAGCAGTGTAGCAGTGTCTGCTGCTGCTGGGCGCCCACCACCCCCAACATTTCCCAAGGAACCCCCACCCCCGTCCTGGGCAGCCTGGTCCTCCATCAAGCCAAGTGCATTAGGACAATTAGCACCAGCCCACTGGCGCCAATTAGCAACCAATAGTGTCTATATTATGGAGTGGGGCCGGCTGGGGCGCCTGTGTCTCCAGCCGGCCTTCACACTCAATTACATTAAGCACAGGCTCTGAGCTGCGGTCGGTGGGCTGGACAGTTGCTGGAGTAATTGTGTCTTCTGTGTGCTGCAGGTGATGTTCTCCCCCACTCTGTGAGCGGAGACGGACTCCTTTCCGTGTCCACTTACATCAGTACACACTCCTTCAAAAGGCAGCAGTGGGGGAGCACAGAGAGGAGGCTGCTGTATCCAGAGAAGCCGGAAGAAAGTCATGGAGCTAAATCATAATATGGTTTCTCCCCCACTCCCTCTCTTCTTTCCTTCTTTCCTTCCTTCCTTCCTTCCTTCCTTCCTTCCTTCCTTCCTTTCTTCCTCCCTCCCTCCCTCCCTCCCTCCCTCCCTCCCTCCCTCCCTCCTTCCCTCCCTCCCTTCCTTCCTCCACCCATTCAACAAATATTCATGGTGGGTCGACTGTGTCCCTGGCATGCTTCTACAGCCACAACCAGCTTTGTAACTGGCTTAGAGGTGTGTGTTTCGACAAGCCTTTCCCCTCTCTGTGCCTCAGTCTCCCCTATTTTGTCAACGCAGCTCCAGGACCCAGTCTTTCCCAGTTTCCTTCCTGGCCTAACATTTGCTGACACCGTGATGACTCAGCTGCTGAACAAGGCAGCCTGGGCAGGGACGGTCCGATGGCCTTAGGAAAGAGTTAATTCCCTGTGAAATTACTGGGGATTATTGACGTCTTTGCACTGTGTTTTATATCTTTAAGTGCTTTCTGATCACTTAGAGGCTAATCCTAGGTGGAGGCCAGAGGCCTATAAGAAAAAGCCCTTGTCAAGTTGAAGCTGGAATCCAAATAAGCTGGCAGATGTGGGGCAGGCTCAGGCATCTGCTGGCACCGTGGTCTTCACCTTGCCCACCCCCAGCAGGTTCCCTCCCCTGAACCCCCGAAACCACTGCCCATAGCTTTGCCCCTGGCCTCCAGCCTCAGGAGGAACTGGGCATGTGCCAAACCCACCGTGTGCACCTGGCTGGGTGGAAAGATGGGTGAATACAGGCGAAACAGCCCCTGCCCTCCGGGAGCACGTGGTCTCGCTGGGGAACAGGTATGACTTACAGGTAAGCCTGGAATCAGCCTCTGGGAACTGCTCATTGATGACTCAGTGCAAAAGGCAGTCACTGAGTCACTCAGCAGGTGACACCCACTTTGTACCAGTCACTGGAGATAACATGGCGGCCTGATGCAAGTTTCCTGCCATCGTAGAACTTTCCACCTAGTAAAGTCTGTGCAATGGGCGGCCAAAGGACACTGGCAATATCTTCCCAGAGAGAGGACTTGGGTTGGGTTTTACAGGATTCCTTCATTGGTCAACTCTTACACACTCCTTCAGTAGGCCAGGCACTGACTGTGCCAGGAGCTGCGCTCAGCTGGAGGGTCAGAGTTCACAGGTGTGTGTCTGGTCTGGGGAATGCTAATGGGAAAGTCATGTATCCCCCAAAAGAAACTGTGAATGCCACAAACTGAAAATTGACTCTGCAAAAATTTGTGGATGAAGGCTCCATAGTATTGGGGTATTTCTGTGGGTCGAGGGCAGAATGGCACATAGAAATAAATGGGGAGGTAGAGTGGTCTCCAAGAATGGGCTGGCAGTCCCATTCATCTCCACTCCTGGGAGTTCTATGCTCTCCTAGTGCCTGGGGGCAAGTCTTTAACCTTCCCAAGCCTCAGGTTCTTCATCTGTAAAATGGAGAGAAGGATTCTTACCTTCTGGATCATTTGGAGAGGAGAATGAAATAAGATGACAAATGTAAGCAATAGTAGTTGGTACGGCATTTATTGAGCACCTACTGTAGCCGTGAACTCTGCTAAACTTCACATGAACTATATCCTTGAATCCCCTCGGCCACTTTTCAAGGGAGGACTGGGTAGTAACCCCATTTTACAGATGAAGAAACTGAGACTTAGCAGGGTAAGTCATTTGCCCAAGTTATTTGCTCAGCCAGCAAGGGCTGCAGCCAGTGTACAAACCCAAGACTGAAGTACAAATACGGCAAAAACACCTGAGCTTGAATATATGGTGATGGAAGGAGAACTGACTCAGTGATGAACACACAATGGGATTTATAGATGATGTAATACAGAATTGTACACCTGAAATCTATGTAATTTTACTAACAATTGTCACCCCAATAAATTTAATTAAAAAAAAATTTAAAAAAACACACACACAAAAAAAACACCTGAGCTTTTAAAAAGTCCTTTGAGATGAGCTAGTCATGATCTGATTGGACAGCCGTCATCCTGACAAATGTGACTGTTTATCATCTGCTTCTGCCACCGGTGTAAGTGTGGACTTTTGGGAAAGTCATTCAAGGCTCTATTTGCTTCTCAGTGAACAGGGAGCCGGGGAAAACCAGCTCCCATCGGGACACTCTAGTCCTCTAAGATGCAGGAGCCAAGAAGAGATGGAACAGACAAGGGCCTTTCAGGAGAAAAGCTTGTGAGAGAAAATTAGGATAGAACAGGAAAGGCTGGGAGATCTGTCAGATGGAAATCTAGTCTGACCTTGAGGGGAGGGGAGGAAGAGGGAAGGCTGGGTGGGAGAGTGCCAGACTCACATTCGGTCTGAGGAAACTTCCAGAAAGTGCACGGTGTCCTTGAGCCAGTGTTGGCTGTCAGAGCAACCATGTCTCCCGGCAATGGGCCTGCCTCAGTGTCCCTGGGAAGCATGGCCTCGTGCAAATGTGGCAATGGCTGTCAGAGCAGCAGCTGTGGTGGGAGTTTGGCAGGGTGCCCTCACCTGGTCCCCTGCAGATGGCAGCATGGTTGGACTCTCACTGGAATACAAAGAGCCAGAGGTCTGGGAATGGGAGAACCATTCCTGTCTCCCTGGCCCAGCTACAATGAATTGACCCAGTGAGGGGGGTCATGGCCACCTCTGCATGGTTTCCTGGTACAGACACATCTTTCCTTCTCTCTGGCTGCATTCTTCAAATTAATTAAACCTGGACTCAAGAAAGCTTCTCCACACAGCAAGGTGGACAGCCAATTAAATCACGCTGGGTTCCTTCAGACCATTTGTCAGACAGCAGCCTTCCAAAACTCAGGACCAGAAAAATCATGCAACGAATGAGCCTCTCCCAACCTTCCTCCCGAACTCAGTTTTTCCACGTGAAAAATGGAGCATTGCAACCAGAAGTAGGTAGCATTAGTACCTAACGGAAAGCATTTGTTGTCAGCAGGTAACGCCTCCCTTTTGACACCAGCCCCCCACCCAGAAGACTGGGTTGTCTTGTGCATTTCTTTCTTAGAATGTATCTCATTTGCTGTCAGTGGTTCCTTGTGCCATTATTTGTTGAAGAATCGAGTGGTGACATTTGGGGCGTCTAGTAGCCTCCTGCCTGAGTTGGTACACTACCTGGGCTACTTAATCCCTCTGTGCCTCAGTTTCTCCATCTGTCCAATGAGGATAATAATAGCATCAGAGCTGTAGTGAGGGTTAAGTCAATTCATATGAAGGGCAGAGAACTGGTTCGTTGTGATATACAATGTAAGTAACCAGTAGCTGTTAGTGTTTCAAAAATGGTGGCTGCTCCCCATTAAGAGATGGAGACGCGGAAGGTCAGAGAGACTAAGAGTGTGAAGTCAAACAGGCAGTGAGTGATGAAACCTGGATAGACATTTCAGGCTAGAGCCCATGCACACTTGACCTTGTCCAACTGTAGCTCCAGGTGGATCCTGGGGCCAGACGGGTGACCCTGATGATTCCCACGGTACTGCCGTCTGCCCAGGGCCTCTCCATTCTAGAACTGTGGGATCTGATCTCAGAGCCCTGGACTAACTCGGAGAAGGGCAGGCAGAATGGGCACCTCCTCCTGCCCAGGAAACAGCTCCGATGCCTCTGGCCCAGCCCAGCGCCCCAGAGCCCCCAGGCTCCCCCCAGTTCCCATCTTCCTCGTCAGTCTTGGTCGAATTTCTCTCCTCTGCCCTATATTTTAATTATTCAAAGTCCAGGTGTTTTCTCGCCCTTTCCATCCTTCCCTGACCACTCTCCTCCAATCCCCTCCTCCCTTCACTCAGTTTCCTGTCCAAAGGCAGACATTCCACACACTCACACACTCTGTGTTCAAGTCTGAACTCCCACATTCAAGGAGCACGTACATCCCGCGAATGTATGTTCTCTGCACCCATGTGCTTAGCTCAATACACATTCCTAACTTTCCACAACCCTGGGAAGCTCTACATTGCCCATGTGACACATGTGAAAACTGCAGCTAGAGAAGAACAGATCGTCTATTCAAACCCAGGTCTTTTGAAATAACAGCGTTGTTAGAATTACAAGAATTATAAGAAGAAGGAAGAGCAGCCCTGCTTTTATTAGTGCTTCTTAGGTGCCAGGCACGGTTAGTGTGTTTCCCTGAAAATAAGACCTAGCCGGACCATCAGCTGCAATGCACCTTTTGGAGCAAAAATTAATATAAGACCTAGTCTTATTTTACTATAGTATAAGACCAGGTATAATATAATATATAATATAATATAATACCGGGTATAATATAATATAATATAATATAATATAATATAATATAATATAATATAATACCGGGTCTTATATAATATAATATAATACCGGGTCTTATATTAATTTTTGCTCCAAAAGACGCATTAGAGCTGATGGTCCGGCTAGGTCTTATTTTTGGGGAAACACGGTAGATGCTTTAGATGCCTTGTCTCGCATGAGTTTCAGAGCAAGCCAAGGCAGAGGACAACAGTGAGGCTGAGAGAAGTTAGGTAACTTGGCCAAGGTCACATTTCCCTGTTTCCACTTCTTGACAAGTGGTCAGGCACGTATCCTCACGGGCCTCCGACACAAGGCTGTTGGCTCAAGATGCCCTCATTGGACAAAGTCTTGGCTAAACATCCATCCCCAAAGGGCCTGGGAGATGGAGCTGGTGGGCAGAGATGTCCCAATTCAATCCAGCTCATCGTCCATCCTGCTTTTGCAAGGACTCAAGGCTCAAGGGCAAAACACTGGCAAACATCTAACGCTGGGGCAAGGACAAAGAGAACTAATTAAGACTGAAAGCAAGACAGGCACCCCGAGCGCTGCCTCCTTCCACGTTAGAGACACCCGATAGCCCTACATTTCACTCGTGTCTCTGCAGACATACCCAATGGCACCTTCAAGAGCCCTGTGCCCACTGAAGTAAGACTTTCTCATCCAAGTTGAAGAGGGACCCACCCAGAAGAGGAGCTGATTCGATATGAATGAGCATAAGCACACATTAAAATCAAACATCACACAGTGCCCGTAGTCTTGATTTCTAATGCCTACTGATCTCAGTTGCGCTGGAATCCGCATTATTTTTGTGGGCCTCAGGAGAACACATTATCACGGCCAACTGCTGGGCTGAGAAGATGGACTGTGGGCTCATTTGGTCATCAAATGGCTCATTCACTCATCCTCAAGACAATTTCCAATGGTGCATACTAGGTATTCTCTTCTTTCATTCATTCTCAAGACCTACTGCCAACCCCCTGTTCTGCGGGGCTTTCTTACAAGTATAATTGTATTTAGAAAAGAAATAAAACTTCATTTCCCAGTCTTCCCTGCGGCTCTGTGGCTCAATGAGATTTAAACAGACATCTGCTAAAAAGAGTTCTGGGAAAGCATTTCCTTTTCCTGATAAAAATGGGGATGGGAGTGGCTGGTTGAGGCCTTTTCGTCCCTTCACTCTCGTTCTAGCCAGGAAAGCAGATGTAATGTCTGGAGGGACAGCATCCTTTTTGTGACCATGAGGCGTTAATCATTAAGAGCATCAAGCTACACATATCACAGAGGGATACTGGAGCTGCTCAACTAATTCCAACATCCATCTTCCTCTGGACTTCTTTATCTTATGTAAGGAAAATAAACCACTGTTTAAGTCATGTAAAAGTTGAGTTTTCTCTTAATTGTAACAAATCCTAACAAGTGCCTACTATAAGCAAGATGGGCACAGCCCTTCCTCTCGGGGAACTCCTAATTTAGAGAGGTGGCATGAGAAAGAAAATAAAAGAAGTGATAGTAAAAGTAGGTGCCATGTGCCAACAGTTCTGCTGGCACCATCCAGACAAATGGAACAAGGACGTTTCTTGTCTGAACTCTGCTCTTACAAGTATAATTGTATTTAGAAAAGAAATAAAACTTCAGAGGTTCTTCTCATTTCCTTACCCTAAGTTCCTGACTCTAACCGAGTTCCTTACAGCTGAAGCCACACACTGGCCCTGCTCTGGTGTGCACAGCCCGCTTCTCTCCTGCAGGCACACATTCCAGAATTCAGGCCACATGCAATGAAAGAATTCCTAGATTATTACCCATTTTAGGTTGGCTCACACTTTTGCTCCATAAGTCCTCTTGGTGCCACTTCTAGTCATTCCCCTCCCCACCTTCTCTAATCGAATGCCAAACAATTTCCCCCATCTCTACTGGCTAGAGAGGAGAAGACTGCTTTCTGTCTAAACCCCAGGTTGACCCCTCAGTTCCAAGGTGCAAGGACTCTCTTTAAAGTCACAGGCAGGAAGAAAACGATCCCAGCTGCAGATTTGTGCCCAATCATGAAGAAGGAAAATGGTGATGACTGTTTCTATTTATAGTAACAGTGCCACAAACATTTATTGAGCACCGACTGTGGCCCAGTCCATTAGAGCCCTCACACTCCTGATCTCCCAGAGAGCCTGCAAGCTTCTGACAGGCAGGGACTCTGCCTGTTTCCTTCACGCTCTGTACCCAGTGCCTGGCACATAGTAGGTACTCAATAAATATTATCCAACCAGTAAATCTCCACCACAACTTAATCAGGTAAGTATGGTGATCAATCCCATTTTACAGATGAGGAAACTGAGGCTGAGAGGAAAAAGGACTTAACTTTACATCACACAGCTGGTAAGTGACAGAGCTGAGCTTGAACTCAGGTAGTTTGTGCTCTAAACACCACCTCCAGGACTCAGGGCTATGTCTCAGTCTATTTGGCTACACTTGGACACTTTCAAGGAAATTTAGGTACAAAAAAGTACAGGGACCATGACATTAATGAAGGGTATTTATTTTCACTTGGTTGAAACAAAAAGCCTCATTGCTGATTCTTGGTTGCTTTTCAAAAGAAGGACATCCCAAATGCACAGGGAGGAAAAATGCCACTTAGAAACCGTGATGCTGAAAAACTCACTTTTTCAGAGTGTGAGTTGAAGGCAATTAGTCAGATTAGCAAACAACCCTTCACAAAGGAGTCTATGCAGCCTTCCTTTCAATAACAAGCCCCTATCCCTATGGTTTAGCAATTCATTCACTGATTCAGTCATCCACCAAACATGCATCGAGCCTCTGCTGTGTACCAGGAACTGTGGTAGGTACTGAGCCCATAACTATACACAGGACAAAAATCCTGCCTTTGTGGCATTTGTGTCCTGAAAGCAGGAGATGGGTAACATGGTAGGCTGTGAAATGCCCCTCTCCAAAGACCTCCAAGGTTGAATCCCTGGACCCTGTAATATTACCTTATATGGAAAAGGGGGGCGGGTCTTTACAGAGGTGATTAAATTGAGAATCTTGAAATGGGGAGATAGATTATCCTGGATTACCTAGGTGGGTTCTAAACACAGCAATTACAAGAGGCCAGAGGGAGATTTTACACACACAGATGGAGTGCAGAGCTTTGACAATTGGAAATGATGATGACACCAGCCCTGGAACCTTGGCAGCCACCGGAAGCTGGAACACGCAAAGAGCAGACTCTCCCTTGGATCTTCCAGAGGAGGGTCTGCTGACACCTTGATTTTGACCCAACGATACTGATTTCAGATTTCTGACCTCTAAAACTGGGAGAGAATAAATATGGGCTGTTTTAAGTCACCAAGTTTGTAGTAATTTCTCCCAGCAGCCACAGGAAACTAATGCAGATAATTTTTAAAATCTGATAGATTAATAGTTACGGTGGCAGGTGCTACTGAACTAGGTTTCAATGCACACCCGTCTTTCCAGAAAACTCTCCCACATTCAGTGGCGCCCTCCTGTAATGGAAAGTCCAGTGGCAGCTTCTCAGCCCTAAGGAAAGGCCTGACTTCCTGGCTCCACTTTCCTTCTCTCCCGGTGAGCACAGTCCCAAGGCTACAGTGGAGCCTGGATGGGGCCTTCTGCCTGCATCCTGTTTAAGCCGAGGGACTTCCCTCGCCCATTAAAGGCTTCCCTTTCAGCTGGCCCTAATGTCCCCACACCTGCCGAGGGAAGCACGTGTGGGCCATCAGCCTGCACTTGGGCCACTACCTTGTGTCACCTCATTGTTCCTTAGTTGGCAGCCGCTCTGCAGAGATGACCCCATTTAGGGATGTTTGGGGGAGACTGAGTAGAAGGTCTACATAGCCCTCTTCTGGGGGGGTGGGGAGGGAAATTGATGCTTATCATCGCTACCTTTATCAGGCAGCGATTCTGTGCCTGTGTCCTGGACCCTTGCTGTCCCAGACATGGCCCAGGCTTCCGCAGCCTCCCCATCTGCTGGGAGCTGAGAAATGAGTCCACAGGCCCCCACCATGATCCCTAGGGATGGACATATACCCGAGCTATTAGCCAATCAGTCTCCACGCCCACGCCCTGGCCACAGCCATTGTCTCTTAGTTGGCCTAATGACCTCATCCTCTACAGAAAGTCTTGGCTGGGAAAGCGAGGCAAGAAGCAGGTGCTCTTTCCTGCAGGGCTTGGGCTTCCTGGGGCACTGACAGCACCTTTCCCAGGATCGATGTTTTTAACCCTCATGACAACCTTATAAGGTATGTGCTAGTATTCTCACCATTTTACAGGTGAAGAAACCGAGGGGCAGAGAGGTTGAGGAACCTGACAAAAGTCACCCAGCTAGGAAGTGGTGGGCCTGGGGCTCAATCCCAAGGAGCGCAGATCTAAGCTTGCGTGCTCTGAACTACTACACCAGCTTTGCAAATGGGGGACTCGGGTGTCAAATCACTTGCTACGTGCATGGATGAAGCCAGGGAGGTGAGAATGAGAGCGGATGGGATAAAACCTTGTGTTAGCCACAACGATGCTGATTCCTCCACCCCGCTTTCCAAATTGCTGCTCCAATTCTTCTGGCTCATTCTTCAATGCCAGCCAAGTCCCTCTGGGCCCCTAACTAGAAAGCCAGCAACATTCTGCGAGAGAAAATGACTGCTTCCTAAAAGCATTCGGTGGGTTTCCCCAACATATCTTGTCGGCACTCAGAATGCCCGTGACAGCTTCTCCTGAAATATTTTCCAGGTGAGTTCTCTGGCTACCCCCACCCCCCTACCCCGCCAGCCAAGCCTCTGATTACCCCATTCCCACGCGGCTGGAACTGCCTGTTGACAAGGCTTTCACTCTTCCAAGGCCCAGAACTGACCTCTCCCCACCTTGTGAGATCAAATGCTGGAGAAGGCGCTTACAGAGGGCAACTGGATGGTGTTAAAAGCCGATTTCTCCTTCTCTTAGCAATGCAAGTTGGAAGGTGACGACCAAAGGGGAAACATTAAGAGAAAGGTTCCTCCAGGTGACATTTCCACTTGGTGGTCCTGGAGCAGAGGGCGTCCCAACAGCAGGAAAAAGTCAGCGGGGGGCTGCCCACCCGGGCTCCAGGCCTGATGTGTGGGAGCATTGAATATATTGCCGGGTCTGGCTTCAAACGCTGGAGCTCTGTGAAGGGTCACAAATGTCTGCGCTGAAATGTTCCTCCTGGCTCAGCGGGAAAGATTCACCAGACTGAGCAAAGACTCCCCCAGGAAGCAGCTGGAACCCAGCTTCCAGGGGCCCTCAAGAATGAGACCATCTGCTGAAACAGGGAAAATGCTGCACGACTTGGCAAGAATTGTTTGACTCTGCCCTGGGGTTTGTTGACTATACATCTGTGAAAGCAGGATTTTAGCCCAGGAATATGGAGGAGCTGGGAATCATGGTTTGAATGCCATTTTGGACTTGTCTCTTTTCAAAATGGTTTGTCATTCCTCTGTTTCTATTCTCCTCTGACTATCACAACAAAAGGGTTTTATTTTGAGGGCCATCTCTGGGTGACTGGTGGTGATTGCTTTGTGTTAAGAAGGGATCTGGGCCAGGGAGTAAGAGTATTGTGATTGATTAGTGATGTCTGCCACGGCTGAGGCCATGGGGAGTGACAGAAGCATGCCACATATTTCCCATCCCTGTTATATACAAAAAAGGACATGGCCATGGAGAAAGACTCCAGGAAAAAAAAAAAATGTTAACGATAACTGCAATTTGGTTCACTGCAAACCACCAGATAGCTTTCAGAACTTGGACACGGCAAGCATAACTGCAGCTACTGACGGCCTCTCAACCCCAGAGAGTCCATGAAATCTTCGATATCTGCAAAGCACACAGTTTTCTTCTGAGAAGGACACAGTTCCTTCTGCGTGGCGACGTCATCATCGTGCGCTGTGAGCCTACTACCCTGGCCATGACTGATTGGTTAAAGCTGGGGTTGGAAACTCAGCTACAGGCACCTGTTTTTGTAAATACAACTCTATTGAAACACAGCGGCCCTCATTTGTTTATGTGTTGTCTGTGAATGCTTGTACACTCCAGTGTTGGAGTTGAATCCTTTTGATAGAGATTGCATGGCCCGCAAAGCCTAAAATATTTACTCTCTCTGGCCCTTTACAGAGAGATTGCTGACCCCTGGATTAAAGAACTATCATTAAAGCTAAAATCAATCAAGGAAAGTCTGTTTATAACAGGACTCAGCCATCTACAACTTGTCTTGGAGACAGTCTCTGTCCTATAAAGACATACCGTATTGGCTGGTGACCAATGATCTCAATTGGATTCATATTCTCTCTCTCTCTCTCTCTGAATGGGAATGGGAGATGTAGCTGAAATGGAGATTACTAGAAATATTGCTGGGTCCAGAATAGACATGGAGTGTAGGTCCAGCTCTCCAGGAGGCCTGCTCCGTATCCTGATGTTAGAAGCACGGAGAGAGGCATTGAAATACAAGTGTGTCTATGGCTACTGAATTTCCAGTGCTTCCACACGTCCCTGCATGTCTCTAAAACACAGCCTCATCACCTAAGGAGAGGAGAGTCAGGAGATTTCACCTCTGGCAGTGCCTGCCTAGTTTGATGTCTTTGGAAACAAGGCCCTGACAGGAGACAGTCGTGTGATAGATTAGTGTTGTCTGCCGTGGTCAGTGGAAGGGGAGACAACTACGTGCGGTGTCTATTCGATAACTAGGGTTTCAGTGAATCGGGTGTGTCCCTTCTTTGCAACCAATATGTACAGCTTCTCACCACCTTCTCTCATCTTCCTTGGAAGTGAGAGTTCGAAACACATCATTCTGTCCTTGATTGTGTACCCTTGTACAATTTTTCTCCCAATAGTTTCATACGTAATGTTTTTTATTTCCTCTGCCAAATCACAAAAATCTCAAAACCTGTGTATGCTATGTCTCTTATTTGCAAAGACTCTTAGCGGTACATACCACACAAGGCACCTAGAACTCATTTGACGGATCCATGGAGCCTATACTTTGGGGTCTGGGGCCCCACCTTTCCACATAGAAATACGATTTCCCATTTACTCACATCAACTTTGAGGAAGGCTTTCCTTCTAGCTAATTGAAACTCTCTCCTTTAACCACTCAATCCCCTTTGTTCATTCTTGCTCAGCCCATCATGGAGATGTAATGGAGAGTCCCTGCCCCACGAGGCCAGCTGGCTTGGCTGGGGGCCACATGAGAGCACAGTCCCTGTTTTTCAAGGCCAAGTGACTAATGGCCAGAATTTGAAATTATGCTCCATTTCCAAGTTCTACTCCCGACCTGTGCCTCTTTCCTTCCTGGCCTCTCATCACCTCCAAGCTTACTTCCCTGTCCAAGCCCCTCAGTGACCTTTCTCCCTATCATGTGACTTGCAGAGGACCCTTGTATAACACCGGCAAGCTGTACCAGGTGGCAAAAATAATGCCAAGGGGCCGGCCCGGTGGCTCAGGCAGTTGGAGTTCCGTGCTCCTAACTCTGAAGGCTGCCAGTTCGATGCCCACATGGACCAGTGGGCTCTCAACCACAAGGTTGCCGGTTCGACTCCTCGACTCCAGCAAGGGATGGTGGGCTCTGCCCTCTGAAACTAAAATTGAACATGGCACCTTGAGCTGAGCTCCCAGATACCTCAGTTGGTTGGAGCGCATCCTCTCAACCACAAGGTTGCCTGTTCGACTCCCACAAGGGATGGTAGGCTGTGCCCCCTGCAACTAGCAATGGCAACCGGACCTGGAGCTGAGCTGCGCCCTCCACAACTAAGACTGAAAGGACAACAACTCGACTTGGAAAAAAGTCCTGGAAGTACACACTGTTCCTCAATAAAGTCCTGTTCCCCTTCCCCAATAAAATCTTAAAAACAAAAATAAAAATAATGCCAAGACTCCCCAGGCATCTCTGCCTCCCTGTCCTAAGGTTACAGTAACCTAAATACACACGTGTTTCTGGCTCAAGGCCCCTATCTGTGAAACTACAGACCCTCCAATCACCCCCTACCCACTGATTTCCCCAGTTCCTGCTCAGCGTTCCCAGGGGAAGGCCTCATTGGCCAAGTTTAGTCATGAGCTCCTCTGACCATGCCCTTTGACATCTGGGCCCCAAAGCAGAACTCAACGAGGAAATCTCCATGACAACAATTGCTTCAGCATTTGCCTCCATCCTCCCTCTACACAGAGGACACGCACCCACCGTCTCTGAGGAAGGTGGTCTACAAGAATGCTGAAGGGAAGGATTTGGAGCCAACACAGAGCTGGACTTCCATCCAGCTGTTACTCTTCACCAGTCACTTAGACATGTGAGTTATACCCCCTGAACCTCAGTTTTTCCATGTTGAAAGTGGCATATTAAAACGGTGATAACTAATTGACAGACTGGTATAGGCATATTTGTTTCCTAGGGCTATTGTAACTGGTTACCACAAATAGGGTGGCTGCAAACGACAGAAACATGTCTTCTCCCAGTTCTGGAGGCCGGATGTCTGAGATCCAGGTGTCCTGTCAGCAGGGTCGACTCCTCCGAGGGCCCTGAGGGAGAGCAAGGGCTTTCTCCTACATTCCACTGGCTGCCAGCGGTCCTTGGTGTCCCTGGTTTACACACACATCACTCCAGTGTCAGCCTCTGTCTTCCCATGACCTTCGTCTATGTGTGTATGTGTCTCTCCTCTCTGTGTCTCTTATAAGGCCACCTGTCATCCTTTGCCTTTAGGACCCACTCGGATAATGCAGTTTGTTCTCATCTTGAGATGTGGAACTTAATGACACTAGCAAAGACCCTTCTTCCAAATAAGGTCCCATTCTCAGATGCCAGAGGTTAAGATGACGTATGTTTGGGGGCACAATTCAACACAGTAAAGTAGGATTAAAAGAAAGGATGCACGTCTTATGCTTAGCAGAGCGCCCGGCATGTGGAAAAAAAGATTTTATTATCATCATCATTCTTTAAGGGGTCAGAGCTAAGCCCTAGACTGAGGAACAAATACCCCCAGTTTGCAATCCACCAGAAGTGCCTGACACAAGGACTTGGAAACAGGTAGTTTTATGGGTGGCAGGGGTGGGATAGGAGCCAAGTGAGGGTGGAGGAGGTCAACGTGACCCCAGGACTCAAGTGCAAGGTTGGAAAGAATAAGACAAGGAAAAAGCAAAAGTCAAGACGAGGCGCATCACTGGGGTAGCTGCTGTGGGCAATGGGGATTTCAGTTCCACTGGCACTTCTACGAAGTGTAGAGAAGGGTCCCAGACAAGTCCCTCCAGAGGATCAACGTGGGGCAGTTTGAAAGCCCCCACTGACACTCCCATTGGGTGAAGGTTGCCCCCTTTGGCTTTGTTGTTACTCCAGCTGCTGGCCCTAGCAGCCCTGCAGCTTCACAGAGGGTGTGGCACTTGTCTGGGCAGGATGCTGTCAATTTTCATCTGAGCCTGCGGGGAACTGTCACTTGCAGCTGTGGCTGAATCCAGAGATAGGTGCTGGGAGGTGATGCGGGACATTTCAAATCTATCCACTTAACTCCTCATCAGGGACCAATGCATACACCTCTTCCATGATGGACTTCATTGCTTTTAGGCGTTGAATTGTGTGCCCTCCCCCCCACCCCAAAGATAGTCCTGACCCTCATACTTGTGAATATGACTTTATTTGGAAAGAAGATCTTTGCAGATGTAATCAAGTCAAGATGAGGTCATTAGGGTGAGTCCAATATGACTGACTGCTGTCCTTTTAAGAAGAGGAGAAAATTTACAGAGACAGACTTACATCAAGAATGTAGACAAGAGATTCCCTTACCAACGCCAACAGGATGGTGGAAGCCATTGTACTTCCTTGTGAAAAGCAGGGGGTCGGCACAGAGGATGCCATGTGATGACGAAGGCAGAGATGGGAGTGATGTATCTACAAGCCAAGAAATGCCAAGGATTGCCGGCAACTGGCAGATGCTAAGAGGAAAGCAGGGGCAGAGTTGCCCCTAGAGTCTCCAGAGGGAGCACGGCCCTGCTGACACCTTGCTTTGGGACTTCTACCCTCCAGAACTGCGAGAGAATAAACATCTGTTGTTTTAAGCCCCCCAATTTGTGCAACTTTGCTATGGCAGGCCTAGGAAACTAACACACATGCTCATTAATGCATTCCTGCAATGCCTGGGTGTTTCATGGGCTGGAAAGAGCTGGCTCACAAGTTCATTACTTAAACCAGTCTTGGAGTCCTATTGGGTTCAGATAGAACTTCACGGCCATTAGGAGTGTTAAGGGGGGAGCTGGGTTGGAGGCATCGGTAGGTAGTCACGCAAGTCTATCCACCAGTATTCTTTCCCCCTCTCCCCCCGCCACACACACCAGCCCTGTTCCTAAGATAGCTCTGCTTCCTAACAGCTCTCTCAGACAGAAAGTGACACCTTGACCAACTCAGGCAAGAGCCACCCACCTAATGGAAGACTGAGGACTTCACTTGCCAGGCACACACACACCCATTTTCACTTCTTCAATCCACACACGTCAGCTTCCCCTTCCACCATTACAGCGAACTAGACATTGAACCCTCCTATGCCAGAACTGTAGAGCACGTGGGTCCTTGGGATTGTGGGAGCCTGTCCTTCCCAGTGTCCTCTTGGAGAAAGGGAGCTGTTATTAATATTTTATCACCTACCTCCCCAGGCTGGCTCTTCCTCTTTATCCTCCCACCCCATCTCCTGTCCATTTCTCCATTCTGACCTTGGTCACAGTCTCTTTTCCCAGGGGGCTGGGCCCCTAGGGTCTTCAGACCACCCCTTCAGCTTGTGGCTGGATTCTAGACTTAAAGATTTCATCAAGAATGGAGACAAGAGGGCAGCCGGATGGTTCAGTTGGTTGGAGTGTGAGCTCTGAACAACAGGGTTGCCGGTTCAATTCCCACATAGGCCAGTGAGCTGCACCCTCCACAACTAGATTGAAGACAGCAAGCTGCCACTGAGCTTCTGGAGGGGCGGCCGGATGGCTCAGTTGGTTAGAGCATGAGCTCTCAATTGCCGGTTCAATTCCCACATGGGATGGTGGGCTGCGCCCCCTGCAACTAAAGATTGAAAATGGTGACTGGACTTGGAGCTGAGCTACGCCCTCCACAACTAGACTGAAGGACAACGACTTGGAGCTGATGGGCCCTGGAGAAACACACTGTTCCCCAATATTCCCCAATAAAATTTATTTAAAAAGAAAAAAAAGAACGGAGACGAGATTCCCGATGAATGCTAACAGGGGGACGGGAGCCTCTGTATTTCCTCCGGAAAAGCAGGGGTTGGCACCTCGAGTTGGGGATTACGGGGTTCTCTTCAGTTGTTTCCCACGGTATTTCCTACTGTGCGGGGTGTCTCCAAGACAACTAACTGATCCCTTACCCAAAACTCAGCGAAGAAATATATGGAAGCATGAGAACATGAAACAGGAGGTAAGGGCAGAGCAAACGGGGGAGGGGATAGGAGGAGAGGAGGAAAGAAATCTTTAAGAACATATAGAAAACTCCATTTATCTGCTGGTTCAATTCCAGGTTTTGAAATACAAAGACCTGTGTGCTCCTATACTTTTTTTGTAGCAGACCCGTGGTCCACAACGTCGTGAACAAACACAGCAGACACCTAATTTCACGGCAACATCCCGATTTGGTTTTTATACTAATGTAGTTAAGAGATGCCCTCAACAATGAATTCCACAGATAATCCTCAACGCTACTGCATTCCATGGCTTTGGCTTGGCCCTTCCTCCAAAACATGTAATCACTCTGACACAATCTGCAACTGTTACCACAGACTGGCATTTCACCTCCTTTTAATGATTCTGCCCACTCTTCCCAAGTAGTGAAGTGTTCCCAAAGCAGGAAGAAGGGACAAATGTAAGAATGGATTATACCCCATCCTCACCCACCCTCAGAACACACAAAGGAATCACTGGCCTCCCGGGACACACCTGGGCCATTTTTGCAGGTGGTGGGATTCATTACAAAGCCTGGTTTAGGGGCACGCATTGTACACTCCTGGAGTAGGTATGTTAGTTACTGCTGTGTAACAAACTAACCCAGAACTTGGTGGCTCAAAACAACAACCATTTGTTATTTGAGTCTACCAGTTGTGGAGTTGTGCTGCTCTGGGCCAGGCACAGCTGCCACTCCTGTATCTGTGGTCAGGGGTAGGTTGGCTGGGGGCTGGCTGGACTAGAATGACCTCGGCTGGGGAAGCTCAACCCCCTCCAGTAGGTTATTAGCCTGGGAGTGTTGTCATGGTGGTGGCTACTAGGAAAAAAATCACTTTTTCAAGCGTCTGTTTGCATGGAGTTTATTAGGCGCTCATTGGCCAAAATCAGTTACATGGTCAAACCACAAACAGTGTGGAAAGACCAAAGGCTGTAGACACAGGAAGGTGTGAAAATCAGAGCCATTTATCCAATCAGTCTACAAGGGTATAGAAACTGCAGTTGGCCACTCCGTGATTACATGCTAGCTAAATGCAGAAAACAAAATGGAAAAAGTTTTAAGTTATCTAATTACATTCTTGGTCAGTGGTCAACAAACTTTTTATTTAAGAGCCAGACAGTGAACTCTCAGGTTCATAGGACAATACGGTCTCTGTCACAACGACTCAACTCTGCCACTGTCGCCTAAAAGCAGCCATGGACAACACATACAGGAATGGGTGTGGCTGTGTGCCGATAAAACTTTATTTCCAAAAACAAGGGACTGGCCCAAAATCTTGGTCATCATTCATGCATTTACTGACACTTACTGAGTTCCTACTATATGCCAAGCATAGTGGGTGTGGAGGTAAATAAGACATGGCCCAATGAGCTTTCAGTCTAATACTGGGGTGATGGTAGAAATCTAAGAAGGGTGCAAGGGATGGGAAGAAACCATGGGAGGCTTCCTGGAAGAGGTCAAGTTTGAAGACTTTCTAGGTAGTCTCCAGACATATCTGGGGCAGAACTGGGAATTCTGGGCTGAGGGAACAGGGCGAGCAGAGGCAAGGTGGTGAGAAAGAGCTTGGTAAGCATGTAGGTCACCCTGAACCAAGGGCATTTCACTTTGGTTTTCTTTTTGCTCTTTAAAAATTTATTTATATTGTCTTTTTCTTTACCCTTTTTGTTCATTTTTGGGGAGTCTCCTTCATTTTACTTTGGGGCCTCAGTCTAGATACTCTTAAGCCTGGATGATCATAAAATCCCAATTTCCCCAATGCTTGGAGAATACCCAGTTCTTGACGTATTAATGTCTTCCTCTTCCTGTCAAATCCAAGAAAACCATGTGGTGTATGGACAATGAACCACGGTTAGAATCAGGGCTGGGTTCTAGTTCCCCTTCCCTTTCTAGCTGTTCACTGTGTCACCCTGACCAAGTCTCCTCCCCTCTCTATGCCTCAGTTTCCCTAGCTGTGAAATGGGGAAACACAGCCTCCTTGGTAGGGTTGCCGTGAGAACGCAGAGAAACGTCCCTAATGGTGCTTTCCACACCCCGACTGGTTCCCGATAAGCGCTTCACCAGGCTAGCTAGCTGCCACCATCCTCTTCATTGCAATTGCAATCAATCAATACTGGCATCTCCACTAAGCCTTCTCTCTGGCGACCCCCTCTGCCCCACACCCTCCAGCCATTCGAGATGAACCCAGAACTGGCTCCAGGAAGGAGCCCCCCTCGCCCCCGCGGTTTGTTGGGGTTTGCGGAGTCTCTTGTGTGCACAACAAGCCGTGAGGCCACGAGAGAAACAACAGCCTTGAGCGGAGCTGGAGACAGGCGGCGGCGGCGTTGGCGGCTGCGAGTTTCTCGCCCACAAACAAAAGTTGCCTTTCATCCGATCCACTCCTCCTGAAGAGGACTCACTTCCTCCCGCCCGGGCGCTTATGAAAGCCGACAGCCCAGGCGAGAAAACAGCCAGCTCTCTCTGCGCGTGATAAAACCATTACAATCAATTTAGGCAGCTCGCAGGCGCGCAGACAGACTCCGCGTCGACTGGATTCTGTTCCCGGGAGCGGGTGGGGGCGGCCGGGGAGGGGGCTGGGGCAGGTGGGGGGGCCTTCTGGGAGGCTCGAGCATTTGGCCTTCCTCGGAGGGGCCCCATTATGGCTGCAGGCTGGCGCCACTGCTGCGGGGGCTCGCTACCAAATGAAAGTGTCATCCAAAAGCTCTCGGGGAGGAAGGGGAGACGGGGGGTGGGGGGGGGCTACCAGTGTTAGCTTAACTCCTGCGGTCTCGCAGACTAATTGCTCACGGTGGAAACACGCCTCAAAGTGCTTTGGCCTCGTCAATAATACGGTATTAGATGCCTTCCATTCCGCAGTGCATTGATCTGTTCCCTCCCCAGGCCTCCTCCTGGCTCCGCTTCCTAACATCGCCCCCCCCACCCCCACCCCCACCCGCTGCTGCTCCAGCTTCTACTTCTGATGACTCTTCTTCCTTTTTTTTTTTTTTTTAAGTGTTTTCTAAGCGTGTGTTTAGCAAGAGTGGTGCCTAAGTGCTAATTGTTACACCACAGATTGATTGGCGACGACGAGATGGCTTGCCAAGTTCCTCCAGTCTCCTGGGGTGGGGGGAGCAGGGGAGGGGGGAGGAAGGATGGGGAGGGGCCCCGAGGGGGGTGGCAGCGGTGCTGGAGGGAGGAGGGGGAGGAGAGGGGAATCCTTGATGCTTCTGCGTTTCCTCCCAAGCTGTGTCTTTTCTGGGTTGGAAACTGTGCCCACTGTTGGGGAGGAAGAGAGGCAACCTCTGGAGATAGTTTATGATTGTTTTCTGCCTTGAAAAAGTGGCGAGATTTAGCCACAAGCGCTGACCCTAGACCAGGCTGCAGCTGAAGGGGAGGGGCAGGGAGGACAAGTGGAGGGTCCACGTTGTCTAGCCCTGGGCGGGGAGGGCATTTCTGCTCCGTGAAACCCTCTCAGCATTCCCCACCCTGGGTCTATGTTGGGGGTCCCTGTCATGTGCTCGGGAGGACCCTCTGCTTGGCCCCTGGCTCTTTCATTAGCCCCTGTGCCCCTTGATGGTCAGAACCATGGCTGGGCCAACCATGCCTGGATGAGCAGAGCTTAACACAAGACCTGCCAGACCATGTTGCTCCAAAACTTTTCTTCTCTTCCAGCCAGACCACTGGGTTTTGATGTGTTTGGGTAGCAAGGACCCGGTTAGCTGAGCACCTCGATTCCCAAATGACACAGACAGTGGGCAGGACCTTTCTAGCACCCCAAATCCCTCCAAAAGACAATACCTGGGCACTTCCTTATAAGGATTAGAACCTTAGTCTTGGCAACCCATGCCCCAAAGCATTCCCACCTGACAGGTGAGCCTGCAAATTCTCAGTGTGTGTCTACTTAAAATGACACAGTATGGAGTCTGTTTCCCCAGTTATGAAATCCAACCCGTTTTGGAGATCAGCTTCTGACCCACTTCCAAATTCCATTTTCCAGGTGAATGGGGAGGAGGGAATAGAGACGCAAGTGATGAGGCACGCTTTGAAGTCAGACGGCACGATTCCACCTCTCACTAGCTCAGTGTCATTGGGCACTTATCATGCCTCAGTTTCCTTACCTGTAAAAACAGGGATAATGACAATGTCTGACCCACAGAGGAGTTTTAAGGGCAAAATGAAAGCCTATCTGGTGAGGAGTAAATCCTCTATATGCAGTGGACATACTAATCACCGCTTGGCCATCTTCTTTCTTTGTTCTGGAATATTCATTGCCATATATTCTTGCTACTCAACGTACCTTCCATGGAACTGCAGCCTGGGCTCACCTTAGAAACACAGAACCTGGGACCCTGCCCCAGCCCCACTGAATCAGAGCTGCATTTTCACACGGTCCCCAGGAGGTCAGGGAAACACAAGTCTGAGAGGCACTGGCTTACACCACTCCACAGTCCCCACCTCCTGCCACCTTGGGCATAACAACTGCACAGCTCATGCCTACACTTCCGGTGAGGATAAGCATGACAATTAGCAGGCAGCCCAGGGTGGGGCGATCTCACTCACTCTACAACGGACCTGACCATGTGTCTCTCTTTGGAGTTTTACTCATTGGCTGACCAAGAGCTGAGGCCTGGTTTTGCAGCTCTCTCGTGAGACAGCCATCCCCAGGGTTGTGCTTGCTTCCTGGGAAATGACAGTTCCAGACAATTCTTCCCTGAAAATACCCAGCGAGGTCATAATTCAATTGCAGCCTTCCCCAGTTGATGGAGCATCCAGGAAGGCAGGAAAATGGCATGATGCAGGATGCTGGTGCAGGGGCCAGCCCTGAGCTCAAATGCTGAGCACAGCTTGTGGGATGTAAATCCCTTAATCCACCTCTAGCCCTCCTGTGCCTGCCCCAGGACCTTTGCATGTGTTCCTTGTGCTTTTGTCTCTGGTTGCCTCCTTCTCATCATTCAAATGTCATCTCCACAGAGACACCTCCTCCCTGACCTCCTTAAGCAGCTACCCTCTCTCTTACGACCCTATTTCTTCGTCTTTGGAACCTACCAGTGCACGGAATTACCTCATTTGTTTGTGTTTCTAATCTCTATCCACCCATCCACCAAATAGAACTAAGCTCCTTAAGGACAGAGGCTCTGTGCTTGTCACCACGGTAACCACAGTGCCTGGAACAGCAGCTAGCACACAGTAGACGCTCCAAAAATCATCATTACCTGACTGCCTCAAGTCTCCTCATGTGTTCAATGAAGATAAAGTAGTGCCTTATACAGAGGGTATTTCTGAGACGATCGTGGAAAGCTCTTAGATCAAGAACTGACAGCTGATTTGTGCCCAATAATAACAGTGGTTATTCACATCAGTAAGAGTGGTATGATTCAATACTAAAAACAAACCCAAACAGACTTTCACTCACCTCTATCCTCAAAACTAACACTATTACTATTACTACTACTATTAATAATACTCTAACAAGACAGTCATAAATGCATAGGGCCATCAGGTCTCAAACTGCTGTGTGGGTTTCTGTGTGAGCTTCTTTGGGGACCTAAGTTAAAACACACAGGGGTGTGAGTTCCAGAGCCTGGCAGTACATAAACAGTTGAGGACTAATCAAATGAATAATACTTTCTAACCGCCTGTGCTGGGGCCGACTGCCGCACCCGTCCAAGCCTCAGTTTCCTCCTCCTGAAATGGGGGGGAACGATCTCTCTCGCAGGGCGTGTGGTGAGGACAAAGCAAGATCATGCATGTGAAAGCCGCAGGCTGGGGTAAAGCAGCCCCTCAACAAATGTTGCCTCTTTTAATCTTACCTTTCCTACAGCTCCTGCGACGGAGCCACCCTTAGAAGTATTTGCCTCGTTTTACAGGCAAGAAAATGATGCTCAGAGAGGTTTGAGAGTTTGTCTCAGTTAGTTTCCTCTCTCTCTCTCTCTCTCTCTCTCTCTCTCTCTCTCTCTCTCTCTCTCCACAATCACGGAAGCCAGGATAAAAACCCACATTTTCTGCTTGAACATCATCCCCACAATGAATGGCAGCAAGACTCCAATCTGGTACCAACCTTCAGCTATGAAATATTATAAGTCGAACCACCGAGGTCGGTCAGCACGAGAGAGAATCTTGTAAGTCCCATTAGGACCTATACACAAATTGTGGAAAAATCATCTTTGTTTGTGGACTGTTGGTTACCTTCTTCCTTCAGCCCAAACTTGAGGATTCTTACACAGCTTGGCTTAGGTCCCTTGTTTTCAAGCAATGTCTTCAGTTTGGGAGCTGTTTAGTCACATAGCTTGTCATCTGGAGCCATGTTGATAATCACTAATATTTTTGAGGGGTCACTCTATGTCGGGTACTCTCCCTAACATTCTAGATGTTTGTTTGTTTGTTTGTTTCTCTCTCTCTCTTTGACTCCCAGAGTAACTGCATGATTTAGGTATTATTTCTATTTCCTATTTCCAGAGGAGGACGCAGAGTCTCCAAGAAGGAAAGTCGCATCCACAAGGTCATGCAAGCCAAGTCTGTTTCACATCCAAGTTGAAATGGTGACCCTCGAGCATGTCCAGGGGAAGCCTCGGAAGAATCTCAGGGAATTCTCAGGCTCTGAGGGACTCAGTTTAAAAAGCACCAGCCTCAGTGTCTTCTAAATCCAAGAATCTATAATCTTAGGTTGTTGGATGTTTAAGCCCTGTAATCCCCTCTGCTGCTTGTGGTAAAATCTGCAAGAGGAAATGAAGAACTGACCAAGGAAGAGAAGACCACAAGCCCTCTTGGTATTTTTCCTCCAATGCCCCTTTGGCTACCACATACCAGGTAAATAGCCTCCCATGGCAGGCAGGGTGCATTCTGGTGATAATTCCTGGGTTCGAAACTGAGCTCTGCCACTCTGGTTGCTGTGTGACCTTGGGCAAGTATCTTGATGTCTCTGAGTCTTACCTTCCTCCTCTGAAAAAATCGGGATAATAGTAATACCAACCCCATAGAATTATTGGATAAAACAAGATCATCCATTTAATTGTGAGCACACTGCCTGGTTTATGAGAAGAATTCCACAAAATCTATGAGTGAGGGAATACCACTTTATTCTGTGGTTAACAAAACAGAAGACAGCTCTTCCTGAAGCTTTCTTTAGTATCGAACATGTAGCCAAACAAGTGCTTTACAATATTGTATTTAGCGCAACACTTTTTTTTCCTTAAACACTTCACTTTTGCTTAAATTAAATCTTAAACAGAGACCCATATAAAAGGCAGATAAGATGGGGAGCTGTTCTGTTTGAATTGACAGCCCCTCCATTACTAACCCGCTGGCACCCACAATGCTGGGATCCTGGGGAAGTCAGATGGAAGACACTGAGCTACCCAACCACATGTATCCCATCCTCAAGGTCCATGTCACCTTCCCTCACCTGATCCTCAAGAGGACTGGATGGAAGGCACTTATAGCTCCAAACTCCTGTTGTGGTAGTGGTGGTTTTCACTTCTTCCTTTTGTTTCTGGAGCTATCAACCAGAATTTTATGATAAGGCATGATTTAGGCCAATATTGTTTGTTATGCAACAATTCTGAATAAGTGGGTGGATGGATGGATGGATGGATGATGGATGGATGGATGGAAGGAAGGTAGGAAGGTAGGAAAGTAAGAAGGAAGGAAGGAAGGAAGGAAGGAAGGAAGGAAGGAAGGAAGGAAGATGGATGGAGAGATGGGTAGGTGGGTGGATGGATAACTAAATGGCTCAGCAGAAGGATTCGTCCTAACAGGGTAAGCCGTCCAGATGAGTACTGATATGCATTGTGTGACAGTGGAAATAGCCTGGCTAGAGAGGCAGTGAGTGGTGGGAGAGAGATGAAAGTAATGGCCCCCCGGCTCTGTACAGGTGACGACCTCACATTATCTCATTTAATCCTCACCACTGCCCTAGGAGGAAGAACTCTTATCCCCATTTTGCAGAGGAGGAAAGTGAAGTTTGGAGAATTTCAGTAACCTGCCTGAGGTAACACAGCTATTAAGTGGCAGGCCCATGCCTTTGTCATCATCCCACCATGCTTTCTGCATAGAGATTTTCCATCTATAGAGAACCTTCCAGAAATATAAAAGTTATAAAAACAACAACAACAACAACAATAAAAACACAGCTAAAGGAAGAAAAATAGGAAGAGGAAAGGCTTAAAGGCATGGAAAGACTCACATTTATTGGGCACCCACTGTATACCAGACCCTGGACTTCACATGTGTTTTCTGGTTAACTCTCAACAATGAGCCCATAGGGGTTGGGATTATTACCTTTTTTTGTAATGAGGAAACTGAGGCTCAGAGCACTTAAAGAACTCTCCCAGAGTCCCGTTCTCATTTGTCCAGGGGCAGAGCTGGGATTTGTAGCCTGATTTGAAGTCCCATGTCATGAGACAGCATTTTTCAAAATAAACAAAGAAGAGGCAAAAGAGAGAGGGAAGGAAAGACTATATGCACACACCCAAATAAGGGAGATGAAAAGAAAAAAAAGAAAACGAGGATTGGAAGAAAGGAGAGAGAGGAGACAGGTTTGAAACAAAAAGAAAAAAAGTGGGGGGAGGGTGAAGAAGGAAAGAAAGGGCAAATGAAGACAAAGGGCCCTTTTCTTGATCTGCGCCTGTCCAGAGAAACCACAGCACAAATTGCAGCGGACGGTTTCCCCTCTCACAAAGTGCCTTTTAGCTTACGCCTCCCTCTGAGGGCCGGGGCGAGAGACGGCTGGCGTCGGCTGCAACGTGTCTGAGGGCACTGGCAGGAAAATCCCAAGGAGCGTTCAGTGTCTGGGGTCATCCGATTAAAGCAGGCAGTGAGGCTGCAAGTGGAGGAGACAGGGGGAAGGGGAGAGAAGGGGGGGCACGGGGGCCTGCTGACCTCCTTGACCTTCTGCCTGCACTAACCTGGTATAACAAATAGTCCTGGAAAACCAAATAGTATTAACCCTTCGCACCAGGTCAACCCCTTCTGTCTTTGCCTGGGACTGTGGGCCTCTGCTTCCCAGGGGGTTTAACTCTTTCTTGGGGCCCTCTGATCACCATGTCAACAGCCCTGCTCTGAAATTTGTCCAGACTGAACAGATTATATGCCCCGGGGAGGGGTGGAAGCCTTGCCATAATTAAGCAGACATAACGTGTCCGCTGCCCATTAAACACTGGACAAGAGCTTCTAGAGAGAAACATTATCTGTGAGAGGGTTTGACTCTCCTCTTATTCGTTCTCCTCAGACCTTGCTGTCTGGGAGTCCCATCCCAAAGACCCTGCCCATCTCCAGCTAAACCAACATGGGCTGAGATACTGGTAATGATGAAGATGATAAAGCCAGCAATGGTGCCAACGCAGTCATTTATTGAGCTCTTGGTCTGTGCCAGGACGGTACAAAGCACTTCCGTGGCTTATCTCATTTCACTGGCAAAGCAACCTGACGAAGTGGTACCCACATATTCATTCATACACAGCTCTTTATCCGGTGTTCTCCGTGTGCCGGACATTGGGCTAAGAGCTGTTCTGGTAAATGAGTCATCTATTGGGGCATAATCGACAACCCTAAGACTTAGTGGCTTAAAAGCACCATCATCGTTCGTGACGTCCCCCAGTCTCTGTGAGCCGGGAGCCCAGGAGTGGCTTAGCTGAATGGCGATGGCACAGGATCTTTCTCATGAGGTTGCAGTCACGATGTTAGCGGGGGCTGCAGCCCACTCCCACGGTTGGCAAGCTGTTCCTGGCCAATGGCACAAGGGATAGTCCCTCCCAGCGGATGTCTCCATTGGTCTGCTTGGTTGTCCTCACAATATGGCAGCTGACTCCCCCCAGAGCAAGGGATCCGAGAGAAGGCAAGGACGGATGCCAGAGTGTCAGCCACGCCCCCGCCACAGTAGCCACCAATGTCATTTCCCAATATCCTGTTGGTGCTCCGGGTCAGCCCTCTTCCATTCTGGAGGGAACAACCTGAGGGCATTGAATCCCAAAGGTGGGGTCCATTGCCGAACATGGTGGAGGTTGGCTCCCACAACTGGTGAATACTACGACATTTACGGTGCTTACTATCCACTGGACCATTGTGCCATTGTAACATAAAGGAACATGAAGGCCACCGAGAGAGTCAACGATTGATTCAAGGTCCACATTTAGGAGTGTTGAGAGCACAGCAGTGACATCGCCACCACTTCAGACCCCAGCAGGCTTCTCTCATCTTCCCCACCACTGGGCAGCCAGGAAGCCAGGGTGGACCAAACCACTGAGATTTCAGCTTGGCAAGAACCAGCACCCCAGGCTTGGCCAACCTCCAGCAGCCTCACCCCTCCTGCCCTCTCCGTGGATCATTTATTCCAAGAGCCCAGCTATAAATATCCACTTAGTGAAATGCTTTGCTCCTCGGGCACCTCTTCCCCCCACCCCCGGCTGCCTGCACCCTGCTCACGCAATGCCAGCTTGCAATCAGTCTGCAATCTGAGTCCACTTTGCACACCCAGCACTGACTGGCTGCGCCTGCTGGAGCTGGCTGGCATGCCCCCAAGATTGCTATTGTAAGTTAATGGCACAGCAATTGGTTGTTAAAAACACTAATTAACATTAAATAGGTGATGTTATCCTGATAACTTACATGCTGCCCCACTTCTTTATTTTCCTCTTTTCCTCCTTCACTATGTTTCAATGCCCAGGAGTGCCCACTAATGTCAGCAGTCACCTGGACACAGCAAGAGCTTAGGGCCAGAGGACAAGCACACACACACGGTCACTGGTTCCCATCAGCACAGAGACACCTAAGACTGATGGGCTGGCAAAAATGGCAGGACTGGGGCTGGCCCCCACCTTCTCCTTTTGCATCTTCTGAAGAAAGGGTCTCCAATTTGAAGATTCAGGAGATTCTGGGAGAGTCAGACATGCAAAAGATGGGAGTTTTCTCCTCCCTATGCAATTTAGGATGTTTGTTCTCTATATGCAAGGAATTCTTGAGAACACACCCTGGGATTGCTTTAGCACTGAGCACAGTTCACAGTCATTTTTCCTTTTTATGCTCCCTCTGCTCAATGGCTAATAAATAATAAAATTAATTGCTGGCTAGTAATCATAAAAAAGTAATCGCTTATAATTGTTGAACATATACGATGGAGACCAGACCCTGAGCTAAGCCCTTACATCAGCATCCTAAGAAATCTTCACCACCCATTGTAACCAGGAATCTTGGGCTCAGAGAGGGGATGCTGTTTGCCCAAGGACACACAGCCAAAGGAGTCCAGAGAAGAGATTTGCAGGCTAGCAGCCAGACTCTCCGTCCAAGGCCATTTCCCCCAAACCACCATGAAAGGTGGTTATCCAAGGACCTCATTCAGGTACCAATGGAGAACAACCCTGGTGCTCATTTTCATTCACATCCCTCCCTCCTTTGAGGTTGAGTGAGGGAAAACCCTGCTCCTTGGGGGACCTCTGACTGTTGAACCCAAGACCTGCTCCTCAAGGAAGATGAGTCCTTTTCTCTTCAGGCCTTTTTCTGGGTCCCAAGTTCTTGGATGCGGAAGGTGCCACATCCATTGGGCCATGGCCTGGAGCTGGGGTGGCTTCCAGAGGAAGCAGACTTTCAGATGTTAAAACAAGCCCAGCTGGAGTTTAAGAGGGAAAATCCAGATCGCTGGTTCCCTGCACTCAGCCCGCAGCACCCCCAGCCTGTGTATTCATTCCGTGCTTAAGGAAAACTCCCAAGAGGCTGAGTGGGAATTAGAGCAGAGGGCAGAATCCTGCTAAAGGTGCCAATGGTGCCCACACCCAGGCATTACATGCTTACTCTCTGCCAGGCACCCTAAACGCTCCTGCAACGGAAGCTGTAGGTATGTACATGAGAAAGCTGAGCCTCAGAGAGTTCAGTCCTCTCTAGACCTGTGGCTGCAGATTGCCACCAAGCGCTTGGGGAGCACAGGGGAGGGCAGGCAGTGGGAATGGGGGCAGTGCCAGGCCACCAGATCCCCTATCTGCCCTTCGGCCTGAGCAATGTCCGTGAACTCTACCGACTTTTATGGACAAGAGCTTGCATGGCTAAAATGGACCATAAACCATCCTCTCCACCCCAGGGCAGAGAAAGCAGTTGCCTTTACCAGCTTGAGTTACCAATGCCACCAAGTAATAAATATTCATTGAGTGGGAAGTCGCTTACAAATGCTAAACCCTTCATATGTGCTGCTTCTGCCAGTGACCCAAGCAGCCATCTCTCACAGTCCCTGGTTGGCGGGGAAGCCGAACCTTGGAGAGACGAAGTTTTGCTCACAGAGTTAGCAAATAACAAGGTCAAGGTTAGTACCTGGAAACTTTGTCCAAGGCCACTTGGGATAGGCAGAATCATGACCCCCCGAAAATGTCAGTGTCTTAACCCCCACAACCTGTCAATATGTTCTGTGGCAAAGGGACTTTGCAGGTATGATTAACTTAAGGACCTTGAGGTGGGGAAGAGTATCCTGATGTAATCACGAGAGACCTTAAGTGAGTCACATAAGAAGGTGTGACGATGGAAGCAGCGTCAGAGAGAGATTTGAAGATGCTGTGTGGTTGGCTTCGAGGATGCACGAAGGGGCCACAAACCGAGGAAATCGGGCAGCCCTTAGAAGCTGGAAAAGGCAAGAACTGGATTTTCCCTTGGAGCCTCCAGAAGGAACACAGTCCTGCCAACACCTTGATTTTGGCCCCGTGAAACCCAGTTTGCACTTCTGCCCCCCAGAACTGTTAAGATAACAAATGGAGGTTGTTTCTAGCCACTGAGTGCAGCACACTTGTAACAGCGGCAGTAGGAAACAAATACACGGGGCCCACTCCACATCGCCAAACTGGGATACCTCTGCTTGCTTGTCATTGTTGAATACTTTGTAGCCTGGTGCACCAGAGTCTTTTTCTCCCTGCTGGAGTGAGCTACTGGAAGGCATTCTCAATACCAAGCGTCTCTATTGAAAAGAAGTGGGGTTAAGTGGCCTGAACCACTCTGGATATGGGGACAGCTGGGTGAGAAGGGCAATAAATGCCCATTTCAGCCTCACCAGCACAACTGTCCCCATTCCCTAGTCTCATCATCCAAGGAGCAGATGGAAGGAAGAATTCCACAGTGTCAGGGCCGTCTCCAGGGCTCACTCTTAGGGTACCTGGGGTCTTCACCCAATCCTCAGAGCCCCCACGATGGCAGGTGCCTCGCCACCCTGTCAGCCCTGACGGAGGGAGCCTGGCGTCAGACCTTAATGGGGTGATGAGTTGGAGGCGTCAGAAACACTGAGTTCAGCTCGTTAGGACGACTGGGCTGGCACCGGGAGGACAGCAGAGGCCACAGCTGGAGACAGGGAAATAGGTCTTCGGGGGCCTGGTGGAGCCTCTGTGGGCCCCACGGGAGCTGGGTGGCTGGGTTGCCACTGGCCCCTGTGCCTCTTAAAGCCCATTACTTGCTGCCTTTGGCTTGGGAGCTGGGAGCAGAGCGTTTCATCAGTGCAGATTGCGCCCAGCGGATCAATGGCTCGGTCTCTGGGCTCGTCCCCTCCCCCCTTCCCTCCACCTGCCCCCTTCCTTAACTAGATGGGGGCGCCAGACCCACAACAGGTCCTCGGCTGCTGTCAGTCAAGGGCCATGAAATATTCATCTCTTTTCATCTCCTTCGGGGACCTGCCCAGACTCTGATGGGGGTAGAACAGTCTTCATAAACTTGTAAAGGCTGGGAGGAAGGTGAGGAGGGGAGAGGAGGGGAGGGGAGGGCGCAGAGGGCAGAGATGCTACAGGAGACAGCTGAAAAGCAGCCAGAGCCCCTTGGGTGGCACTTTCTCCAAAGATATCCATCAACCAGCATTTCTATAGCACCCACTGTGCACCCCAAGTTGCTGAGCACAATTTGCATCCAGGAGGTGTTTCCCAAACCGCAGCCGTAAAGCCAGTTTCCCATTTTCACAATGTTCATGTATCCCCTGGACTATTAGTCATATAATTTTTTTCCCCCTTAGCCTCACTTAAGCCATAGCTTCTGGGAAATCACAAATGCAAAGGTTTACTTTTCTTTTTTACTAAAAAATACATTAGTAAACATACACATTAGTATAGATACATACATTCATATAAATTGTTACTATATATAAATAAAGCTAAAAACATATACTCTGTGTATATGTATGTTTTATTGCCTAGATCCCCGTTCCACCCTTTGAAGATACCTGGGGCACACATCTTACTTACTTCTCACAACACTTCCGAGAAGACAGCATTATTGCCTTTAACTTCAGATGAAGAAACAGGCTCAGAAAGGTGCAGTGACTTCTCTCAGGTCACACAGCAATATGGGACAGATCCTGGGTTCAATCCAGGCCTCTGAACTACCAGCACAAAAATAACATTTTTTTAATCCCTGTTTTCAGGATGCTTTGGGAAAACTCGTTGACTACGACTGTCATCTTCTGCTTTGCCTCTTTAGTAAACCGACACCCTTTCTTAATGTCCATGTCAAACTGTAACATTGAAAGAGATGCCTTTTCTACCTCATTCGCTCCCAGAGTCCCAGGAAGCATAGGCCTCGCTGATGGCTTCCTGGACGAATACATAGGCGGCCGAGAAACCTAGAATTCCTTGAATTCCTTGCTTTTCCTCCCCTTCCCCTCACTGGACCCACCATGGGTCCTGCACAGTGTATTTCTCCAGCAGCGTTCAGTCAGTCTGCCGGTTCTGCTCCATCTCGCCTCCCTCTCCGCAGCCGAGCACCGGCTGATGCATACAGCAGCCTCCCTCACTGACCCTGCTTCCCTAACTACCTCAGTGTGGGCGCCAGACCCAGAACAGACCCAACGCTCTGTCTGTGTGTCCTCCCCACAATGCCAGAGCGGCTGTGCCTCCACCTGCTCATCTGCAAAGCGAGGAGCGGAAGGATATCCTGAGGCTTGAGTGAGATGACACCTCTGGGGCACGTAGCGCCATCCGTGGCCTCTGTGTGCTGGCGGTGAACGTGTTCCATGATGCCCATCAGGAGTGGGGGGAATAGCAGGCCATGCCAGGCGTCCAGGTGGCCTTGAGTATGGCTGTGGACAGCGCATGCCATCTAAGCCTCCCCCGTCCCAATGAAAGGTAGCCATAGGGCCCCCACGTCCTTGCCTCCAATTGCACAGACTGGAGCTCTTGGAGGTGGAGATTTTCCAACTGCTACTAAACCAATTCCTTACCCCAGAACACTAAGAAAACAAGGTCTGGCCTGGGCCACACGTGGCACGTCTGCCCCCGAGGCTGGGCTGAGAGGTCAGCCTGACCCCATGTGATTGCTCCCTGACACTTCCTCCCTGCCAACGGGCCCCCCACCCACTAACCCTTTGCAGATCTCTGGAATAAGGGGGGCTCTGTTAGGCCAGGCTCTTCAGGTGTCACCACCCCAGCTGCCGAGCCCGCCAGCCCTCCAGGCAGGTGGGCCTGAGTGCCGGAAAGCGCCAGCACTTCCTCCAGCCCTGATGGGGTCAGGGATGGCGGCTAATTGGAGGACGCAGGGCTGATGCCTGTCTCCGGCTTCCTGCCGCCTTGCCTGGGGAGGTCACTGTGGGCAGGAGCCCTCCACCACCCACCCCCAGCCTCTGCAGCGCAGACAGACGCTCATTCCCAATGGCAGGTGTTTAACTCGCCAACTTGCAAACACAGTGTATAGCTCCTTGCTCCAGCCTGCCATTGAGTCCCTCAATGTCCCCTACTCTATGCCAGTTACTACACACCCTGTATTAGTCAGCGCAGGCCAGCTGCTGTAACAAGCAATCCTCAAACTCAGTGGCTTCACCGGGTCACCAGGGCTGTGCTCTGCTTCATCACAGACCCAGGCTCCTCTCACTTGCGTCTTTGCTGTCTTCAAGGGCCGTGGTTCTCAAACATTGAGCAGAATCAGAATTCCCCCAAAGGGCTTTTTAAAATAGATCGCTGGGCTCTACCTCCAGAGTTTCTGATTCAGTGGGTCCCCTACCTGTGGCATTTCTAACAAGTTATCCTGAGATATTGAATCTGCTGGTCCCGGGAGCGCACTTTGAGAATCACGGCTCTTGGGGAGCAGAATCCCTATAATTTTATATACAGCTGACAGGTGAGGGAAGGAAGGGTGTGGAGGACTGGCTGTGTAGGAAAGTTTAAGAGGCCTAGGCCACACAGCTGGTAGAAGGCAGAGCTGGGGTTCCCACTCACCTCTAGGAGGTGGCAGCAGGGATACCTGAGAATATGGGAGTCACTCCTACCTGGGGTCTACTAGCCAGAGGCATGTGGGCCTTAGGTAGGACCCAGAGTGAGGCTGGCTGCTCATGGTCCTTAGGGGGCCAGGACTGGGGCTCATGGGAAGGGAAAAGTCAGCCTTAGGAGAGGAGTCTGGAATGTGGCTTTGAAGAAAGTGGCTGCTTTGAGCAGACTGAGTAAAAGCGGAGATTTGTGAACCAGGTGCAAAGGTCATCAGTGTTTGGGTGGGGAAACTGAGGCTTAGGAAAGCAAGTACTTGGCCAAAGTCACACAGCCATGAGCCACAGCATTTGACTATGGCCCCAGGTCTCCCCTCAGTAGGGGCAGCTGCTTCCTCCCAGCTGGGAGGGGGGTGCGGGGAGGCGGCCACTGCCTTCCTCCATTCACAGCAGGCAGGCCAGGCTGACAGCTCGCAATGAACAGTGGAGTTCAGCCCCTCAGACAGACCGACTGACAGATCTGAGTTCACATCCTGCTCTGCCACCTCCTCGCTCTGCAGACTGGGACACACGACTTTCATGTGCTGGAGCCCCAGTTTCCTCATCTATACAATGGGGTCAATCCTAGTGCCTGCCTCCTAGGGAAAATGAGAGACTGCAGCTAATGTCTTCAGTCATTCATTCACTGATTTCTAGGTGCCAAGGCCACTCCAGGCTGTTTAATGAAACCAAGTCCCGCCTCGATGGAACTTACCATCTAATGGGAGAAACAGGCATTAAGTAAACAAAATGCATAAGTCAAGATCGAGGAGGTTAAATGAGGCTGAGTGGTACAGAGAAAAAGGAAGCAGGGTTAAGGGGGGCTGAACGTGATAGAGTTTAGGGGTATTTTGCACGGGGTGGCCAGGGAATCAGCTGCTGGAGACTGCAGACAGGAGCAGAGGAAGAGGAGAGGGACAGAGATTTGCTTTGCTAGGCTCCCGGAGGGCTCTCTGGAGGTGATGGCAGGAAGTGAAAGTCAGCAAGGTGGAGGATTGTTCTATCCGTCAGGGCGTTCCAGAGAAACAGAACCAACAGGAGACTTATTTAAAGGAACTGGCTCACCAATGGTATGGGCTGACAAGTCTGAAATCCGCAGGGCAGGCTGGACCTCAGGCAGCAGCTAATGCTGCAGCCTTGAGGCAGAATTTCTCTCTCTTTTTTTTTTTTCAGGGAAATCTGTTTTTGCTCTTAAGGCCTTTCTACTGATTGGACGAGGCCCACCCACATCACAGAGGGGAATGTCCTTTACCTAAAGTCAGTGGATTGTATACATTCACCACATGCACAGAACATTCTCATGGCAACACCCAGATCGGTGAGTGACTGAGTCCCTGGGTGCTACAGTCTGGCCAAGTGGACACATGACGCTTACCCTCCCAGTTGTTCTCCAGCCACCTGCAGCCCCCAGGTAAGGGCGGTGGAGTGGGGGCAGTGAGGTGGGTTAGGCTTTCCCCAGACATATATGAGGGGTCTTAGAATCTCAGCTGATTGAGGTGGGAAGTGAGGAGGTGAGGAAGTGGAGTGAAGAGCCCCTGTGGCTTCCTATGGGGGCAGGAACTGCTGCAGGTGGCACTGCAGAGGGAGGATGCTAGAAAGATGGGCGGCAGTCAGGAATCAAGATTCTGGGCACTGCAGTTTGGGGCAAGAGCAAGACTGGGGTATGTGCAGGAGTGGGGGAGTGGAGGCAGCAGGGGGCATGAGACCTCTGGAGGGGAGGGAGGGCGCAGCTGAGCAGCGGGCACTGGCCATTGACAATGGGGACACTGACATCCTCAAGGACCGGCAGCGGAAGGACCCTGAGATGTGCAGGAGTGAGCCAGGCCCTTCCCGGCACGGAAGGAAGGGGCCACAAAGGGTAGATGGCAGCAACCAGGATGGTGAAGGGGGTCCCATGGCATGGGCTTTACGACGGCGGATTTCAGGACAAAGCAGCGACGATGGTCACCCAGCCGCCACCTCCCAGGCGCAGTAGTACAGGGAGGGGAGCAGCGAAAACCCCCATCCTTTGACCAGGGCAGCAGAGCAGGAGTCCAAGAGAGAACCAGATTACAGTTAAAGCAGGAGAACAGAGGAGACGAACCTAAAGGAGAACTGACTGATGAGAGATCAGGTGCCCGGTAGCAGGAAAGCTTCCGGAATTGGGAAGGGGCGGTATTGGGTACCACCAGGGGAACAGAGCCATGAGCATCCTGCGATCCCTACCCTTCTTGTTGATAAAGACGGAGCATGGTGTCTAGAATGCTGTCGTTGCTTGACAAATGGTTGTCTGACTGCCGTGTCCCCCACTTCTCAAGCAGGCAATACAATACGGCAGGTTAATGCCGGTGCCAGGCCCTCCCTGGCTCAAAGCCCCCGTCTGCTACTTAATCAGCTGAATGACATTGATCCAGTGACCCCACCTCTCTGAGCCTCTGTCTCCTTGTCTGTAACGTGTGGCCCAGCATCATATGCCCCCCTCGAATTGCTGGGAGGGTCACACCGCCCCTGGCTCCTCGCAGGTGCCTCACAGACTAGTCTTCTTTACCCCACAGGGACCCTGAGCTCTGAGAGGTCACAGCAAGCACTTTGTGCCAGCTGACTTGCTGTGTGACCTCAGACAAGCCACTTTACCTTTCTGGGCCTCAGTTTCTCCATACTATGAAATGGGAAGATGGCCAAGCCACTGCTGTCTTGTATGACAACAGACAGAAACCAATCCTCTAGAGCTCGGGGGTCCAGTATGGAGCCACTAGCTCACATGGCTATTGAGTGCCTGGAACGTGCTTGTCCAGACTGAGATGTGCTGTAAGGGTCTCATCCATTTGTTTTGTGTTTCACTTTGTTTTTAAGTGTGGTTGCTAGAAAATTGTAAATTGCCTAGGTGGCTCCCATTATATTTCTAAGCCACGTTGCTGTTCCAGAGCAGGGGTTGGCAAACTGTCAGCGAAGAATGATTTTAAATGGTTCAGAAACAAATTAAAAAAGAAAAATGTTTCGTAACAGGGGGAAATGATATAACATTAAAAATTCAGTGTTTATAAATAAAGTTTTATTGGAACATAGCCCAGCCCATTCAATTATATGTTGTGTATGGCCGCTTTCTCATTGTCACAGCAGAGAGAGAAGTTGGGACCCCATGCAAAGCTGAAATGACTAAGAAGTTGGGACCCCAGCAAAGCTGAAACGACTGTCTACCTTTTGAGAAAAAGTGTGCTGACTCCTGTTCAGAAGCATGAGTTTTCCACCTTTACTATGTATACATCCAGTCCAACTGTAGAACTGGTAAATGCAGATTACTTGGCTCTAGTTCCCAGTTCTGTGGGTGTGGGGTGGGGCCCAGGAATCTGCATTTTAATCAGCAGCTGCTAGCATTGGCAGGACCCTTACTCTTTGCCAGACGAGGTGCTAAGCCTTTTCTGTGCGTCATTTCATTGCACACTGGTGGGTCAGATACTGGAACCATCCCCATTGTACAGAGGAGGAAACTGAGGCTCAGAAGGGTGAGAGGCTTGCCCCAGCACCCAGCAGAGGAAGTGCTCCAATCCCCTTTGTTGTCCAGCAGATGGATATGCCCACCCGTCCTGCTGCTGACGCCGGGCCTTTTGTGCTGGGCCTGAATGTCTTCCTGCCTTTCTCTGCTTGTGTTTTCCCCGGATGCTGTGGGCTGAGCTGAGTTGCATCCCAGGGGACCGCCTTGCAAAGGGCTGTGTGTATGGTGTCCCAGGGGGAGGTGGGGGCAGAGCCGGCTCCAGGCAGAGCTATGATTTAATAAGCAGACACTTAGGGCCCTGATGCACAGCCCAGCCATGCAGGACAGCCCTCTCCGCTAATTGTGCATTGGCTGCCGCCGTCCTGCCGGCCGGCGTCTCCGGGCTCATTAGGGAAGGGAAGGGGGGGCTCTGGGAAGAGCCTCTTCTAGCTCCAGCGGCTTCCGAGATTTTTATCACACTGGACAGCACAGTTACATTCACTCGTCTAAAGGAGGATCAAAACAAGACTGGCCCCCTCCTGGGCGTCATCCTCCAGGCTTGGCTGGGAAAGCACACAGGATCTGGGTTCAAATCCAACTCTGGCTGTGAGATCAGGAGCAAGAAATCCAAACCCTCTGGGCTTCAAAAGGGTGATGACACACCATCTCCCGTTCAGAGGCATCATAATGCTGTGGGGAAAAGCATGGTCTCTGGAGCCAGGCAGGTCTGCTTCAATCCCAGCACCACCACTTAGCTGTGTGACTTGAGCAAGTGACTGAACCTCTCTGTGCCTCCATTTCCTCAGTCCAGGAAGGCAGATAGCAATAGTGCCCCCTAATAGCATTGCTGTGAGGGTTAAGTAAGTTACGAGAGTGATCAGAACCAGAGCCACATGCATTTGCTCTGTTATTGTCTCAGAAGGTGATAAGACAAAAATAAGGCGGAACATGGAGAAGCGTTTCGATAAAGGTGATTTTTTTAGTTACTGTCATTTCTTTTAAGGGTGGTTAGAAGATTAGCAGAGACTAGCTGGCTGCTCCCCAAATCCACTTGCTCTTCCTCCTGGCACCCAAGTAAATCACATTTCCCAGCCTTTCTTTCAGTTAGGTAGGGCCACGTGATTTGGAACCTGAGCTGTGTGGTTGGCCACTTCCAAGCCTGCTGCCCTTATAAAAACCTCTCTTTCAGGACCCTCACATTCTTCCCCCTACGCCCTATTTCTCTTCTGCATGGAAAGGCAGCTAAGGCATAAAAGGAGGCAGAGTCCAGGATGGAAGGCACCTGGGGACCTAAATGACTGCATGGAGTGTCTCCCCCCACTCCCCCCACCAACCTGCATGGAAATCAGCAAGAAACAGATTTGCTACGAGTCAAGCCACAGACATACAGACATTTTGGAGTTGTTGTTGCTTTAGCAACTAGTCTACCCTGACTAATACAGAGGACAAAAATGTCCTAGGTGGGAAGGAACGACAAATGGTTAGTTTCTGAGGTCAGTTGTTGTCACATTCTAGGAAGAGCATCCAGCCACAAAGCAGAAAAAGCCAATGCTCCAGACAGAGTTAACTTAACCTCCTGAATGTGACCGTGGTCAAGTGGCGTAAGCTCTCTGAATGGCCAGTTCTTCCCTTGGAAACAGAAACACAAAAGACTTTCCTAGAGGTAGTTACAAGGATTACCCAGAGTGTGCATTTGCGACGGTGCCTAAGAGAACACCTGGTACAGCGTCAATGCTTTGTACCTGTTAGCCAGGGCGACTTCTACCCTCAGAGTGGCTCATGCTCCAACCAAACTGTCTTCTGCATCAAAGTGATAGGTTGGGCGATGAGGTCTGGGAAGGACCACCTTAGGTCAGCCTCAGAGACTGCCCTCAGCTTCCCCCATGACCACATAGTCCTCAGTTGGACCAGATGGGAGGCTGCAGAGCTTGGTTTTCAGGGAACATATAGTTCCTTCCTCTGGAATGCTTTCCCGGCCACTCTTCAACTATTGGCTCCTTGCCAACCTTCAGGCATCAGAATAAATGTTGTCACCTCCAGGAGGCCCTCCTGGACCTCCCAACTAAAGCAGATCTGCTGGTTAGCTTCTCTCACAGACTCCGTTATTTTCTTTCATAATAGCACTTGCTGCAATTTGTAATGTTATATTTGTTGGATAACTTATTTATTGCCTCTCCCTCCAGACTGTAAGTGCCTAGAGGGCAGGAACAATATTTGTATAATATATTTTATCTGCAATGATTCATTATTTCACCTGTAGTACCCAGAACAATGATGAACAGTTGGTTGAATAATTGAATAAAGACCAGGCTTTGACACTTGCTAACTGAATGACCTTGAGTAACAACTTATTTAATCTTTGTGAGTTTACTTTAAAAAATAAAAGCAAAAACACCTTATCATGAAAAATAGAGGCTCTTTTTAAATGATTATTCAGTGTCTGGCACATAGTAAGGTCTCAACAAATGGAAGTTTCTGCTCTTGCTGTATGTAGGCATGCTGTTAACCGCCTCACATTAGGTTTCCTCAAAGCAGCCCCTGAGCTAAGGATAGTTTATCTGGAAGGTGATCCTGGGAAGCACCAGTAGAGACATCTAGAAGTAACAGCAATGGGAAAGACACCAATTTAAGGTGCTTATGGTAAAGCCTAGTTCTCCCCTTGAGTATGGGCAGGATTTAGTGAGTCATTCGCAGCGAACAAAGAGAAAGTGACAGTGTGTGATTTCTGAGACTAGTTCCTGAAAGGCACAACAGCTTCTATCTTGGTCTCCATTCCTCTTGGATCGCTCACTCTAGTGGGATCCAGCAACCATGGCAAGAGACACTTAAGCTAGCCTATGGAGAGGCCTATGTGGTGAGCAACTGAGGCCTCCTGCCAACAGCCATGGGACTCAGCTCGGAAGCAAATCCTCCAGCTCCAGCCATGATGTCAGATGACTGCAGTCCTGGCCAACATTTGATGGCACTCTCCTACGAGAACCTGGGCCAGACCCACCCAACTAAACCTGAACCACGTCTGAAATCCTACCCCACAGAAGCAGTGAAATTAGAGACGTTTATTGCTTTAAGCCACAACGTTTTGGGGTCATTTGTTAAGCAGCAATGGATAATTCATACACTGCATTGTGGAGTAGCTCTCCACAGGGGCTAAGTGAGAATTCAATCCTATGGGGAGCTCTGAGACACTATGTAGAACACACTTCAGAGTTATATACCCCCCACACACACAATGGGTGATGAAGCTGGAAATTTCTTCTTTAGAACCCCCACATCATTGGTAGGGGCTGTTCCTGGGGAGTTAGCTCCCCAACATTTCTAGCCTGCCCTTCACTGAGACCGAGAGAATGCCCTCAGGTGGAGAGTGCTGGGTGCTTGAAGTTGGCACCATAGGAATATGCTGGAATAGTGAGTGTTGAGGGGAAGTTGGTGGGGTACTGACATTGTCTGTTATACTGGTATGTGTTTCAGATTTTTCATAGATTCCCAAATCTCCCAGTTTCTTCCTTTTCTGTAAAAGAGAGCATTTAGAAGTATTTAAAATGGGTTCATTTGTCTACCTTTGGAGATGTTTCATAAAAACAAATCCACAAACCAGAAGGATTCATGGTTGGGGAAAGTAGAAGAGTGTCAGTTAAGTTTGTTTGTTTCTTTAATCAACTGACTGATTCGTAAAATAAAAGCCAAGTACACCATAGCACCTTATTCTGACATTGAATGTAACACAGTACAATTAGGCAACTGGGGGTCTCAGAAAATGGCCCCTTTATATTACCTCATAAAATATCGAATATCGAACTTTGTAAATTACATCAATGCTTTTGAACAAACATCGAGTTCTTTTTAATAAATAAAATGTTCAAAATTATTTCCTGGAAGTGCATTTTGGACATTAATAACTGGCTTCAAATGAAATTCCATTTCATAGCGATAAGCAAATGTAATTGCTGCAAACTCAAACAGTCTGCAAGGCTTACCTGCTCCAGAAAGGAAAGGAAATATTGAGCTAATGTAAGCCATCAAGATATATAACCTGCTACTTCTTGAATAAACCAAATTCCATCCCTAAACACAGAGAGCTCAGAAATTCAGACCCAAGGACATAAATATAAGGTATTTCCTGGAATTAGTTTCATATGTTTTAAACATTGCAGTTATCAATTGATCTGACACAACATCTTAGGCAGTTTTAAAATTACATATTGTGCATCAGAAAAATATACATTTTCGTGGCATCTGGTACGCTGCGTTATCAAAAGCACATAGTTATTTAAGAAAAAATCAGTATTTCCACATCATTAAAAAAAATAATAATTTCTATAGTATAAATCTTTGTTCTATTCCTTACACCAGAGGTCAGCAAACTGTGGCCTGTGGACCCAGTCTGGCCCAGCACTGCCTTTTGTATGGTTTTACAAAAAAAAAAAAAATGGTTGGAAAAAATTCAGAAGCCGAAGACTATTTTGTGACATGTGAAAATCACAGGAAATTCAAGTTTCAGTGTCTGTAAAGTTTGATTGGAGCTCAGCCATGCCTGTCATTTATATATTTGTCTATGGCTGCTTTCACTACAATGACAAAGCTGACCACGTGATCTGCAAAGTCTAAAATATTTACTATCTGGCCCTTTACCGAACACATTCACCGATTCCTGCTCTACACCATCTCCATCTCCACTCAACGGCGTTAAAAAGGGAAGTTTTGTTAGAGGCTCTTCTAACAAACATCAATCCATTATTGGCCTAAGGTACCACTCATAGCTCCAGGGTCTCCTGGAGACCTGTATCAGCCTAGTGAAGACAGGAGTGGTCATGGGATGAACAATATCCATGGAAACCCCCAACCTGAGTCACTGATGGTCAGACAAGCACAAATGATGTTGTTTCCCTCCCCCCTCCCCCCAGAGTTGATTTGTCTGAGTGAGCAAACTACATAAATTGCCTTCACTATCTACTTCATTTTAACCTCTGGAGACACCATGTGAGCAAGCAGGAAGGGCAACAGTGGTTGAGCTTAGAAGGTAGGGTGGGAAGCTAGTAAGGTGCAAATCCTTTGGCCTTCAAGATCTATTACAATCCCTTTTCTAATGATAAAAGTGAACTGGCATCTTAAGATAACTAACCATAGAGCTGGGAGGACTAAGGGCAGAGCTGGGCCCCTTGTTGACTCTCTAGTCCTGACTTCCTGTTAAAACTTTGTGGTAACTTCCGGGTGGGAGGGATTCAGAGAGAGAGAGAGGCCTGCTTGGGAAGGCTGTCTTTTTGGCAGGTGTGCCGCTGGTTGCAGCTCCGGCTAGAGATGTGCTTTTCTCACACTACTGTGTTGGTTTCCTTTCTTTTTCTTTTCCCGAATAAACCACTCTTTTAGTGGATTGTCTGGAGAGTGATTTTGGCCAGGCGACACTAAGCTTGGTAGGTCTAGTTTGGCCCCCACTCATCTGACGTCACTTTTGAAACTGATCCTATTATTTCAACTTTCTTTTTGAAAACCTGATTTTGAACTGGATAGACCTATGTGAGTTTATTTTAGAAAAATTATAAAACAACACAAATAGATTAAAAATTACATATGGGGAGATGAGGGTAAGGGGGATCGAATATATGGTGATGGAAGGAGAACTGACTCTGGGTGGTGGACACACAACGGGATTTATAGATGATGTAATACAGAATTGTACACCTGAAATCTATGTAATTTTACTAACAATTGTCACCCCAATAAATTTAATAAAATAAAATTTAAAAAAAATCAAAAACAAAAATTACATATGCTCCCCAACATCGATTACTGTTACTATTGTGTTGCCTTGTCTGCTAGGTATCTGTGGATGCAGGTGTGTGTTTTATAATTTGACGAGGACATTCTATATCAATCATGAATATCTACCTAGAGACCTTTCATTTATTTAACCATTTCCCCATTGCTGGACATTGCAGTTGTTTTTCAAAGAAAACAAACAGCCAGTGCAAAGTCCTCGAGGCATGTAGATGCCTGGAGGGTCTGAGGAGCAATAAGGAGGTCAGTGTGGCTGGAGCAGAGAGAGAGAAGTAGGAGACGAGTTGAGTTTTAAGGTGTTGGGTCGTAATACAAACTTAGCTTTTCATGTGGGTGAGGTGGGAATCACCAGAAGGTTTGGAACAAAAAAATGACACGGTTTTATGTTTTAACAGAATAATTCTAGTCTCTATGTTGAGAATAGACCTGAAAGGGAACACAGCTGGGAGCAGAAAGGTTAGTTAGGAGGCACTGGAATAATCTAGGGAGAAAATTATTCACTAGGGACTTGCCAGGTGATAGGAGTACAAAGAGTAAATGGTATATTTTGAATATATATCAGCGGGTTAGATACATAGATGCATAGATAGGTAGAGGGGTAGATGGGTGCATGGATGGATGATAGACGAATGGATGGATAGATGTATGTATGAAAGGATAAGCTAGGATAGGATAGGATATTTATAAGTAAATGTAGTACAATCTGAGGGAAGGCCAATGAGAATCTTAGCTTAACCTAGAGAGGGCAGACACAGCACATACCCTTTTCTCATTAAATGCAGTTTTCTAGAGTGACTTATTCTGTCCTCTCGACAATTCTGGAGGTGGATATTATCATACCCATTTTACAGAGAAGGAAACAGATTCAGAGAAGTTGCCACTCTTCTGAGGTCAAATCCATAGTAAGTATGGCAGCACCAGTATTCTGAAGCTCTACTCATTCCAACTCTCAGAACAAACACTATAACCTGAGAATTGGGAAGAATGTTCTCCAACCTCAAAGAAAATGTAAGGAAAGGAAAGGAAACATACAAAAAGGAGGGCTGGGAGAGCGAGAGAGGGAGGGAGGGAGGGAGGGAGAGAGACTGTGTGAGAGAGAGAGAGAGAGAGAGAGAGAGAGAAACAACTAGCCAGTTTCTTTATAAGGAATGGAAATGGGGGAAGGGGGTTACTAAACAGAGTCACTTGAAAGGAGACAAAGATCTTTTCATATAAGATGACTCAAAATGACAGAGTGGAGACTGTGCTTCCACACACGTCATGCCCTTTCTCCAAGGCCGCAGTTATTTATCTGCTTGAGCTCTTGTTTTTTCCCTTGCTTTAAAGTGAAGTGCGCAAACATTCTCACTTCAAAGGGAAAAATCCTCATAAATGTCATTTTACTGCCTCCCTAGAAGAATAGCATCAACAGACCCTGAAAGTGGGGCGGGGTGGAGGGACCTCAGGCACATCTGCGATTAAGAGGGAGAGCGATCACTGCTTACTTCCTAGGGAAGGGAGGGCAGCCTCGAATGAACCCAGCTGTGCACAGGCCTCTAGCAGTGAAGAGCATGGCACTGCCCAAGTTTAAATCCCAACTATGCCTCTTTTTAGCTAGACAAGTCTCAACAACTCTGAGCCTGGGTCTTTTTCATCTGTAAGATGGGCATGATTTAACAGTAACCACAGCAGAGGGTCATTCTGAGAATCTAAAAATTTAACAAATGAAAAGCACCCAGCACAGTGCCTGGCACGAGTCCTTAGTTGATATCAGCTACTGGTTTGGGGCATCTCTTGTATGGATGGAGCTGGATCTTATTGTCAAGCCACTAACTGTGATAGAAAGTGTGTTTGTGTGCGGGGGGCAGGGGTCTTCTAATATATGTGGACATTCCAGATGTAAATTATCGGGTGAGATGCAGGTCCCCAGATAAGAAACGGGAACTTGAAAGGTGGGCTGACACTGTTGACTGGAGACCCAACATTATTTCCACTCCCTTCTTCTTGGCTACCTCCCACTAGAGAGGCTAGAAAGTCACATACACACATTGCTAGCCTCCCTTGCAGCTATGGGACTAGTTCTGGTTCAGAAACAAAATGAAAGGTTGCTGGGGAGAATTTTGGAAACGTTATAGTTCAATGAAAAGAGACAGATGTAACTAGTAAAGCCTTTCCTGGTGCCCCCTTTCTGCTTCCCCTTCTGGAAATGCAGGAAGTGACCATCTTATGGCTATGAGGGAAAACCCAAGAGAATCACAACAGCTCCCAAGGCTTACTGACCCAATGCCAACAACCAGCTACTACCAGACTTCTTATTATTCCAGATTTAAGTCACTGGAATCAGGTTTTCTACTATTTGCAGTCATTTGCATTCTCACCTAATACTCAAGAGAAAGAAGTCCTCCCTCTTCTTAGGCCCAGATCCCAGGAATTTCAACTTCAAGCCACCTAGATGTACCTGAGGGTACTTCCAGCATGTGGGGAAATGCTTTACCAATACCCAGAAAAGAGGCAAAAAGACAACCACCCTAAAGATGCTTTAAGCCAAGGTGCACATAACAAAGATGGGGCAAGTTGTATGTGTGCTGTCTATGTCCTGTCCGTGTATCTTCCGGTGTCATCCCAGAGCTTTCAGGAAGTGGCTTTTAATGGCCTGGCCTGGTCTCTGACTTTCTATAGGGAATTAGTGGAGTTGTGACTCTACCTAGGCAAGGTTATTGGAGTGTGTAGACTGGCTGAGGGAAACTGGCATCTTGGGGAAAAGGAAATTTTGGCGTCCAGATCTTCCCTCTTCTTTGACACCATGATGGAATGGAGATTGATTCTATTCAGGGGACTGACAAGACCCTGAGAGAATCAGCAGAAATTTCCGAACAATTTCCTTCTTCCATTGGCTCAATTATACCAGGAACTTCACAGATTTCTGGGCACCTCAAGCCCATTTACATTGCTTGCTCAACCCAGTCCAAGCTCCCCTAAAGCTAAAACACACGTCTATTTTAGGTGAATTTCTTTACACTCATCTTATAGAGAAAATGCATTCTGCCATTACTGTCATTAAGCATTCATGCATGTGTGACTAATTAATTGACTGATGCCATTAACATTTATTGAGCACCTACTCTAGGCCAGAGTCACATGGAGTGGAATTTCAAGAATGACAAGTGAGACATTCTTGCTTCAGTAAGGACACACCATTCTGGATTCTATCCATTTCCTACACTAACACCATCCTGAAAACTCATGTGGAGAAACTTCCTCCCAACTTTTTCATTCCACAATTTATCACAATAAAAATCACAATTTCTATTGGTTTTGCTCCAAGAGAGTCTGGTTGCAGTTGTTCAAACAGTTTTGCTAAGTCACTCTGCAAATGCATTTTTAAAAATATGTTGGCAAGTACAGCGTTTTCATTGGAGAATTCTACATGACTTCATTATGTTTTTACAGAGAGCAGGGGTGTATAGAATGGGATATATCACAAAACCTTTATAGCAGCTTTGGAAGATGGGGGGCAAACTGCCTTGCTTAGGACACATGACCACACTACCACCTGGTGGTAATACTGCACCTGAGTACAGATGGTTGGGTTACCCCAAATCTAAATTTTTGGTTAAACTTATGAATTAGAAAGAGATTCTTCACGGATGAATCTGAAAGGGCCAAAGAACCCATATAGGACCATATCTCAGGGATGTGATTAAAAATCCAGATCCATACTCTCCAGTTTTGACCTCTACCAGCCATATTAATGGTTGTGAAGTGCTTTTCAGATGCTTCACTTGGGGTAGGCATTACTATTGCCTCCATTTCCCAGCTGAGAAAATATAGGCTCAAAGAGGTTATGGAACTGCTCAGAGTGTATAGTTAGCAACGTAGGGAAACCGGAATCCAAAGCCGCAGTTTCTCATGTTTCAACACAGACGTCCTGCATTCGGGAAGGGCATCGTTATAGATGCCATCTAAAGTTGGATATCAGCCGTACGGGTCAACGTTCTATCAGAGCCCATCGGGATTGAAGCAAGTAAATAGAATAAAGAAACAAATGGCATGTCACCATCACTGTGACCATATAGACTCCACATTGGTTGAGTGTACACAGGACAAGCTGGCAATGTCATAGGTCAGCTCAGATTCCCCAGAAGCAGAGCCTGAGACAAGGATTAAGGTGCAAATGATGTATCGAGAGTGCTCTCCAGAGAAACCTGTGCCAGTGCGGGAGAAGCAAGACGGGGTTGTGCAGGAAGCCGTGCAAGGACGTGGTCGCACATGGAGTCTAGCTTCCGCCTGATCCCACAGTGGCTCTGAACTGTTAACTGCATTGCAGAGTCATTCCACCTCGAGACAAGGAGGCCTGGTTTTTGGGCCCCAGGACAAGTCACTCGCTGGCTACGGGAACGTAACTCTGGAAAGGAACATAAACTCTCAGGCCCCTTCTCCAGTTGACCAAAAGCAATTATCCGAGGGACTGGAAGTATGAACCATTAATAGCAATAAGCACGACTGCCAGGAGATGGGCATACTGAACTGTCAAAAAGGACCCAAGGGGATCTGGTAGGGCACCGACAGCCTCCCCCTTTGTGCTCGTCTCCTACCACAACGGCTTCGACAGGATTCTTCAAATGTACCCACACGTGCCCACTCCAGGGCCTTTGTACTTGTGCTTGCCTCTGTCTGGACGTTGTTTTTGCTCACCTCTTTCAGTTCTCAGCCCAGATATCATTTTCTCAGTAAGACCTTCCCCAGCCACCCTATTTAAAACTGAAACCACACACACACACACACACACACACACACACACACACACACTCTATCCTCTTTCCAGCTTTCTTTTTCTCCGTCGCATTTATTACCATAGTATTAATGACTGTGATATTCTTTTCAGTACTTTTCTGTGTAGTCCAATTTTCCAGTGTGGCCACGTATAATATATTTTAGCAAGGGTGAAGTGCTTCATTTTACCTTGTTAAAACGTAAGAGTTGAAACATGAAGGAAGCTTTGGTGGGTTAATCAGTTCAACGATCATTGCCACAGCAGAATAGACAGACCACATACTAAATGCCCGCTGCGCGTGTCAAACCTGTGGTGTGACATAAAGGAAGATACACTCTTATGTTATACTGGGTTCAGGCCCGGGGTCTGCCATGTACCAGGGGCTCATTAAGAGTTTGAATATGTAAAGAGGAGAGGAAGGGAGGGAGAGCAGGAAGGAGGAAGAAAGAGATGGAGGAAGAGAGGGATGAAGGGAGAGAGGGTGAGAGATGGAGAAAGGGAAGGAGGGAGAAAGGAAGGAAGGAGGGAGGAAGGGACAGAGGGAGGGAGGGACTGAGGGAGGGAGGGAAGGAGGGAGGGAGGTAACCTGTTAATCAAAACATCCCCCTCTGCCATCACAGGGTCTGAAGGCTTCTGCCCCAGTTCCTGGGTGGGGTGAGGCTGCCAAGTGACACCAGTTCTTAGGCAGGGGACAACAGTCATCTGCTGAGCACTCACTGTGTGTCAGACCCGGATTAAGCAGCCTGCAGTCTGACTGTGCACCAGGGACGTCAACCACGTGAGCCTTGGGCTCGTCTGTGCAGCAGGAACTTCCCATGGGCACCACTCTCAGCATGCCTTAATCCACACCATAAACTGATGACACAGACGTTATTCCCTGCAGCTGAAAGGTGGAAACCCCAAGGCAACCAGAGGTTAAGTCACCGGCCCACAGCCACACACTTTGGGCAAAGACGAACTTCACCTGATTCTCCACCCATCTTTATTTTCACCTCCTCTACCTGCTCCTTCTGAAGGGGCATTTCGGTCTGATAATGAACCCAGGAAAGAGGGGAGATTCCAAGGCTGAGACACAAACACGTGGGACCTGAGCCCCTCTGGACCTGATTTTCTGTGCTCTCCTGGTAAGCAGCCGTCTTTGCACCTCTGGCCCCCTGGGAGTGAGATCTTCTATATTCAAGAGACTGTAGTTTACCCAAGGTCAGAGTAATTGTGCACGATGAATGGTGGAGCTCCGCGTGAAAGCCCTACACGAATGCTCCAAACCGACTTAGTCGTAATTTCATACTCCTCCCAGAACACTTAGAAGAGCAGGCTTTTATTTCCTCTCTGCACAGCTAAGAAATCAGAATCTTCAGCTCTGGAAAAGAGTTTTTAAACCCCTGACTCACAAACTGTTTTTCCAGGGCCAGTACCAGATACCACAGACAGGTCTGGCCCCTGTAGGTGAGAATGAAACGCAACATGACATAGGAAGAGGGGGCCTTTGTTGGGTGCTCGCCATGCAGCAAGCATTATTCCGCGACCATTACATGAATCAACGCCCTCGGTCCTCAAATCCGCTATGCAGTGAATCTCCATTTTACAGGCGAGGAAACTGAGGCACAGAGCGGCCAGATAAGTAGTTCAGGTCACACCGCTCGTAGACAGGGCAGCCACGATGTGAACCCTGGCAGTCTGGCTCCAGGTGTAGGTCTTAAGGAAGCGCTGTGTGGCGTCTTGTTTAAGGACAGACTCCAAACCTCCCCTGCCGTCACCAGTCAAATCAATCAGCTCTTAACTTGGTTGATAACGATGTAAAATGGTCCAGTTTTCTAATGTGGCCACGGGTAATACTCGTATATTTTAGCAAGAGGGAAATGCTTCACAAGCAGTGCCACCCCCGAGGCCACCACTGGAGTTGTCACCCCTCTGATGGTTCACATTGCATCACCCACCCGTCCCCAGCCCCAAGACACAACCAACCATTCCATAGGTTGCAGCCACACCCTCTTCCTTTCCTTTTTCCCAGGCGCACCATGCTTTTCCCTCCATGCCTTTGCACGTGCAGTGCCTATAGCCAAGTTCCACCCGCCCTTTGTTAACCAAATCGATTATGTCTCCCGACAAACAGCGGGATGGATGGATGAAGCACAATGTTAAATCCAAGTTCACTAGTTGAATATCCTGAGGTCCAGGTGTGGCCCTCATAAGGAGTTTTGTTTGGTCATGTGGTGCTTTTGAAAAACTGAATTAGTTGCCATATTTTTAAAAGTAGGAGATATCACATTTAAAAAATGTGGAGTTCTGGTGCCTCTTGAAAAGCCACAAGATCCGACAACGCTGACTTATAACCCTGCGAGGCAAGAGTGAGGGGACCTGGGCAGTGGCTGCTCCTTTGGAGGGGACCCGGGCTCTCCAGAGCGCCAAAGTCCTCTCCATCCTCTGTCCCCGCCACCTGGCTCATGTATCACACTCAGCTGGCCCCTGTAGGTCTGGGAATTTCAAGCCCTGCTCTAAAGGACATTCTGTGAAATAGGAGTTTGGGAGCAGAGAAAGGGCAGCCTTTGGGATGTGTTCTGAATCCCTCCTTTCCATTCGGACGCCTGTCCATCTGCCCTGCCCACTGCGAGATATAGTACATAATCAACCAGGCCATCGGTTCCAGAACGGCACTGATAGGGAAAGTCATATTCTGTTCACCCATGCACTTCATAAATATTTGTGGAGCCCCCACGATGTGCAAGACATTTGGTGGAATTGGCGTACGTCCCCAGGAAGCTGCCGGAAGGCAGTCACTTTTAAACTTTAACTCTTTATCTTTTCTCCCGAAGTCTTTAAAATGCAACTTTTCCTTGCTGCATCCAGGTTCCTACGGCTGAGGAATTCCATCTGTTGTAAATGGACCATAAAACGTCCCCCCCCCCTCCCGTGACTCCTGTGGCAGTTTGTGGGGATCCTGGACCCCGCCTTTCAGGTGCCCTGGGCATAGCTGACACACACCTCACTCTCCCGTGTGTCCAGCAGCAGCCCCAGCCCAGGTCTGGGCCTCCCCACCAGGCCTCATTACAGCAGCCCCTGACTGTGGACAACGTATGTGCCCCACGCCCCAAACCCAGACTGGCAACTTTTACTGGGGCTCAGGCTTTAACGGGATTTTAAAGAACTGTGGGTTTTCTGTGACACAGATCCAATGCCAATCCCTATAGGTAGCTGCGGGCACAGTCTGCAAAAAGAAAACTGTGGGTTCCCCAGAGAGACCTGCTCAGGCTCCTAGTGCCCCCCCACCCCCCCAGAAGGAGGCTGCTGGCGAGCAGCTGCTCCTGACCTTTGAACCTGTGCCTGTCAGCTTCCCAAGGGAGAGAGAGGACATTCATCAAGCCAACGTTATCCTGTCTGCACCGTCATGAGTACCCCAGCCAGCCAAATTCCATGGGCCTGCCTGTGATCTCCTCACGCCCTCGTTTGTTCTCATGGGGGACTAAGGCCTTTTAGGAACATGGACATGAAACAGCAGGGACCCTTTCTCAGTGGGAATAGGACGTGCCCTCCAATATAGTCGCAATACAGCCTACATTCTAGCTGGGTGGTGACTCTAGTAATCCAGACCATAGGTGCTCGCCATGGCAACCAGACCCAGACCTTTGTTTTTAACCTTGGTCTATATCCAAGAGAATGTGGGTATATTTGGGGAAGGGGTGGGACTGGTAGAGGAAGTCACTTCTGGATCACCGTCTCAATGCTCACCTTGAATCTCAGGCTCAGACCACAGCTCCATGAGGAAACGGGGATAATTCATGGCAGGAATGTTGGTGGCAAGGCCATGAACGGGCCTTTGGGGGCTTCTGGGGCCTCCCCTCCATTTCCCCCGTGATTGTGACATCATAAATACCATATAAGTTAAGCATGTAGGAGCTTCAAATTCCCGCCTGCCCTCTGCTTTCCCCAACCTCCTCTCCCAGGTACATGCACCGACCCAGGTTCTGGAAAGAGAAGGACGGCCAGTCTGGAGATTGGAATCCTTGACTCTGCCATTCCATGACTGTGTCGCCCTGGGAAACAGTCTTTATTTCTCTGGGCCTCAGTTTACCGATCTCCGAAAAGATACGTCATCAAAGAAGATAGACAAAAGGCAAATAAGCGTATGAAAAGATGTCTAACACCACATGTCATTAGGGAATTGCAACTTAAAGCAACAGTGAGGTACCGTGACACACCTATTAGGAGGGCCCAAATCCAAACCACTAGTAACACCAAATGCTGGTGAGACTGTGGAGCAGAAGGAACTCTCATTCCCAGCTGGTGGGAATGCAACATGGTGGAGCCACTTTGGAAAACAGTTTGGCGGGTTCATACGAAACTAAACATACTCGTCCCATACAATCCAGCAATCGTGGTCCTTGGTATTTACCCAAATGAGTTGAAAATGTATGTTCATACAAAAAGCTGCACATGGATGCTTCTAGCAGCTCTAACCACAACTGCCAAAACTTGGAAGCAACCAAGGCGCCCTTCAGTAGGTGAATGGATAAACAAACTGTGGTCCATCCAGGCAGTGGAATATTATGCAGCCCTAAAAAGAATGAGCTACCAAGCCCTGAAAAGACCTGGAGGAAAATTAAGGGCATATGCAGTGAGAGAAGCCAATCTGAAAAGGCTACATAGTGGATGTTTCCAATTATATGACATTCTGGAAAAGGCAAAACTATGGAGACAATAAAAAGATCAGTGGTTGCCGGGGTTCATGAGGAAGGGAGGGAGGACAGGCAGGGCACAGAGGATTTTCAGGGCAGTCAGACTATTCTGTAGATACTACAAAACCCACAGAATACACAACATCAAAAATGCACTGTAATATAAACTGTGGACTCTGGGTGATAATGGTGTGTCAATGTACCTTCATCAATTGTCACCAAGGTCCCACTCTGGTGGGGGTGTTGACAGTGGGGGAGGCTACGTACATGTGGGGTCAGGGGGTCTGTGGGATATCTCTGTACTTTATGCTCATTTTTGTGAACCTAAAACTGCTCTAACAACAAAAAAAAGAAAATACAGTTTACTAACTAAAAAAACTAAAAAAAAAAAAAAATCACAACCTTGTGAACATGCTGCTAGAGCTTCTCCCAGGGTCTTGGAAGCAGTCTGTGCAGGTGAGAAATCCTGAAGCTTAAGTGTCATTAGCGGAGAACAAGTATAACGGAATCAAACAGGTCTGGGAGCCAACCTGACTGGTGTTTAATAAATAGGTACGGCGACCACAGGGAAAGGCAGACATGCGCAGGTACCTCGGACCTGTGAGCATGCAACAAGCCTTGCGTAAGTTAGCGTGTTCACAGAGGGTGTGGAGAAGACCAGCTATTCATGGAATCACAGAGACACAGGATGCTAAAAACAGCTACTCCTGTCATTACTAGCATTTGCTGGGCTTCTCCGACAGACCAGGCAGTGCCAAGCGCTTAACAGCATATTTTTTTTTAATCTTCGTAGCAACCCTATTATTATGACCACTTTAGAGATGAAGAAACTGAGGTTCAGAGAAGTGAAATGAATTAACAGAGTCTTCTTTACAGTCCGTGAATCTGGGATTCAAAGGATGGTGCACCCGGCCCCACTGAATCATGCGGCCTTAATCCAGGCCTTCGGGCGATATATTTTACCCTCTGTCTTTTTTATTGTTTGCATGATGATGTCCTATACCTGCCTTGAAGTCTTTCCTGAGGTTGTGCACAGAAAACGCAAAGCAAGATCATGAAACAGAGAGCTCCTTTGAATTGGGACGTGCTACCTGTATGTGTCAGGGTCTATTCAGAAACTAGAAACCACTAAACGTCTTTCAAACAGAGGGAGCTTAATAGAGGGAATTGACTACCCAGATGATAGAAGGGCTGAGAAGCCAACAGGAAATGGTGACGCAACCCAGAGGCTGGCAAGAGCAAGGAGCTGCTACTCCCCTGGGGCTGGAGGGACAAGACAAGGTAGTTTTTCCAGAGCCAGCAGTCAGGGCATCCAATAGATGCTAGAGCGCTGGGAGGGCTGCCCACGGAGCCAATAGAGGAAGGAGTCATGCTGGGGAGACCTGAGGCCAGAGAGAAGAGGCAGCAGCTGCAGGAGATGCGCCCAGAAGCGAGAGGAGTAGCAAAGCCCTCCTTTCTCCCACTCTCCAGACTTCCAGCATCCCTCCCCTTGGCCAACCCTTTCCAGGGGGCTGGGAAACAGCACAGCACAGAGCGGAAAGCAGCAGCAGATTTGAAGGCAAGCTGGCCGGTCACTACGCCCCATATATGCAAGATACTGTTATTACAGGAGACAAGTGCAGGCTCCTGGTTGACAAGAACAGGATGTCTAGACACCGGATTCCAAAATATCACTCAATCTTTCTTTTCCCACATGGCCAGAACAGGTGAGAGCAGCGTGAAAAGACTCACCAGGAGGTCCTACCTTTCTGGATAAAATCTTGACTGTACTGAAAAGATGGGGGTGGAAGACTAGATAAGGAAAAAGGAGGTGGATCGCTTATACAATCTCTTCTGCCCCAAACCAAGCTGCAGAGGAACAGGCCCCCAAGGGCAGGGTTTATTTCCATCCTAAAATAGAGAGAAAGGAGTCTCAGGATGGAGGGAAGTGACGTGCCCCCTCTGAAGGGCCTCTGGTTCAGAGGCATGTAGAGCTCAGACCCAGAGTCCAGAAACGACACTATCTTTCTGGCTCCCTCGATCCATCAGAAACTGACAGTCTCCCTGTCCAGCAGTCAGCGGGCCAGCAGTGGCCCTGGCTGCCTGCTGCTGCAGGGTTTCCATGGGAGGGAGCACACAGCCCCAGCCCGAATCCACTAGGCCCACTTCTCTCCTCATCAATGCCAAAGGCGGTTCCAGAGACGTGCTCTGGGCCTTTGAGTATCACTGCTCCTCCGGGCGTGGTGCGTGGTGCGTGGTGCCTGCAAATGGCTCCTGAGCCTAGCCCTGTCTGCCCCCATTGGCTTGCGAGCCCCTACGGTGCAAGCTATAGCCACATTCAGCTCCCTGGGGTGCGTGCCCTCCCTTCCCTGGGCCTGGAACACCCAACAACTCCTTTTCGTTTGCTTAGCACCGACCCAGCTCTTTCTCAGAAAGTATCACTTCCTCAGGTGAGTTCTCTCTGACCCCCACCCGCCAAAGTGCTCTGTCAGCATCCAGTCATGTTCCCCATGATTTCCCCTCCTGCTTCACTGCTCCAGGACAACGTCCCATCCATCACTGCCACCATCCCAGTCCAGGCCACCATCCCATCTTCCTCCGGGAGGCCTGCACCAGCTGCTTCACTGGCGTCCGCGCTTTTGCTCTACCAGTCTCTCCCCCCAATCTTTTCCCCCCACATGGCAATCCGGGGATCTTTCCAAAATGTACATCTAAAGGTAAATCTTAAGTCCTCTTTGTGTCTTTCTATTGGCTTCAGCATAGCATCCAAACTCCTTAGTGTTACATTAGAAAAGAAAAACCTGCTGGACCTGGTTTCTGCTCACTTCACAAACCTGCAGATGCCAAAGGTGTAGGAGATTGGAATGAAGGAAACTCACCTTTGCCACATGACTGCCTCACGCTGAGTACTGTGCTAGGTGCTTCACACTTACTCTGATCCTGGCATGTCCCCTATACATTGCTTGTTTACCTATCGGTCTGAGGTCTTGGGCTTAAAACATTTTTGGTTGCTGTTTGATAGTTTGATATCCTTTTCAGAAAACAGAGTGTCACCCAGGACTGTTCCGTGGAAGGTTCAAACAGATTTCTTTCTCACTGATGACAATGTTCGTTTCTCAATCCGCAGACTACAGGCCATTTGTCCTACGGCCACTACACTCCAGGTGTCGGACAGCCCAGCGCTTCCACTAAAAGACGCTGAAGGCACCACGCTCCCCACTCAAATGTGAAGTCAGACTCTCCAGGCATCTCCAGGCTGGGCTGCCTATAGCTCTTCTCACTGAGGAAACGTCAGAGCAGCCTGGTCGTCCCCCCTCCCCCAGCCATGTCCAAGGACAGAATCCAGCCAGGGGCCTTAAGCAGGCAGAAATATTTATGCTGCATCCAGAAAACCCAACCTAAGAGACAGAGCTGATGCCACTTGAAAGGGATTGGGGTGGAATCCCCCGAGATTAAGGAAATGACAGTGACCAAACTGCAAAGGGGAAAGGGCGAGAAGACGTGGAGATTAAAGCAGCTGGGCCATCTGTTATTTTGATTTGTGCTCCTTTTTATGAGTATTATTTCAAAGGAAATTAAAGGAATGAATTAAGACTTCATTAGACAACTCCAGGAATATTAATCCATCTTCCATTTGCATGGAAACTCACCATTCTCTCCAGGGCTGGGGTGATGGAAAGAGAAAGCTATTGATCTGTTTCTGTCTCCTTTCCCTGTGCCCCCTGACTCTGGCCTCTGGCCACTTTCTCTTTCATGCCTTTGTTTGACACATAGGAAAGAATCATGAGGTGTTGAGTATCATTAACTTCCAAACACCTATGAAATCAGTAGGAAAGTGCAAACATTGCGGACCCCGACTGTCTCGCAAATGATCTGTCCTTAAGTCCTCCCCTTTGGAGATGAAAAGAAAGAGCTTGGCAGGCTGACAGTCCCAGGGAGAGAGGACTGAACAAACAGGAGGGGGACACACCGAATAAATGAGAATATGATTGACTTCTTACCTCGGTCCAGCTCACACATGGTTCTGAGCATTTAATAAACAGGTTGACACTCCGAGTTCCCCTCATTAGGGGAGCGTGGAGACGTGGCCCATCATAAATCAGAAGGCCAGGTTATCAAAGCTTGTGATCTCTAACTGTGTCAGGGCGCCCTCCTGTCTGCTCAAATGGAGGCAGCAACCTACAAGCTGCAAAGAATTAGCCACTGCTCGGTGATTGAATACACATACCCCTGGAGGAGGCGGGTGGCTGGGCCAGGCAGGGAAAGGTTGCCCAGGTACCCAGGACACGCACAGCTGTCTCAGGGGTGCGTGGTACCTGGGAGATAAGGGAGAGGGATGAACCGAGTGAGGACCAAGAAACAGGCCTATGCGACTGGAGGCCATGAAGGGAAATTGCTCTGGAATGTCAGGATCTCCAAGCTGGAAGGGGTGCTGGAAAGCCTGTAACCCTGTGGTTTCCCCAGCCTAGCTTCACATCAAAGTCTAGCGGAAAACTGTTTGGAAATTGCTAATAAAGACACATCTTTCCTAGGACTCAGAAACTGCATCCGAGAGAAATGAATGCATAGGTCCACAACAAAGATTGGCAAGCAAAGGTTCACAGCAGCTTGACTCAATAAGAGCCTCCCACTGGAACCAACCCAACTATCCTTCAATGGGCGAATGGATAAAACACACTATGGTACATCCATTCAATGGAATACTACTCAGCAACAAAAAGAAATGAGCTCCTGATGGGTGCAACGATATGGAGGCATCAGAGAGCTCTAATGATGAGTGAAAAAAGCCAGGCACAGGAAAGTACCTACAGAGTGATTCCATTGTCTGAAGTTCAAAGACAGGCAACAGTAATCTACGGCAGTAAGTCAGCACAGTGGGGATAGGACAACACGATTTGGGGCATAAGGGAACCTTCTCCAGAGCGCTCTTCCTCCAAATTCTGGTAACACTCCCTCTTTCTTCGGGTCTAGAGGTTGTAAAAGCCCATTATTGGTAGCTCCCAGATACTGTACTACCCTTTACGCCCCCCAACCCCCTACCCACACCCTGTCTTAGCCCCTTTATGAAACCCCTCAAATTATCCTCATCAGAGTGTGCTCCTCTGTTTCTGGATGGAACCCTGATAAATAGGCCACTTCATCTCCTGCAGCTAAGTGCTCAGTAAGTATCAATAAAGAACTGCTACATTAATTAAGTAATTAAAGAGTGAGACTCTCCCCAGGAGATTTGGGGTTAGAAGTCAAAGATAAATCTCAGAACTTATCTTCTTTTAAAAGATTCCCCCAGTGATTCTAGAACAGTACCCCCAGGTATTAATGGGGAAACTGAGGCCCAGGGCGGGGAAACCACTTTTTCAGGGTCTCACCATTGTGAGGAGCAGCCTGGGGCTCAGGAAGCATCCAGTCTTGACACGGATTGTTCATGCCTTTGTCCCTGGTTACTTTTCCTTGCACTATTTCTCCCCTAACACTGCCAGTGTCTTGGGGCATAAGGCAGATTCTGACGTCCACACTTGCTGGATGTTTACGAGGAACCTTTTATCTGTGAGATTCACATTCATTGACACATGGCTCTAAATGTTCAGGGGCGGAGGGGCAGCCCCACAGAGGGACTCCGACCGGAGGAGAGGTATTTCTGGCTCAGTCCTAAGTTCCAGCACATCCGAACTCCTTGGCCTATGAAGATTGTTTCCTTGTCTGGAAATTGGAGACAATAGGCCTCCGTGAGACGATGTGTATAAAGCGTGGCCAAGTGCCGGCACCGAGTGAGATTTCAGAGTGTGCTGGGGACGGCTAAGGCTCTCTCTCCAGCCCAGGTCCCTGCCTTCCGTGTTCTACAAGCCCGAGTTCCCAATGTGACGGAGCCAAGACAGCACGAATGTAAAAGAATCAGAGATTCAGCATGAATTCCTCTCTATCTTCTCAGCTAAAATACGAGCTGTCGAGAAGCCAGCCCCAAACCACGAAGATCCAGGCTGTAGTTAAATTGCTTAAATAGGTTTAAACTTGCCAGCGAAAAAAATCCGCATTCCTTTGTGAGCTTAAGAGAACAAGGCTTGCTCCGGGTTTTCTCAAAAGAGCGGAATTAGGAGGTCATGTTTTGTCTTCTTCCTTCACACACAGATTAGATTCTTTAACACTAGGGAATGTTCAGAGTTTTCACTCAGAAAGAGTGAGCTGGCTGAGGGGAAAAAAAAAAAAGAAAACAGAAGACCACTTCTGTCTCTCTGTCTCTCAATAAGTTAGGGGTACTTTGGAGACGCAGACACTGATTAATCGGAAAGAAAACAAAAGCGTGTGCTTCTAGTACGGCTTATAATTTAGACCCAAGGGAGGTCCAAAGGGCTGAAGACAAGGGAACGCTCTCTTGAAGAGAGACGTAAATGCAATGGCTCCAATACCTCCAAACTCTGAGACTCAAGCTCCTCGTCTGTAAAATGGGGATATTTTCAGTACCTACCTCATGAGGTCATGGTCAAGACTGAACAATACACACAATTGTAGTAGTAACTATTGACAACGAACAAGTTTGTCTGGTACTTTTTTCAGCTAACACTCTCTGTTGTTGTGCACTGTCTCCAAGGAAAACTGTTGTAATTTTTTTTTTTCAAATCAGTCAATATTGTTTACTGTAGAAAATTTGAACAGTATATAAAAGGACAGTGAAGAACGTAAAAATCTCCTGAAAGTCTCCAGCATCCTAAAATAGCTACCATTTTCATTTGGTCTTTTCATGCATCTCTTTATGCGTGTTATGCCGCTTTTAAAAATCCGACCCAGGGTTGTTGGGGTCAGCTATGAATTTTTGAATTTTAATCCAGCGATGGCACTTCCGGTCATGTGGCTCAGACAAGCGTTTCAACCTCTCTGGGCCTCAGTGCCTTCATCTATACAATGTTGTATTCATTCCCTAAGGCTGCTGTAACAAATCACCACAAACTAGGTGGCTTCAAACAACAGACATCTATCCTCTCTCAGTTGTGGGGGCCAGAAATCCTAAGTCAAGGGGGGTTCCTTCTGGAGGCTCTGAGGGAAACCTGTTCAATGCCCCTCCTAGGTTCTGGCGGCTGCTAGCAATCCTTGGCGTTCTTTGGCTGTAGACACCTGACTGGAATCTCTGCCTCAGTCTTCTCATGGTCTTCACCTCCATGCCTTGTTTTCTCTTCTCATCAGGGCACTTGTCATAGGACTTAGGGCACATCCACATCCTCCAAAATGATCTCATCTCTAGATCCCTGACTGAATTCCATCTGCAAAGACTCTTTTTCCAAATAAGGTCACCTTCACAGGTTCCAGGTGGACATATCTTTTGGGGGACCACCATTCAATCTATAACAAATGGGTATAAGAAAAGGTGCCTCCTAGCGTTACTGTGATAAACAAATTCAATGGGATAATACACTTGTATGTGCCATTCTTGGCACATGATAAATGATCAATAAATCCTGTGTATTAATACTCTTATCTGAAGGCCATTGCTTCTTCAACTCCTTTCTGGAGGAATAAAGTAAGACATAAGTAAACAAATCTAAATGAATAATTTTGAAGTTCAGATGGGTGCCAAAAATGTGGTTTTCTTGAATTCTCCATGAGCTCTCACTGGAGTCTTAAAGAGGAGCGTTTTGATATATTTATGTTCTGATTTTTTCCCCTCTCTCTCATGCCTATAGTTTCTTTCTTCTCTCTGGCTTTCCTTCTTACTGGCAGAGCTCAGCAGGTTAGTCACTTTACTTGGATAAAACAATGCTTCACAATGTGTAGATTCAATTAAATCAATTAGGTGAATTACATTTTATTTAGAATGAAAAAGTTACCATTTATTTCAATAGGTAGCTTTTCATACTTTCGTGACATTGAGGTTAAATAGAAATTCTTTACAGCTTCATTATGCTAAAGCACAGAGTTGTTCTGATTTTCTTTTTTAAACCTGATAAATGAAAATCAAGACTTACGAAAGAGCTGAATGAGAAGCAACTATTCACAAAAAGATTTGTCCTTGGCCACTAGATGCTCCTGATGCGTTTCTGGTGACTTGATTTATAAGAGGTGAGTAATAATAGAACATGAAAAACAATAGAGTGAGAGTCCAGAGAAGTGAGTTTTCCTCTGGGCTATGTTAGCCTCTAGCTGTGTGGCATCTGCTGTTAAAGTAACCTCTCTGTGCTTTGATTTTCCTACTGTAAAATGAGGGATAGTTGGACGACATGACTGCTAAGATGTCTCCCAGCTTTGACCTTCTAGAGCGCCTCAGCCAAATGCTAACACTTCCCCATTCATCCTTCTAAAGAGTTAACTTCAATCCCTTCACCAGTGACCATTAGAATCGGAAGCATTAGAGTTGAAGTCAGCAAGTTTTCTGCAGTTGAAAACACATAATGGCGTTTGTTGACTTGGAATCTTCCAGGGTTTCTGATCTAAGAACACAGTGTTCTGAAGTGAATGAGCAAGACAGGAAATAAACCACCCAACACAGGAAGCTGAATAACGGTCGCACAACAATACATTCAGTCCCAAGGCTGTGCGTCCACTTGTCTAGTGGCAGGATCCGAGGGGAAGTCCAAGAGTGAAATCGCAAGAAGAACCGCTGTGGACAGAAGATTTGACTTTCCTCATGAAGAAGAGTCGCTTAGACAAGAACCACATTTTCTGATTCCTGGTTCCTCCCACTACATCGTATACAGCACTGGTCCTCGGCAAGAACTCACTGACGCACTGACGGTCAGCTATTCAGGAGGGAGAGGGGACAGGTTTGTCCTCTAGAGAACACTGACCATGGAGAGGAATCTCCATGAACTCAGCAGGAAATGTGGACGGGGACGACTGACTCCATCATGGATCCAGCAAGCCGCTGCCCGAGCTCCCTATGCTCTGTTACCCCACAGTTCGCCACTTACCTTGTCCCTCTCGGGTTGTAGTGTCACCACGGTCATTATCACCATCGTCGTCACCATTATCATTTTCTTCTTTTTCATTATTATCTCCTTCTTCCTTCTCTTTCTCCGTCTCCTTCTTCCTCTTCTTCTCTTCCTTCTCCTTCTTTCCTCTCCCCCCATCACCATCATCTTCACTGCCTTCATCAGCAGCAGCCGCCGCCATTTTTTCAGTGTTTACTATATATCTGACAATACGTTAAGCACTTTTCACTTTCTTGTAACCATCACTACAGTTTTAAGGGCATCTGGATTTGGAGGATTTGGGTGCAAATAGTGTATTTGGGAGGTGCTCCCAGGAAGCATGAGAGGGAGGGAGGGAGGGAGAGACAGGGAGGGCAGCAGGGTCCTTTGATGAGCAGTCCATACTGAGGGTTCCTGGAGCACCATCCAAACATGAACACCCTGAGATGGTCACACCTCGGGATGGTCCCAGGGAGGGACAAGGATATTTCCCCGCATCTCATCCCTCGCGGGTTGAGGTCACTCCTGGGTTATCAGCTCCCTGCTGCTGCTGATCTGCCCCGTCCTGGGCTGAGCACGTGTCTATAATCAGAGAAAGCCCTTGGGCAGAGATACTGAACATCAGCCTACTGGGGAGTGTCCACCTAAACTCTAGGTGGCTTGCGGTGGCTTGGGGTAGGAGGTGGCAAGGAGATACGGGTGCGGCCACACCGGTATCAAGGACGCTATGGTTATTGCAATCTCAGAGGCGAGGAAAGTGAAGTTAGAGAGGGGAAGTAGCCGACCCAGGTCACATTGCTCCTGACTGGTGGAGTTGGGATTTGAACCTGGGTCTACAGGTGCCAAAGCCTGAGCGACTGACTCCAATTCTCCCCTGCCCCGTTCACTAAAGGCAGGGGTTGGTCCTAAGATGCCTTCCACCCACAGCTCACCTTCTCTGGTTCTGGCTGGCAAGGTTTGTGTGGGAGGAGAGGGGTTTCCACATTCTCCTCTGTCACCCCCGCCTAATGTCTCTATGATGAGTCCCACGACAGGGAGGGCACAGTGCTGAACATGGAGGTGGGACCCCTGCGATCATGAAGCTTGCACCTTCCATATCAGTCAGCTGCACAGCCCACTCCCACACCAGTCAATGAGGTTTGCAGCTCTGCAACTTTGGAGAAGGCACTTAAACACTCTGAGCCTCAGTTTCCTCATCTGGGCTATGAAGGAAACAATGAGATGAGTATTCACCTCATAGGGCGGTACGAGAATTAAATGAGATAATGCAGATAAGAGTATAGCAAAGCATCTGGCACGTAACTGCCTGGTGACTGCTGGCTTAGTATTCCTCTCACACATTACCTGTGCCTCTGGTCTCCCACCTACTAGAACATGGTGTTTCCAAAATGAAAATGAGGATATTACATGGGCAAAGGCCAACAAGAAAAGGTAACAGGGAACATAAGACAAATTCAAACTCCAATTTCCCTCAATGGTCCACCACGTCGGGCAGCGACAGCTGACCACTGTGTAAATCTTTAATGGAAGGGGAAGATGGTGTCTGTAGAAGCCTATAGATGTCTGGACAAACTGATACGCCCTGTAAGTTGTCTGGAGTCAAAGTTTGACTTGCTTTGATCCTACTTTTTTCCTTGTCCCCTTACAGTCTCCTCCCGACCCAGCAACAGCCAGAGAGGTCTTGTTTCTTTAAACAAGACAGACGTTATCCATCTCTGTTTAAAAGGACAATGATGTCCTTTCCTCGCAAAGAGAAGCAGAGCTTTGACAGTGGCCATACAGATGCCACGTTGCATAGCCTGAAAACCCTCCCCTGCATCTCTCTGCCTACTCTCTGCGCACGCTCCCCTAGCTCTGTCCGCTCCAGCCATATTGAGCCCCTTGGTGGATCCGAGAGCACCATGTACACTCAGGGCATTTGCACTGGCTGTTCCCTCCTTCTGGAATGTTCTTCCTCCAAGGTCATATGGCTCACTTCCTTGCTTCCTTCAAGTCTTTACCAAACGTCACCTTCTCAAAAAGGGTTTCCCCAACTACATCATTTAAATTACATCAATCCCGCCTCTCCACCTCACTGCCAAGACTCAACGCTCTTTAGCCTACTCTATATCTTTATTAACTTCCAACAGATTTTATCATGTGCCTGTTTATTTGTGTATGAGTTCATAGTTTATGGTCTATCTCCCTCCCTATAGAATAGTGGTCATCAATCAAGAGTGATTTTTGTTCCCCGCCCCAGGCATTTAGCAATACCTGGAGACATTTTGGGTTGTCACAACTGGGGAGGGGTGCGATGGGCTTCTAATGGGTACAAGTCAGGGATGTGCTAAACATCCTTCAATGCACAGAACACCTCCCACCCCCCAATTCTCCAGCCCAAAATGTCAGTAGCACCAAGGTTAAGGAACCATACATAGTATAAAATGAAACTTTACAAGGATAGAGATTTTGCCTAGTTTTGCTTTTTGTTTGTTTATTATTGTATCCCAGCATCTAGAACAGTGCCTGGCACACCAGGAGTCACTCAGTAAATGTTTTGGGGGTGAATAATCCCTAGGGGATGAACCATCCCCTTGAAATGGTCTTTCAAGGGAAGGTTTTCAGATGCATTAATGTCTCAAGGAATGCAAAATTCCTCTTCAAATCAGCTGCAAAAGAAATACACAGGCGCGAGCCAGAGAGGGAGAAAGGTCCAGATCCTTGTTTGGAAAGGAATCCTTTTCACCGGAAAGAAAGAAAGATGTCCCTCCAATGGCCCCACCCGGAACTCGCACATTGTGTTCTAAGTTTAACACATTTTGTGCTCTCTATGCTGAAACCCTTGGCTCCAGCCCATAATATCCCTGAATCCAGGAAACCATTATGACTGATCAGGGTCAAAGGTTTCTCCTATTGTAACCCACTTCCTCCATCAGAGTTTTAAATTTGGAAAACGTTCTTATTGCTATTGTGTGGAATGTCAGCTCTCAGATAACCCCAGAAGTATTTTTATTTGTCTACCATGACCCCCTACCACAAAAAAAAGTACAAAAAATATTGCAGAACAAGGATCAGATAAGAGCCAACTGATATTTTCAGCCTTTAATTGAATAAAAGGAAGGAGAGGTTGTGAGATTCCCAAAGGACCCCCGAAATGACATTCCATTTCTTGTTTAAGATGGTTAGAATAGGAAGAAAGATCAGAACCCTAAAGGAGTAGCAATTTTAGGTGATAGTAAACACTTAAAACTTTAAGGATGTAGTTCTGATAGCCTTGGAAATTTCTAGAACAGTCTGCCTACCTTTTACATCAAAAGGGGTCATGGGAGCCACAGATATGTCCTGTATTAGAACACTGGGATACCAGAGAAATCCCTGGATTTGACCAGGAAGAGAAGAGGGGGCAAGGGTGAGGTGAGGAGGAATGCCAACTCTTGGAATCACGTACAGTAATTAAATGGCAAGAAGAAGGTTGATTTGGCCAACAGTGTAGAACCATTGGGCACATGGCCATGTTTGGGGAGAAAGCACACGAGAGGAAGAAGTAGGTAAAACGTCTTTCATGCGGTTGATTCCAAAAATATTCATGGAGCTCCTACTCTGTTTCAGGCTTGGAGCAAGAAGCTGGCAGTGTGAAGACACGGGGCACTAGCGTGTGATGCCACATGCACAGGCCTTGGCACAGGTTTAAATCCTTGCATTGCCACTTCCTTGCTATATCAGCCAGAGTGGACTACTTCATTCCACAAAGACTTGGTTTCCCCATCTGTAAAACATGACTGAAAAGAGTTACCTACCTCATGGGGTTGTGGTGACGAGGCTATTTGGCCAAGTGCCCAGCGCCTGGAACGCATTCAATAACAAATGTCAGTATTATCAGAGGTAAGACAAGGCCCTTCCCTTTATATGGTTCGGAATCTAGTGGGGCATCCATCATCACCATCAAAGGAGAAACCAACGTTTCTGGTGCATTCACTGTGTGCCACGTTCTACACTATATGCTTTACAAATACTATCTCATGGAATTCCACAATAACCTGGGATAGACGTAAGTGTTATTCAATAATATGCCTGGCTCTCCGTCTGCCTTTGGGGCAACTGCACTTCCCTTATATCTCTTGCATTGGGTTGGCTCATGTCATTAATTCTGGCCACTTGAGTATAGGAGAAAATTATGCCTGCCACTGCTCGGCGGGAGCACTTAACTGCCAGTGCATGACCCGGATGCATATAATTTCTCCTTGCCACCATCCAAAGTGTCACTCCAGTTGTTGGGGCCTTGGTCACTGTTGAGATGGATCTCCAGCTGCCCAGAGCACATACTGGCCTAACACACCCTGTACTGGCTCCTTTCCTTTCCTTTCTATTTTTCTCACTTCAGTGCTTCCTGAAATCACTTCCCCAAAAGTCTCCTTGCACTCAAATCCCAGTTGCTTCAGGGATTACCCACTCTGAAAATAGCAGTCTTCATCCACTGAGATTAGATCTTGCAAATCCCATTTAGAATTATCTAGAGATGAGCTAAAACTCACTAGCGGGTCAACCAAGTAGGGGATGTTGACCTAACTCATTAATCCATCGTATCTAGCAATATCTTCTGTTTTTGTACCTGTTCTTTGGTTATTCTTAATCCAAGAGTGAGGATGCCAGAAAAGAGACCCCTGCTGAGCTGCAAAGAACATGCGGCGTGAGGAAGAAATAAACCTGTGTTGTATGAAGCCATTGAGATTTACAGATCGGTCATTACTATAGCATGATTTCACCTCTCCCAATTCTTATACAGCCCTATCTGATAAATATCACTCTCATCCCCTCTCTGCATGCAAAGAACTTGAGCACAGAAAAGTTAGGTGATTGGTCCAGTTTCTTCGTCTCACACGTAGCAAGTGTTGGGGGCAGGGTTCACACCCATTTCGAAGTCTAAAGTTCATACTCAAAACTGCTAACCCAGAGATAAAAGGACGTAAGTAAAGCTATACAGTTATAGGACTTTAAACACCATGAAGAATTTGTTGACAGGGTAGGATGTTAGAAAACCTACCCAAGGAAAACCATGCCATCTCCTAAGAACTGAAAACGAGGCATTAAAAACACTTGGTTAAAAAAAAAAAATTACATCTTTATTTTCACTAATCTCAAAAAAAACCAAACAAACAAACAAAAAAAACACACACAAAAAAAACACTTGGTTGCCTAAAATAGGCGGACACCTTTGAGAGAGATCAAATGACCACGTGGCATCCAGAACTGAGAAGGCGCCCACTACACGCTAATATGTGAAGAGCAAGGTGGGAGGAAGAAGGGAGTGGGGGAGAGACCTTACTTCCTATGGCCATAACCATAATGGCACCATCCAGGGCTGGGGAAGAGAACCGCTGTTCACGGAGGTTGCCACCCTTCCTTCTTCATCAGTTCTGGCTGATCTCATCTGTATCATCTCTTCCAAGACAAAACGGGCACCTCCAAAGAGCTACCAGTCCCCTTCCCCGCACTAGACAATCGTTACATGATGGTTATAAAAAAGACGCGATGTGCTAGATAACACTGGGCCACCGAGAGTTAACACGCACGAAGAACAAATACGGAAGTAGTAGAGAGACCTGGGAACCCAGTGGGAAGGACCCGAGTATCTTTTTCACATCTGTAAAAACAGGCAGGTCTTTATACATTTTGGGAACTCCGAAAATGTATAAAGGAAACTCCTTACAAATCTGAGAAGGCAACAGAATTTCCTACTTGGCGTCATTTATCCTGCGGTCCTCGTCTGTAGGTTCAGGGAAGACTATCGCAGGGGCTGGTGATGCCTTGCCCATACATATCCCCTCACCACTCAAGGTTTCTGTGCCTATCAAAGAGCTCTTATTGCACGCCAAGTTCAGGCCAGAGTGAGGAGAATGGAGCTGACGCTACACTAGTGTGACCTCAGAGTGACACCTTCCATTTTGTAGCCCAAGCACCTCTCTCCACTCACCCCAGTCCCAGGGGGCAAGCACCTGTGTCTTCCTGTCTGGGGCTTTCTCTATCTGAAGGAGGGAGTTCAGCCTTGTACTGGGCAGGCCGGAAGTGCCAAGGTATTGACAAGCTCAGGAGTAGCCCTCACCCACTGACAAATGGAAGACAGAAGATAAATGTCCCTGCTTCCCCACTTCTCAGATGAGAAAGCTCTGAAGTATGTTCTACACCATCTCCCAGAAGTCCCTAGTGAAGGGCAGCCAGAGTTGGCAAATGAAAATACAGCAAGTCCACGTTAATTTGAATTTCAGATCAGCAATGAATAATTGTATAGGTATGACCCATGCACTATGTGGGACCTGCTTACACTACAATATTATTTGTTCACTGAAATTCATATTTAACTGGATGTCTTTTATTTTTTGTCACAGTTGTAACTTGCTTATAAATATACTCTTTTCATTTCCTTACTTCCCTACAAGTTTGTCCTGGAATCACTTCCCAGTGAAACGATCTGTCCTCACATCCTGGTTGCTTCTGGAAAACCCCAACCTACGACAGAGACTTTCATCCACTGAGGGTAGAGTTGTGAGAGTTTTCCCAGCAAATACCCTCTGCCATTTATCCACACAAGAGCTAAACTCCTCACCAAAGTGCGTGTTTACCCAACGCATCATTTCAACCAAGGTTGCAAGTCTTCTGTTTTCTGGAAAGCGAGGACAGGAGACTCATGTCAGTCTCACGGGGAGGACTTGGGACAGAGAAAATGGTGTTGTGATTCATCGTGCTCCTTCCCGATTACTGGTCCCCAAACGCCTCACCTTTCAGGGAATAATTCATTCCACAGGAAGGAGTATGCGTAGAGGTACAGAAATCTACTCCCAGTTTCCAGCGTAAACAGATCAAGTGGGCTAACGAAGAGAAGTACTAGAATTCCACCCAGTCTCAACACGATGTTTCATGATGGCCAAGAACGCAAGCTCTGGGCTATGACATCGAACGTGAGGCTTCATCTGCTACTGCCTGGCTATGTGGCCTGAGCAGGTGACTTCACCTTGCTGAGCCTCAGTTTCCCACTCTGTCAAACAAAGATAATAATACCTCCCACACAGGACAGTTGGGGGCATTCAGTGATGTGACGCTAACAAGACCGTTGCCGGCTCTTCTGTTGTAATGATCATGCCTCCCTCTTTACTGAATTTGCTTCGCAAAACCCTAGGCTGTCATAGCCTAATGGTTCTGTTTCCAAGGCAGAAATTGGAAGCAATGCCCATAACATGTCACAGGATTTAAATTCACTTCTCCCGGCCTGAGGATGTGGCTATGGCTGTGAGTTGCACAGGGCTATCCTTCACGAATGAATCCCAAAGCCAGGCGAGAGTGCACACCTTCTAGCAATTCATCCACAGGATTTTCTAAGCCTGTAGATGAGCAGGGGGTATCTCTACAGATGGAATGTGAGTTCTTCACTTTACCCAACTGGTACCCAATGGAGCTAAGTCACTCATTCTCATATCTGTCCCCTGTGGGCATTTTGGTTTGTGACTTCTGATCGAACACCGTTGTTATTTTTTCCAATATCTTTTAAAAATGTGTGTTTTTCCCCAAATCCTTGCATAATGTACATGGATAATGTTTCACTGTTTTATGTAGCCCTGGTAACCTATATACGAGGTTGGACAACTAAGTTCGCAAACTCATTCTAGAAAAAGTGCTACATACCTCATTGCTGAATGTCACTATGGTCAACTTCCAAGTACTCCCCTTGGGAAGCTATGCACTGACGCCAGTGCCTAGTCCACCCTTCAAAGCAATTCTGGAACTCTTTTTCTGGAATGGCCATCAGAGCTGTTGTCGTATTACCCTTGATGTCCTAAATGCCTTCCTTTCGACATTTCCTTTATTTTCAGGTAAAGAAAGAAGTCACTGGGGGCCAGATCAGGTGAGTAGGGAGGGTGTTCCAATACAGTTATTTGTTGACTGGCTAAAAACTCCCTCACAGACAGTGCCATGTGAGCTGGTGCATTGTCGTGATGCAAGAGCCATGAATTGTTGGCGAAAAGTTCAGGTCGCCTAACTTTTTCAAGCAGCTTTTCAGCACTTCCAAAGAGTAAACTTGTTTGTCCAGTTGGTAAAAATTCATAATGAATAATCCCTCTCATATCATAAAAGGTTAGTAACGTTGTTGCAACAAGTTCGCGAACTTCATGGTCACCCTCTGCACGACCCACGGGAGTCCAGATACTACTATAGTTTGAAGGCACAGCTAAAGGTAATTTTTGTGTGCACATTTGGTCCCTAAAGGGGCCAATCGTCCTTCTGCTAAATAAAAGGGAATCCTGATTTTTGAAGAACAGAAAAGAATTCAAGGATCCATTTTTTAAACTGTAAAACTAACCCTCATGCAAATAATCTCAAGTCAGATGGTTTTTGTGTGTGTGTTTTTTTTAACCCACCTAAAAATGTCAACTCAACTCTTTATTATCAGACTACTTCTAAATGGCGGCAAAGTAAGGCTTTCAACTCTAATGGCTTTTTGTTTTCAATTTTTTTTGTTTTTACCTAAATCACATCTTGCTTGGCAAAGCCTTCATTTTTCTATTTTCTTGATTCACAGGTCCGTAATGAAAACAAAATTCAACCTTACGCTGGTCTTGTATGAATTAGGGACCGTGTAAACAGTACTTAACAGTTCTAATTGAAGGTCAGTAAATCCCCAAGAGATTAAATGAATCCCGCAGGGAGCCGTGTAAATCTCCCTCCCTTTTACGGCAGCCCGGCCAAGCCCCCAGCCTGCCTGCGCAAGGCTTAATAAACATGGTATGCATCTAATCAAAACCATTTTGCACCCAAAGGGGTGAGGGGTGTAAATCACAATTACTCTTGGCACTAAGCCCTTGGCCCAAACAGGCCCAAAGTTGCCAAATACCATTGGGAACTGACTTCTCGGATTTGACTGCCTGGTGTCAGTTTCAAGGTCAGAGTATCCAGCCCGCTTCTCAGGGGCAGAATCCAGATTGGGGTGTAAAACCTGAAAAGGAGAACAATTTCCTATGACCCCACCCACCCACCCCTTTCTCTCTCTGGTTGCTATATTCCTTGTCAGCTACGGCCTGATACAAAAAACACCATCCTCCTCACTGCGGTCCTCAGGAGCAGGTGCAAAGGCACCCTTCTCTCCTTCTCGACCCTCCTGTGTTTAATTTCACTCTTCGCTTTGGGTTACTTTCAGTGTCAACACTTAGATCTGCCCTCAGAGGGCCATGAATTCATCTATGGTGTCCACACAGGCGCCATTTTTTTTTTTTTAAAGGAGATGATATCAAGTCCCCAGAACCTGGCTGAATGGAACTCAAGTGAGCAAAAATTAAACTCTGGCATGGCAAGACGGGTTCCTTGGGCCTGTATCTCCATGTCAAGATGAGGGCACGTTACTCCCCGGCATAGCTGTTGTGTGACCGTGCTGAAGGAATCGATGAACGAATGAAATCATCAGAACAAAAGGTGGTCTGTGATCGTGGGGACCAGAAAAACGAGAGCGAGACACTTTCCCAGATTTCCTGCAAAACAGGGAGCACGACGCTGGATTTGTTGTGGCCATTAAATCTGATTCTCGGATCATGCATCTGAGGTCAGCGTTATGCTCTTTATGTCACACATAAGGAAACTGAGGCTCACAGAGAGGACACCATGTCTTCGAGTCACCCTGCTGGTTCAGTGGGAGACCTGGGGTTCAAATCCCAGGTCTACCGCTGACGCCAGACACCATCCTTTTGATTCAGTGCTTCTCGCAGGAATGGGACAAGGACGGTACGCAGACCATTTCCAGAAAGACTCATGCAAAAGGGAAGTGACAGCCACACTGCTAAGGAATAGTTCTTCAAAGGCAGGAAGTAAAACTGAGAAAGGTCTGGGATGTGACTATGTAGTCATCTCCCCTTGTAGAGCCTGGTAAGGGATGGACATTATGAACAGCCATACGCGCATGACTGTTGGCCCTGTAAGGTATCTATCTTAGGTGGGGTTCTCCTACGCAGAGATTTGCATACAGGGGGCTCAATGGGGGCTGCTCCAGGAACAACACCTGCAGGGCACACAGGAAGCAGGGTTGGGCAGGGGGAGGATGTGGGTTGTCATAGCTATAACAAAGGTCTCAGTCGATCTTATAGGGAGCTGGGGAGCTGGGATGGCCCACCAGAGCTGGTTTAAATCAATACAGAGGGGCTGGGTCTTTCCACACCTAAATCAATGAGCCGTTGGGTGTGGGCTTCCCCTGGAGAGGGGGCAAGCAGCTCCCTTCAGCCAAGGGCTGGTCTCACAGAGGGACTGAGCCATGAGCGAGAAACACCTCCAGAGCTGGAGGAATGAGTCCCTTGGTTCTGAGGGGGGGACCTGGGTGGTACATGACTGCACCCACTATGATCTCCATTCTCTCATTCCACTAATACCTGCACCGCGCCAGACCGTGTGCACCTTTCCCTCACCCACCCTGCTGCTGCTACCCTTTCATTGCTCCTTCTTCGTCCACCTCCCTCTCCAACCCCCACAGTTTGCCTGGAGCCAGAGTTTCAAGAATTGGCCAGCGCCTTAATTGCTTCTCTCTCCTCCCTGACATGGATTGCAGGTGACATTTCCTGGGCACAGAGCTGCATCCCTGTGGCTGCATATTCCCCCTGTCACAGGAGATCATTGAAGCTGTCACCAGTGCAAAGCTAGAAACCATCAGAGCAGCAGGGGCCACAGAGATTCCGGGGAGATTTCAAAGGGTTGGTGAGACACCCTTTCCCAGAGCGGGTTCTAGAGGCACTTTTTGCCCCTCTGATTTCTGCCTTGGGAGAGTTGACAGAAGCTGACATTTCAGGGGTTACCCAACTGAGTTATACCAACCAGGTCTCTCACCCAAAGCAAGGAGAAAAGGGCTGCATCCTGGGTGGCAAGCTGGTCCCTGAGGACAGAACAGAGCGACGCGAATAAGGAGAAAGGAAATTGAGCAGAGAGGATTGAAAGTGGCCTCTGGTGGCAAACAGACCGGGCTTTGAGCTCCGGTTTCTGACTTTTAGAGATGCCTCAGTTTCTCCAGCCATAAAATGGGGGTTCTAATATGCACATCAAAGGGTAGTTGTGGGGATTAGAGATGAAAATCCATAGACTCAAGCAAGCCAAACTATAGGAGTACTGCTTGGTTCTTCTCTTCTGATCCCTCCAGCTTCCTTGGTTAGCTGTGGCCAATCCTTCAGCCAATTGCATCAGCTTTACCTCCAAAGGTGTTCTTAAAATGACCCTTGCCCCATCTCCACTGCCCCAAGCCACCATCGTCTCCTGCCCGGACACCCACAGATGCCTAATGGGTCCTCGGCTTTGACTCTTTCTGTCCCACACAGCAGTCAAGGTTGTCTTGGCAAAACCTAAGTCAGATCACGTCCTTTCCCTGCTGAACACCTTTTAGAAGACTCTCCCTGTGCTTGGAAAGAAAAGCCCCTCCATGCACTGGCCTTGACCCATCTCCAACTTCTCCCTTACTCACGAAGCTTCAACCCCCCCACCGCCTTTCTTCCTTGAACACGTCACCTCAGAGCCTTTGCACTGGATGTTCCCTGTGCCTTGAATACCCTTCCCCTGATCTCACCTGACGGTGCCCTGGCGACTGCAGCTCTCTGCTCAGAAGGCAACTTCTCAAGGTGGTCATCTGTGACTGCCTCACCTCAAGTACCATCCCGGCCGGTCTGTCTCTCTCTCTCTCTCTCTCTCTCTCTCTCTCTCTCTCTCTCTCTCTCTCTCTCTCCTCTCTCTGTCTCTCCCTCGCTCATGCACACACACACACACACACACACACACACGATTTAGTTTCATCATCTCACACCGTGCCAACATTTTCTGGTTCATTTCATTGCTCTTCTGAGCTCTGTGACAGCCTGGAATCGTCCTGTCCCGCCCCCTTCACCATGATACCCCCAGTGCCCAGCTCAGTGCGTGGGACTTGATAACTGTGTGTTGTGTGAATGAAAGACGCATGTGTCGGGCATGGTCAAGAGGCTATCACCATTTCGTGACTATTTCTATTAGAAAGGGGAGGCCTCCTGGCCCGGAGTCCGATCTCAAAGCACATTTCGTGGATGGTGTCAGAGCTACCCACGCTAATGAAGATGAAACCTGCAGCTGGAAATGTCTTGTTCCACCCTCAACAGCTTCCAGAGCTGCTCTTTAAATGATTATTCAGACTCACAAAGGCCAAACAGGTGCTGTGCGATGCCCCAATCCATCTCAATTGCAGTGTGTCACCCACGACGCATGGGCTCACAGAGCGTGGAGGCCCCGCTCAGTTTTCAGATGGGAATATTGACGCCCCTTCATCACAGGGCCTCCTCGCCTGGATCCACTGTCCTCGCTGGGGGCTCTGGCTCCAGTGTGCATGTTCGTGAGAGCTTAAATGTCAGGCCCACTGGGAATCATTCTTTGACCCCTCCCATGGGTTTCCCGCAAACCCAGCTCTATCAATGTCTTTTTCACACTCTGAGGAATTGCTTATCTAATTAGCTCCCCTCCCCTCCCACAGGCTCAACTCCAGGACGGCAGGAAGGTGTCTGTCTCCTGCCTTCTTGTATCCTCAGCACCCACGCGGTACGTACTCCAGAAACCCACGATGGGTGAAAGGAAACACAAGCCTGCGTGCCGATGGGACGTTCGGAATTCTCAAACCAGTTGCTCATGGGTGCAAGACAAGTCTTCATCTCCTTTTCAACCCTTACCTGCTCGCAGGCTGCGTTTCCTTGCCACTTCCAGCATCAGCTGGATTTTATTATTAATAATAAAAGCAGCCTCTGATTTACGGGGCACCATGGAGCCCAGGCTGCCTAGTGGGCTTAAGCCTTGCACATAAAAATCAAGGCTGCTCCCTGAAATCCAGCTGCTCGGCAAGGAAGGAAAAATAAAGCATCGGACACTTGCGGACCAAGCCACGTGGGCTTTCTTCTGCCAGTGGGTCCTGTCTAGCTCCAAATGGATGAGCCCACGGTTTCCCTGTATCAGTGCTCTCCTCCTGCCCAGTCTATGGTCCTGGGTTTGCCAAGGACAGGGCTTTGGAACCCACGGGTATTCCCGGGAGAGAATCACAGCACTGGGGGCTAGAGAGAGACCCTCAGGCTCAACTAGAGGTCACTCGGGCTTGCAGAATGGCTTTACTTGACCCATGTCATGCTGGTGAGAGTTTTGAATCCGTTGTAGACATTCCAAACTTAGATTTTACATAAAAATCTTAATTTCTCTCTTCTCTTGAAAAACAAGAAGCTCTGCTGATGTTGGGCCGGCATTTTGTCTGGCAACAATTTGCAGGAGCTGAGTGACAGCTGAACCCTTTAAAGGGACAAGGGCCTCCCGGGTTACCCAGTTACCATGCGCCCTAGTACAGCCCCCATCACCTGAGGGCCAACTCACTCCCTTGTCAAAACTGACTTGGAAGAGCCCACCACCCATGAATCAGCCAACTTTCCATTTCACAGGAGAAAACACTGAAACCCAGAGAGGAAAACTGAGTCATCCGAGGTTACCCAGAAGGGCAGGACAGACCCAAGCCTGGAACCCGGTCTCCTGGCCTTTCCCAGGCTCCTTTTCCCAGTTTGCACGAGCAGCACTGCTGCTGGTAAGGCCACTGGGTTAATTTTCTGGGGGTGATGTAACAAATTACCACCAACGAGGTGGCTTAGGACAATAGGAACTTATTCTTCTCCTAGTTCTGGAGGCCAGGAGCCCAGGATCAAGGTGCTGGCACAGCTATATCCCCTCCAAAGGCTCGAGGGGAGATGCCTGGCTTGTCCTGTTCAGCTCCAGGGGCTCCTGACGGTCCTGGGCTCATGGCAGCACCACTCCGATCCCTGCCTCTCGTCTTCTCACGGCCTTCTTCTCTGTGTCTTTGTGTGTCCCCCTCTTTTATCTGTCTAATCTCCCGCTGCCTTACTCTGAAGGACACCTGTCATCATCAGATTTGGCTGCCCCCATACTCCAACATGAGCTCCCTTTTTCCAAATAAGGCCACATTCACAGGTTGGGGCGACAGGGTGAGGACATGGACATGTCCTTGGAGGCTACTAGCAAACTCACTACAGCTACTAGGCCAAAAGAGTTCCCTATTGCACGCCAGCCCCCTGGAGACGCGTCAGCCAAGGATGAACATTAACTGGCCGATGGTTTCAGTGCAGGCTCGTCTGAGACCCTGGGATACATAGGAACCTGCAGGTCAAATGCCGAGGTTCCAAATAGCCCTCACAGCGCCCTCCGCAAAGAAAGGCCTCTGAGAAATAGAAATCATCATAATTACTGTCATTTATATTACCAATAATAATTATGGTAATCATGGTAACAATAACAGCCATGATAATAGCCAGGCACAGGCATTATTTCATGTCAGCCTCCCAAACAAGCAGTGAGAAAAGTGGTATCATTACACTTCATATAAGGAGGAGGAAATTGGAGCCTCAGAGAGGTTAAGTCACTTGATCAAGGTCACACAGCACGGAAGTGGTAGAACCAGGATCTGACTGTAACCCAATGGTTTTCACCCAAACCTGACCTAAGTATGGACATCTGCAGGGAACAGAGAGAGGCATCCAACTGTGCACACATAGACTCAATCCCCATCCTGAAGCATCCCCTAGAATTTTTCCCATATCAGCTTCCTCTCATTCAAAAGCAGTGCTTGCCAAGGAAAAGGGATGATTGTCAAGCTGGTACATTTACTATCTTTCCAGAAGCAAAATCACACGCAATGGGAGGAGGGTTTAAACTCCACCAGTGGCAAGGTGATCATACAAGGGTGAGCCAGTCCTGGAAGAATCTAGGTTCTAGATTCTAGAATCTAGGTGACATTAATGAACTTCTCACCCATCTGGCATCTTCATTCTTAGACTTGCCGGGAATCTTTAGGCCCTGAGTTCTTAACTGCTTACTCCCAAGTACCCAGGACTTCCTCCAAAATATCCATGTTTTTCACAGCTTGTGGTCCTGCCATCAAGGACCTGCAACCCATCAACTCCTTTAATCCTCGTTAGTTTTTTCATTGGAAAGTTTTTTTTGTTTTTTTTTTTATACCTAGGACAAAGGGATCCTTACCCCAAAAACACATACATGAAAGGATGAAAATAGCCATGGGATTTGCAGGTAGGGACTGGGCACGTGGGTTTATACCATCAAATGTTAAAAAGAGTATAGAGCTACAATAATATAAACGCTGGTATTAATAGTAAGAAAATAAACAAGTTAATAAATAAATTAGAAAGCCAGATGGTTCAATAAATGTTGTTAGCACATTTGATTACTATTAGGTCACGCTATTCGGAAAGGAGAAACAGGCATATTTTTCTTTGTTTGCTTTGCAGCCCACTGAGATTGAGAAATGTTTGTTACCACATCATAACCTAGCTTACCCTAGTTGAAAAAAATAAAGCGTGTTTCTTTTACATGCCAAAAGAGAATACTGCAAGAAGGGAAAAAAAAAATGCATACGCTGTTGTTAAAGACACCTGAGGACCTTAAAAACCGTAAATGTTGTCTTTATAAAGAAAAATGTCCCTTGTCACAGACCAAAGATAGATCTGTTTAATATGCTTTGGAACCCCTCCACGGAGGCTGGTGTGAGACGCTGTAGCGTAGGGCTCAGCAGTCCCCAGTACTAGAGTTAAGACCAGACCTGGGTTCGAATCCTGCCTCTGCCATCATTTCCAAGTTGTGTGACCTTGAACCAACCATTTCATGTCTCTGGGTCTCAGCTCTGCAGAGACATATCTGGGGATAATAACTGCACCTGTCTGTAAGAACCAGTAAGAAGACTGGATGAAATCAAGGGTGGGTGACTGCAGAGTTTACTGTCCAACCCAGAGCACTCTAGGAGTGAGTGTTACTATTACTCTTACACAACAGATATAAACGGTGAACGTCTCGGGCAGACCTGCACATAAAGTCACCCCCCACACACACACATACACACAGCTTGTCTACCTTGGCTATACACTGCACTCACTGGGGAGCTCTAAAGAGACTGACCCCTGGGTCCCACCCTCATGAGTCTGATGCGGTTAACCCAGCGTGTGCCTGGCCATTGTGAAGTTTAAAACTCTCTGACCTGCAGCCGTACTTGAGAACCACTGCCCCTGATAGATGCAAGACCAAGTACATGAGGAGTACATCAGGGCTAACTATCATTGCTATTACTGTTACACTGTTATTCCTAGAGAGAATTAATGGCATGTCTGCTGCTGAGGTCTTGTGATGATTTTGGTAACATTACTATGATGAATAATCATTATTAACAAAGAGAACAGTCCAGCGGGGGTCCGCTTACCAGTTACCTTGAGCCTGGCTTAAAATAGTGGGTCTCGACAAAAGGTGATGCTGCCTCCCCCGCACCCTGAAGATATCTGGCAATGTCTGGTAATATTTTTGGTTGTCACAACTTGGGGGGGTGGGGGGATGGCAAGGTGCTACTGACATCCAGAGGGTACAGACCCAGGGAGCTGCTAAACGTCCTGCAATCACAGGACATTTCCCCACACGAAGAATTATGTGGCCCAATACGTCAATAGTGCCAACGATAACAAACCGTGCTTTAGAAGCTGGGATGGGGAAAGACTCTTGAAGTAGTCATGCCAGAAACTGAAGAACAGCCTTTGCAGTCTTGCCCTCTGTGCCTTGCAGCATTGCCACTGTGCCTGCCAGCTGTGAGAGGGGAGGGATGCCCGGGGGCTGGCCCTGGGCTGCACGGTCAGCACCTCACTTAAACCTCGGCCTGGACCCAGATCATTGCACACCAGGTATGCACTCGAGGTTGCCTTTCAACTTGGAGGAGCCGTTCAAAAGTCTTGGCATCCGCCGGTGCTGGAAGTGTTTATAAGAGACTTCCTTGGGAAAGAAAGGTCATCCAGGGAAAACCAGAAACAGATTTCTTGTCTTTCTCTGGCTCGCTTCCGCCAGGCACCTCAAAGAAACTTACCAGTGCCTAAGTCATGGAAGAGAAACTTTGAAGAAAAGGGTGGAAGCTGTTTATGCCATTGCAAGAAGCCCTGCAAGAAGCTCAGGCTGTGGTATGGAGAAGGAGGTGGTGGAATTAAAGAGAGATGGACGGAAAGGACAGAAGGAGGGTAGGAGGGAGGGAAGGAGGAAGAGAAATGATGGGTGAAAGGATGGGTGAGTGGGAGGGTGGATGGACAAATATATAGGTAGGTGAGTGGGTCAGTAGATGTAGGGGGTTTTGGTATCTGATAGGTAGATGAATGAATGCATGACTGCAAGGATGGATGGACGGACGGACAGATGGAAAGAAAGAAGGACGGCTAGGTGAATGGGAGAATGGATGTATCACAGGGTGGATGGGTGGATGGATGGACTGATTCATCTCAAAGACATTGTGTCTTTATGTAACACTATAAATTGGTGGTTCCTTAGCTGAATATGGCAGCAGACGTGTTGTACTTGGCTCACTCAGTGCACTCGAACACCAGCTTTCAATCCTGGCTACACATTAGAATCAGCTGGGGAACGTAGAGACTCCTGCAGCTCAGGTGCCGTCCCCACACCAATTATGTCACACCCTCTGGGGATGACATCCCACATCAGTATTTTTTGAAAGTGCTTACATGATGCACATGGCAGCCGAGCTTGAGAACCAGTGTAAAATCAAAAGACAGTGAAATTCGGCGAGTGTCATGTTTGATCAAAACATCGGCCACTGCTTATTCCTTCTCTTACGCCAGGTGCCCTTCACCCATTGAAGTCACTTGCCTGGCCTTGGTGAGTATCTGAACGTGTAGCCAGACTCTGTTGTCGAACTTGGGTTGATATCTGCCCCATCGTGACACTATATGACTTTAGCCACATGGCTTAGATGCTCTGTGTCTCTGTTTCTCCATCTGCAAAATGGAGCCCATGAAAGGAAAGGGAAACACGGGACAGAGTTTGGCAAGGAGCAAAGGAGATAACGTGTAGCATGTGGTAAGCACTTGACCAGCGACAGCAGCTATGATCCTATTACGAACATAATATGAATATAATACCTCCCAATGCGCAGATAGGAAAAATAATCACAGACAACAGGTATTAGCCGTGTCCTTAATGCCAGGCATTGTTCTAAGAGCTTCACATTTTATACATACTAACTGGATCCTTGTAAAACCTCAGTGAGTTAGGTACTGTGACGATCCCCATTTTCCAGATGGGGAAACGGAGGTACAGAAAAGTTGGGTCACTTGTACATTAGACACACAGCTAGTCCTGGTGAAGCCACGACCTGAGCCCAGGAAGTCTGGCTATTGTTCCTAATTACTGTGCTCCACCTTTCCCCTCACCACCCAGCCCTCATCACTGAGAACTTCTAAGGGCCACCCTGATTTCTCCAGATGGGGCAGAAGCCCAGAGGGGCAGTGGGGGCAGGGAATGACTTCCCAAAATCTCACAGCTACTTACCTAACAAGATGGCTCTCACCTGACCACACACCCCCAGCTCGCTCTTGCTCAAAACAGTGGGTCTCCACCAGAGGGGACGTTGCCTTCTAAGTGCATCCGGCTCCTTAGGTCTTGAAGAACTTTTCTGATTTCCAGAGCTTTCATTAAAATTCAAATGCTTCTAAGAGGTGGTCCCTGGTGGGAGGTCATTTATGTGCTCAGTCGTTTAAGCAATGAATATTTATTAAGCAGCTACTTGGTGCCAGGAACTGTGCTAGGTGCTGAGAATGGATTGTGAGTGGAACAGACCACAGGCCTGGCCTTGGAGGAGGTTGCTGGTGGTTTAGCAGGTCTTGGCAGGCACTGGAAGGCTGAGGTCTGGGCTGTAGGGCTGGGGCAGGGGGAGGGTACAAATCCAGCAGGAAAGAGACAGTCCTTTAAAGCACTGGTCCTCCATTCTTGAACAGTCTCTCCACTTCACAATTTCACCAGTGCCCACCTGACTGACATGTGGCACCTTTGGCTCAAAGCTAGCAGTCCCCACCTTGGCCTGACGTCCAACGCACTTACAGAGGGTGGAAGAGAGTTCTCTGGCCTCTCCGTTCTCCCTTTATGAAATGTATGACATTTCCTTGATGAAAATGTCAAAACAGCATTAAAGAAAATGCGGGGGGAAATATCACCCTTAATTGCACGGCCACGCAGGTTGGGGTGCTCCCTGCCAACCTTTGCAGCAGCGTCGGGATCGTGGAGCTGGGGAAGCATCAGACACACCAGGTCTCCAACTTGTGATGCATTCGTTGTATTGATTTAGCAACTTTCTTTTCCTCTCCGCACCTCTCGTTTCTCCTTTGCAGAAGGGAGCCGATCTTCTCTGCGTGTCCCTGTAGGACTGTTGTGTGGAGCATGGGAAATGCGTGTATGTCCAATGCTTGGTGCAAAGCAGGCACACTATACATTATTCCAATTACACCCACTTTCAGAGGTTTAGAGGCAAACAGAGCCAGCCCTGGGTCCAGGGCCTAGGTCCTCCACCTAGTAACTGTAGGACATTGGACTGGACACTTCACCTCCCTGAGCCCCAAATTCCTCATCTGTATCCTGGGGAAGAGACTGCCTTCCTCAAGATCATTGTGAGAATTAAATGAAAAGCACCTGATACGCAGTAGACACGCTAAGAGTAGTAGTTGCTAATTACGATTATTGTAAGGATTATCATTACCATTATTATTATTTCATGCAACATTTACATTTACTCCCAGCTCAAGAGCCATGTGTAATTTAAATCACCACAAACAGGGGCAGATCCAGGTTGGGGGTGCCTGTAGCTAATCCAGTGGTGGGGGGGGAACCTCTAAGAGAAAGCATATAAAAATATCTGGCTCTTGCAAATTTTATAAGACTCCATGACCCTAGAAACACTTTGGAGGTCCCCACTTTTCTGGGCCAGAAAAAGGGGCTCTTACAAAGGTGGGGTCCTGAAGCATAAGTTTCATTAATTTTATGGGAAGTCTGCTTCTGACCTGGATTTTTTTGGGGGTGCAGGGAGCACGGCAGGGTTGAGGGAGAAAAGAGTGCCCCAGTATATTCCTTTCTTTTAGAGCTTAGCCAGCCGGTTACTAAGCAGCCAATCAAGGGTTCCCTCACATTTGTCCCACTTGGGCTTTCACTGGTGTCAGGCAAGTGGTACCCACCCTGCTTCCCCTCCACCCCCCTCTTCCATTTCCAGAGACTTGGCTGGCTCCGAAGCTTCCAGACAGAGGAGCTAAACACGTTAGCCCACAGACTAGCGAGACACAAAAGGCGGCAGGAATCAAATAAAAGGAAAACGCAGCAGCCACAGGTCAGTCCTGTATAAATATTTATGCTGGAGGAAAAGTTGGTGCCTGAGTGATGACCTTGTGGCTGGTATTAATAGAGATAATGTGCGTCTCTAGAACATGCCGCCAGAAAGAGAAAGGGGGCAGGGACGGGGAGGCAGTGCTGGGGAGGTTATAAATCTTCATGCCAAGCTGAAGCCCCAGCCGACCTTTATACCTTTCTCTCCCGTCCCCTCCAGTGACCCCCTCCCCCGTCTGCATCTTCAAATCTATTTTCTCTCCTTCTTGGCCATCCTGTCTCCACACAGGCACTCACTCCTGCATTAGCCATCTCGGGGCTCATTCTTGTCATCACCCAGGGTGGCTTGGCACCGTGCTAGGTACCTAGCTGGGGTTTAATAAAGGTTCAGGGCAGTGAGTTGATGGAGGCATGCATCGGAGCTCAGCCTCTGTGGCTGATTACACACCCCAAATACGGACTGCTTTTATCTTTTGATGGTTTCCCTGTCTTCATCTCCCTTCGCCAACCCTGCCAGCTCCACTGTGTTAGCCAAGGGGAACCTTCCAAGTGCAAATCTGACTGTACCTCCCTCTCTTCTACTGAAATTCTCTCAGTGGCTCCCGTGGGCTTGAGATCAAATGCAGACTCATGAACAGGACATAGAGGAGCCTTGCTGACGTGGCTCCTGCCTACCTTTTCGGCTTCGTCTCTCACACTGCCCATCCGTCAACGCCCCACCCCCCCGCCCCAACAATACTAAATCACGTATAGTTTCCAAGAAGCTATGCTCCTTTTCACATCCAGGTCTCTGCACGTTCTGTTCTTCCCACCTGGCATGCCTTCTCTGCACTTCTTGATTCGGCTACTTCATCTGCACCCTAGTACGTACACACTTCTCTCAGGTTACACCCCTTGCATTAGATGCAACTTTTATCTGCTCCCATAGCACCCTGTGCCTCTCACCATCACACCACGTATCCTCTGAGTGCCACGAAGGTGACAAGATGACACTGTTACATCCGCACACACAACAACGTGAAGCCTGGCACACAGTAGGTCCTCAAGGAATGTTAGTCAAGTGGGCCACAGGGACAGAACCATACCTTCTTGCTGCTTGAAAACTGAAACGGGCTCAGACTCTCCCATCTGGAACCCAAGAAAGTAGAGGTCTTAACACCTGGAAAAGTCCTACCTTTGCTGCCAGCATGGAAGCCCAAGACTTTCTCCTTTCTTCACGTGCTGGGTGGAACTTCCATTCAGAGGCAAGTTTCCAAGTGTTGGGTGGGGGACATCCCACTTCTGTACACTAAATAAAGGAGGGGGAGAGCACAAAAGAGAAAGATCAGCTCCGCCCAAATGGCTTCAAAGGCAGCATTCCAACTCAAAGACGCCAGGCGCTGGGATCTGAATAGCAAGATGGAGCAGAAGGTGAAGTTCAAGCCGCAGCTTCTTGAAAGCCAACAAGCTCTTGCAAGGCAGGGAGCCACAGAGTAAGATGTTCCTGAAGGAAACTAGAGACCTGAAGCCACTGCACCCTCCGCCCCTTCCTGAAGCAAAATCCCAGGGTCACACTTTAATACGTCTCTGCCTGAAACCACAGGGAAGAACCAGCCATTTGAACCCTTGGTACTCCCAGTCCTGGGCTGTTGAAGTCTACGCCATAGGACAGAGAAGGAGGAGCTAAAAAGAATCATTCAATACCTCTGCGTGCCTGACCTCAGCACCAGTTGTTTCCTTCCATCTTCAAGATGGCCCTGGAACATAGAAAGTATCATGCCCATTTTCCAGATGAGGCGATCGAGGCTGGTAAGGGCCTAGATGGTAAGGGCCCCAACTTGTCTGATGCCAAGTTCAAGTTCTTTCTTCTACAGCCTCCTGTCCTGCCACTTAGAATCCACATGCCCTGTTGGGGACCACCTCTGACTGTCATCTAACTATTAGAAGGGGCAATGTATTTCCCTCATTCTGTCTCCCCTTGCCCCACCCACCCTAGAATCAGGTACTAAACTGATGAACAATGCTGGTGTATCTTCAGATATGGTCCATTGGACTGGGCCAAGAGGCTGTGGTGTAAGCTAAAAGAACAAAGCCAGAGGCATCTGAGCGAGTCCCAGAGGAAGGATACCTGCCCATCATGTGAGCTTAAAATGCTTCTCTGGAGACAGCAACAAAGGAAGGGAGACATATTTGTACACTCATGTCCATGGCAGCATTATTCACAATTGCCAAGAAGCGGGTAGCGGAAACAACCCAAATGTCCATTGACTGATGAAGCGATAAAGAAAATGCAGTCTATCCACATAGTGGACTATTATCTGACCATAAAAAGGAATGAAATTCTGACACACGCTACAACATAAAAGAACCCTGAACACAGGGTGACATGAGTAGAACAAAAAAGGTGACAGACAAGAGAATGCAGACTCTCTCTGCCAGCTGCTTATGCTAGGACATCTTTCCTCTCCTGGTCTCAGGCTCTGAGGCTGGAATGTACACGTTTGGCTCTCCTGGACCACAAGCCTCCAGATTCTAACTGGAA